>NW_022589768.1:10905199-10929868 GCF_004348235.1 Phoca vitulina | reverse complement strand
GGGTGATGGACACTGGGGAGGGTATGTGCTCTGGTAAGCGCTGTGAACTGTGCAAGACTGTTGAATCTCAGATCTGTACCTCTGAAACAAATAATGCAATATGTGTTAAGAAAGAAATAAAGAAGAAGAATGTAGCAGGAGGGGAAGAATGAAGGGGGGGAAATCGGAGGGGGAGAAGAACCATGAGAGATGATGGACTCTGAAAAACAAACTGAGGGTTCTAGAGGGGAGGGTGGTGGGAGGATGGGTTAGCCTGGTGAGGGTTATTGGGGATGGCATGTTCTGCATGGAGCACTGGGTGTTATGCACAAACAATGAATCATGGAATACTATATCTAAAAGTAATGATGTAATGTATGGGGATTAACATAACAATAAAAAAATTAAAAAAAAACTAATAATGTATTGTATGGTGACTAACATAACATAATAAAATAAAATTTTTTAAAAAAGGGTATTAAAAAACAAAATATTAAGTGACACAGAAATCCCAGAAATCATATGCTGAACTTTAAAAAATGACAGGTATGTACATAAATGAGAATTTAAAAAAAGAATTATAAGTGGTTCTGAAAGACACCATCATGGTCATAGAGAATATGCCATTTATATTAGCTAAGAACAAAGAAGAGCCCCAGGATTGGCCCTCAGCTAACCTCATGCCCATTATTCACTGAAGAGTGTCCTGGAATGGTTTTTCTTAGTAAATCTGAGGTCTTTCTCTGCTGATGGTGGCTAAAACACAGATAATCAGAAGTAGAATAGGCATTTAAAGACAGGCTCTATTATAGCAGAAAAATAACATAAAAGACTGATAAGAAAACTGAGGTTTAAAAAGAGTGAGTAGCTTGCCCCAAATCACATAGTAGTAAGTGGCTGAATAAGGTTTTAAATCCATTTAGACCCAAATTTCTAAAGAATAAACAAATGCTTATGAAAAGTGGAAAAGGAATCCCCATGGCATAGTGGTCTTGGACCCTTCATGTTGGGGTAACCAGGCCTTGGCTAGTGAAACAGGCATAATAACAGATAGTTCTCATAATGAATCATAGTCTTCCAATATAGGGAAACCACCTCTATTTAAGAAGCCAGGGACTTCTGCTTTCAGAAAGATGGAGTAAACATACTTTTCCCTATTCCTTCCTCTGAGTACAAACAATAACCCTGGACATTATATACTAAACCTAATAAAACTCTGAAAAGTGGAGAGAAATAGACCTGGGAGGAATCTTGGTACTCCAAGAACAACATGGTAATAAGTACCTTTTGATTTTCATTACACCTGTTATAGTTCAGACTTGGCATGGAAGAAGCCAGCAACCTGGAAATGCCGACCAGTAAAGAAAAACAATAAAGCGCAAATAAAACCCTGGCCTCTTGTCAAAAGACCAAAGAAAAAATTTTGAGCATTAACAACTCTATTACAGCCAAACACCCCAGTTCTATTCCCATCTATGTCAGACAGTGCTGGTGGGGAGCCCAGACCTTTACCCTCACAGACTATAACAAGGCAGCACAAAATCACTACTGGAATGGTGTCAGAGGAAGCCAAGCATGGAGTCAGGGCTTTCATCCCTGTCCACGCTAAGAAGGCTCCCTTACATGGTATCAGTGGAGCCTATCTCCACTCCTATCTGGCAGTAATGAAGTACCCCTTACCCTCTATGTTGAGATACTATCAGAGAAGACCTGGTAGAGAGTAAGAACTTTCACCACCATCCAGTGATAATGAGGCCTCCTAAACATGCATGGCGATGTGGAGGCCATGTAGGGAGCAATAATGAGACACTCCTACTCTTTACAGCAAGGAAGGTATCAATGGAGGCCTAGTGAGGAAATAGAATTCCCACCTAGACTCAGAAATAATGAAAAGCTCACCCTTGGTGTCAATGGAAACCAACTGGGGAACCTGAACTTCTACCTCTGACAGTAACAAAGTAGCACTCCTTTTCCCTGTGAGAATGATGTCAGATGAATTCAGCTAAAATAAAATATTTAAATAAGATTAAGAGGCTCATAAGGTAGCACACAAAAAGCACCAATTTAAATTGGAAATCACTTTTTATGCCAAGAACCAGCAAGATCTCAAGCTGAATTCAAAAGTCAATCAATAGATGCCTACAACTAGATGACAGCAATATTAGAATTATCTGATAAAAATTTTAAGCAGCCATCATAAAAATGCCTTGAACAGTTAAACACACTTGAAACAAAGTTTTAGCAAAGAAAAAAAATCAAAAAAGTAAAAAGGAAAGGAAAACAAAATTTTAGAACTGAAAAATAAAATAACCAAAATAAAAAAAAAAAACCAGTGGATTGACTGAATAGTATAATGGAGGTAACAGAAGAAAGAATTTGTGAACTGAAAGAACAATAAAATTTACTCAATCTGAAGATTGAATAAAATGAACAGAATTTCAGGGACCTGTGGGACTATAACAAAGATCTTATGTTTTGTTATCAGAATCTTGGGAGGAGAGGAGAAACAGGGTGTGCCTTAAAAAAGTAGCCAAGGAAATATGGCTGAAAATTTCTCAAATTTGGTAAAAGACATAACCTACATTTTAAGAAGCTGAGAGAACCCCAAACAGGAAAAGCTTAAAGAAATACCCACCAAGCTCATCACAGTCAATGTTCTGAAACCTAAAGACAAAGTCTTGAGATCAGTTTGAGAGAAAAACATCTTATGAATGGGGAAAACCATTATGGCAACACATTTCTCATCAGAAAACACGGAAGCTAAAAGAAAGTGGAATAAAACTTTTCAGCTACTGAAAGAAAAAACTGTCAATCCAGAATTTTATATATAATGAAAATATCTTTTAAGAATGAAGGGGAAATCATGGCATTTTCAGATGAAGATAAACTAAGAATATGTCACCAGCACACATACCCTAAAAGAATAGGTAAAGTTCTCAAAAAAAAAAAAGGAAATAATAAAATAAAGGACTTGGAACATCAGAAAGTAGAAAGAATATAGTTAACAAAATTAAGGATAATTACAATAGTCTTTATTTTTCCTCTTGAGTTTTCTAAATTGACGGTTGAAGCAAAAATTATAACACTGACAGATGTAGTTCTAAATGCAGAGAAAATAGGTAAGATAATTATAAATGTAGGAGAGTTGTGTAAAGGGAGATAAGATTTTTATACTTCATTGGTATTATGGTAAAATGATGACACCAGTAAACTGATAATTTATGTGTATATAATGTGCCTGGAACAAAAGATAAGAACGTTTAAAAAGATATACTAAAAAACCCTAGAGATAAATCAAAGTATTCAGGTTAACCCACAAGACGACAGGATTAAGAAACAGAAACAAAAGGAGAAAACAATAAATGAAATGGATGTCCACTCTCACCATTTTTGTTCAACATAATACTGAAAGTCCTAGCCACAGCCATCAGACAAGAAACAGGAAGGAGTAAACTGTTGCTACTTGTAGATAACATGATACTATATAGAGAAAACCCTAAAGACTCCACCAAAAAACTGTAAGAACTAATAAATTAGTAAAGTTGCAGGATACAAAATCAATATATGGAAATCTGTTGTATTTCTATACACTAGTAACAAAATAGTAGGAAGGAATGTAAAGAAAAATTCCATTTATAATTGCACCAAAGAGAATAAAATACCTAGAAATAAATTTCACCAAAGAGGTGAAAGACCTATACTGCGCAAATGATAAGACACTGATGAAAGAAATCAAAGGCGACATAAATGAAAGACACACAATGCTCAGGGATTGGAACTGGGTGATGGACATTGGGGAGGATACGTGTTGTAATGAACAATGGGTATTGTATAAGACTGATGAATCACAGACCTGTACTCCTGAAACAAATAATACATTTTATGTTAATTTAAAAAAATAAAAAAAAATTAATATTGTTATAATGTCCATACTACCCAAAGCAATTTATAGATTCAATGCAATTTCTATCAACATACCAGTACTAGAACTGGAACCAGAACTAGAATAAAAAATTCTAAAATTTGTATGGAACCACAAAAGACCCTGAATAGCCAAAGCAATCTTGAGAAAGAAGAAAGCTAGAAGTATCACAATCCCAGATTTCAAGGTCTACTACAAAGTTATAATAATCAAAACAGTATGGTAATGACACACAAAAAAGACACAAACATCAATGGAACAGAATTGAGTATCCACAAATAAACCCACATATATATGGTCAATCTACAATAAAGAAAGCAAGAATATACAATGGAGAAAAGACTCGTCAATAAATGGTGCTGGGAAAACTGGACAGCTACATGCAAAAGAATGTAACTGGACCTCTTTCTTACACAATACACAAAAATTAAAATCAAAATGATTTAAAGGCTTAAATGTGTAAGGTCTGAAACCATATAACTTCTAGAAGAAAACATAAGCAGTAATCTCTTAGGGATCAAACTTAGCAATATTTTTTCTTGATCTGTCTCCTCAGGCAAGAGAAACAAAAAATAAATAACTTTCATTTTTTTATTGATGGGTCTACACCAAACTAAAATGCTTTTGCACAGTGAAAGAAACCATCAAGAAGATGAACATATATTAAGATAGACCCTATTCTGGTCATAAAACAAATCTCAACAAATTTTAAAACAAAATCACACAGAGCATGTTCTCTGACCACAATAGAATCAAACTAGAAATCAATAGCAGAAAGATAGCAGGATTATTTGGAAACTAAACATCACACTTTTAAGTAATCCATAGATCAAAGAGGAATCTTGGGACAATTTAAAAATTGAATGAAAGAAAATGAAAAAAAAAAAACCTATCAAAATTTGTGTGACCCAGTGAAGCCATGTTGGGAGTGTTATTTTTAGCACTAAATATATACATTAGAAAAAAAGGAAAAGTCTCAAATCAATAATCTATGCTCCTAATTTGAGAACCTAGAAAAAAAGACCAAAAGAAACCAAAAGCAAGAAGAAGTAAGGAAATAATAAAAGTAGGGGAAGAAATCCATGAAAATGAACATAGGGAAACAATAGAGAAAATCAATGAAATAGCTGTTTCTTTGAAAACAGCAGTAAACTTGACAATCTTCTAGTAAGAGTGACAACAAAAAAAGAAGACATGAATTACATCTATCGGGATGAAATAGGAATTTTGCTGAAGACCCTACAGACATCAAAAGGATCGTAATGGAATACCACAAACAACTCTACACACATAAATTCAGCAATTTAGATGAAAAAAAATATTGTAACTTCCCAATATGAAATAAATTATTTAAATTGCTCTATAGCTATCAAATTTAATTTGTAATTCAAAACCTCCCAAAAAAGAAATCTTCATGTCCAGATGCTTTTACTGTAGAATTCTACAAAATATTTAAAGAATGAACACCAATTATACAACATCTCTTCCACAAAACAGAATAGGAAGGAACACTGCCTAATTCATTTTATAAAGTTAATATTAACCTTATATGAAAGCCAGAAAAAGTACCAAAAAAACTACAGACCAATATTACTGAGGAATATAAACGCAAAAATCCTTAATAAAATATTAGCAAATAGAATTCAGCAATATATAAAAAGAATTATATACCACAATTAAACAGGGTTTATTCCAGAAATGGAAGCTGCTTCACATACAAAAGGCAACCAGTAAAATCTACCATATTAATAGGCTAAAGTAGAGAAGACTATCATAACATCAAACATGATAAAAACTCTCAAAAGTAGGAATAGAGGAGCAACTTATTCAACTTGCTAAAGAACATCTATAAAAAACCTACAGCTAACATTATTCTCAATGGTGAAAGACTGAATGAGGTCTCTAGGTCAGGAACAGGCAAGGATGTCTTCTTCCTGTCTCACCGTTTTGTTCAACACAGTATTTTTTTTTTAATTTTCCTTTTTTTTTTTTTAGTATTTTTTAAATTTTATGTTAGTCACCATACAGTACATCACTAGTTTTTAATGTAGTGTTCCATGAATCATTATTTGTGTATAACACCCAGTGCTCCATGCAGTATGTGCCCTCCTTAATACCCATCACCAGGCTAACCCATCCCCCCACTCCCCTCCCCTCTAAAACCCTCAGTTTGTTTCCTGGAGTCCATAGTCTCTCATGGTTCATCTCCCCATCTGACCCCCCCCACCTTCATTTTCCCCTTCCTTCTCCTAATGTCCTCTGTGCTATTCCTTATGTTCCACAAATAAATGACACCATATAATAATTGACTTTCTCTGCTTGACTTATTTCACTTAGCATAATCTCCTCCAGTTCCATCCATGTTGATATAAAAGTTGGGTATTCATTCTTTCTGATGGCTGAGTAATAAGTTCTCCCCATGCAATAAAGAAAAAAAGGAAAAAGTATGCAGATCAAAAATGAAGAAAAATTTCCTCTACTTGCAGATAACAGGATTATCTACATAGAAAGTTACAAGAAATCTATTTTTAAAAAAGCCTTCTAGAACTAATAATTATATCAGGAAGTTTGTAAAGTGTAAAATATTGGATAAACACACAATTGTATTTCTTCATACTAGTGATGAATACATGAATATGAAATTTTAAAATATACAATTTATAATAAAAAGTGGAATAATTAAGTATAAATCTAACAAAATACGTACAGGACTTGCATGCTAAAAACTAATACTGTGATGAAAGAAACAAAAGATCTGAATAAATGGTGGATATACTGTTGGTGCATGACATAGTAAGGTTGTCAATTCTCTTCAAACTGATATACAAATTTAACACCATTCCTATCAAGTATCAGAAGGATTCTTGTCACTGTAGATTTTAATCCAAAATTTATATGGAGAAGGAACTCATTAGCCAAAAGATATTTTTGTAAAAAGAACAAAGTGGGAAGAATCAGTCTACCTAATTTCAAGACTTATTATATAGCTACAATAATCAAAACTGTGGCACTCACAAATGGATAGACAACACAGATCAATGGAACAAAATAAAGAACACAATAATAAACTCCTATGGAGACCCAAATGATTTTTGATAAAATTTCAAAGCAATTCAATGAAGAAAGGATAGACTTTTCAACAAGTGGCACTGGAACAACAGAACATCCCTATCCAAAAGAAATTAAAAATTAAACCTCTTCCTAAGTTTCACAACTGTACAAAAATTAAAAATAGATCATGGACTTAACTGTAAAATGTAAAACTATAAAACTTTCAGGAAAAAAAACCCAAGTAATTCTTCGGGATCTGCGTTAGGCTAATATTTCTTAGATTTGACACCAAAAGAATGAGCCATAAAAGTAGAATTTGATAAATTAGACTTCATCAAAATTAAAAACTGTTCTGTGAAAGACCTTGAGGATAAAAAAAAATGGGAGAAAACAATTGCAAACCATATTTCTTACAAAGAAATAGTGTCTAGAATATATAAAGCATCCTTAAAAAGCAACAATAAAAAACTAAATCTGATTAGAAAATGAGAGAAGACAATGGAACTTTCATCAAAGATGATATACAGATGTCAGATACAAGAAACATTGTTCGATATCATTAGCCATTTGCATTAGGGAAATGCAAATCAAAACCACAATTGGATATCGCTATACCCATCTTAAAATGGTTAGAATAAAAAACCATGAAAACACCAAATGCTGATGAAAATGCAGACAAACTAGATCACTTAAAAATTTCTGGTATGGAAAGTAAAATACTATAGCCACTCTGGAAAATTTTGTCAGTTTTTTAAAAAACCTAAAAATGCCACTCCCATATGAATGGAAATTGCACTCCAGGGCATTTATCAGAGAGAAGTAAAAAAAAACCTCTTTTATCCCAAAAACCTGTACATTATATTTTTATTGTGGTAAAATTTACATAACATAAAATTTACCATCCTAGGGTCTCCTGGCTGTCTGTCAGAAGAGCATGAGACTCTTGATCTTGGGGTTGTGAGTTTGAGTCACATATGGGGTGTAGAGATTACCTACTTGCATATGTACATAAATAAAAAAATTAATGAACAAACTTTAAAAAATAAAATTTACCATCTTAAACATTTTCAAGGGTACACTTCAGTAGTAGTAAGTACATTCAAATTGTGCAACTATCACCACTGTCCATCTCCAGAACTTTTTTCATATTCTCAAACTCAAACTTCATACCCATTAAACAATAATTCCCCATTTCTCCCTGCCCCCACCCTCTGGAGCCACCATCCTTTTATCTGTTTCTATGGATTTGACTACTCTAGGCACCTTACACAAATGAAGTCATACATTTTTTGACCTTTGATTTAACCTTTCAAAAAAATTCAAGCATAATTAACAGAGTGTTATATTAGTTTCAGGTGTACAATATAGTGATTCAACAACACTATACTCCGTGCTCATTTTGGTAAGTGTACTCTTAGTCTCTTCACTATTTCACCTATCCCCCACCCACCTACCCTCTGGAAAACATCAGTTTGTTCTCCACAGTTCGGAGTCCTTTTTGCTTGTCTCTTTTTTCCTTTTTTTCATTTATGCTGAGTGAAAGAAGCCTTTTAAGAAAGGCAAATAATGTCTTTAAGGTTCATCCATGTCGTGGAATTTGTCAGAATTTCTTTTTAAGAATAAAGAATAATCTATATATGACTATCTGATTTATATATATTATGAAATTATCACAACTTTAGCTAACATTTATCATCTCATATAGATATGAAAAAAGAAAAATAAAAAAAACGGTTTTTTTTTCTTTGTGATAACTCTTAGGATGTACTTCTTTAACAACTCTCAAATATACCATACAGCAGTATTAACAATAGTCATCATGCTATACATTACATATTTCATATTTACTTATCTTATAATTGGAAGTTTGTACCTTTTATCCGCTTTCATCCAATTCTCTCTCCCCTAACACCTGCCTCTGATAACCACACACCTGATTTCTTTTTTTTTTTTTTTAAGATTTTTTATTTATTTGACAGAGAGAGACACAGTGAAAGAGGGAACACAAGCAGGGGGAGTGGGAGAGGGAGAAGCAGGCTTCCCACGGAGCAGGGAGCCCGATGTGGGGCTCGATCCCAGGACCCTGAGATCATGACCTGAGCCGAAGGCAGACGCTTAACGACTGAGCCACCCAGGCGCCCCTACCTGATTTCTTTTTTTTATGACTTCTTTGTTTTCTTTGTTTGCTGTTTTTAGATTCCACATATAAGTGAGATCATACAGTATTTATCTTTCTCTGTCTGACCCATTCCACTTAGCATAACGCTCTCAGTTCATATGCATGTTGTCACAAATAGCAAGATTTCTTTCTTTTTTAAATTAATATTCCATTTTAAAAAATACACACACATATATACACTTATACACCACAACTTCTTTATTGGTTCATCTACTAAATTTTTTCCATATCTTGTATATTGTAAATAATGCCTCTATGCACATGGGGGTGCAGTTATCTCTTTGACATAGTGCTTTTGTTTCCTCCAGATATATTCCCAGAAGTAGAATTGTTGGACCATGTGGTAGCTCTATTTTTATTTTTTGAGGACCTTCCATACTGTTTTCCATAGAGCCAGTAACAGGTTACAATACTACCAACAGTGCACGGGATTCTCTTTTCCCCATATCCTCACCAGCATTTCTTATGTCTTATTTTTTGATGACCATCCTAATAGGCATGAAATGACACATCATTGTGGTTTTGATGTGCATTCCCCTAACAGTTAGTGATGTCAAACACTTTTTCATGTACCTGTTGGCTATTTGTATATATTCCTTGGAAAAATGTCTTGAAATAAGGAAATATGATACCTCCTACTTTGTTCTCCTTTCTCAGGATTGCTTTGGTGATTTGGGGTCTTTTGTAGTTCCACATGAATTTTAGGGTTTTTTTCTACTTCTGTAAAAAATGCCATTGGAATCTTGAATGGGATTGCTTTGAATTTATAGATGGCTTTGGATGGTATGGATATTTTGGCAATATACTTGTGATCCATAAGCATGGAATACCTTTATGTTTATTTGTTTTGTCTTCAATGTTTTTTATCAGTATCTTGTAGTTTTCAGTGTAGAGCTCTTTCACTTCCTTTGTTAAATTTATTCCTAATTATTTTGCTTTTGATGCAAATCATTTTCTTTAATTTTTTTTCAGATAATTCATTGTTAGTGTATAGAAATGCCACTGAGTTTTGTATGTTAACTTTATATCTTGCAGTTTTACAAAATTTGTTGATTAGATCTATTTTTTTTTTTTTCCTGGTGGATTCTTAAGGATTTTCTGTATATAAAATTATGTCACCAGTTGTGATTAACATAATAATAAAAAATAAATAAATAAAAAATTATGTCACCAGCCAATTTTATATCTTCTTTTTCAATTCTGATGCCTTTTATTTATTTTTCTTCCTTGGTTGCTCTGACGAGAATTGCCAGTACTATGTTGAATAGGAGTGGTGAGTGTGGGCACTCTTGTCTTGCTCCTGATCTTAGGGAAAAGCTTTCAACTTTTTATTATTATAATATCACTTGCAGGCTTTTCATATATGGTCTTTATTATGTTGAGGTACATTCTTTCCATACCTAATCCAAAAAAATTTTTTTTAATTCCAGTGTAGTTAACATACAATGTTACATTCATTTCAGGTATACAATATAGTGAATCAGCCATACCATATATTACTCAGTGCTCATCGGGGTAAGTGTACTCCTAATCCTTTTCACCTATTTCACCCACCCCTCCACCATCCTCCCCTCTGGTGTATGTTTGTTCTCTGTAGTTAAGAGTCTGTTTTTTGGTTTCTCTCTCTTTTTTTTATTGTTTTGTTTCTTAAATTCCACATATGAGTGAATTCATATGGTATTTGTCTTTTTCTGGCTTATTTCACTTAGCATTGTATTCTCTAGCTCCATCCATGTTGTTGAAAATGGCAAGATTTCATTCTTTTTATGCTGAATAATATGCCATTATATATATATATATATATATATATATATAATGGCATATACATATATATATATATAATGGCATATACATATATATATATACATACACACACACACACACACACCACATCTTCTTTATCCATTCATCTATTGATGGACACTTGGATTGCTTCCATAATTTGGCTTTTGTGAGTAATACTGCAATAAACAAAAGGAGTGCATGTATTCCTTTTAATTAGTGTTTTCATATTTTTTGTGTAAATACCCAGTAGTGTGATTATAGGATCATAGTTCTATTTTTAACATTTTGAGGAATGTTCATATTGTCTTCCACAGTTACTGCACCAGTTTGCATTTCCAGCAACAGTGTAAGAGGGTTCCTAATTTCTTCACATCCTTGCCAACTCTTGTTTCATGTATTGTTGATTTTAACTACCTTGACAGGTGTGAGGTGGTATCTCATTGTGGTTTTGATTTGTATTTCCCTGATGATAAGTGATGTCGAGTATCTTTTTATATGTCTGTAGGCCTTCTGTATGTCTTCTTCAGAGAAATGTCTATTTGTGCCTTCTGCCATTTTTAATTGGATTATTTGTTTGGGGGGTGTTGAGTTGTATAAGTTCTTCATATATTTTGGATACTAACCCTTTATCGGATATGTCATTTGCAAATATCTTCTCCCATTCTGTAGGTTGCCTTTTAGGTTTTTTTTTTTAAGATTTTATTTATTTGACAGAGAGATAGTGAGAGAAGGAACACAAGCAGAGTGAGTGGGAGAGGGAGAATCAGGCTTTCCCACTGAGCAGGGAGCCTGATGCAGGGCTCAATCCCAGGACCCTGGGATCATGACCTGAGCCGAAGGCAGACACTTACCAACTGAGCCACCCAGGCACACCTGCCTTTTAGTTTTGTTGGTTGTTTCCTTTGCTGTGCAGAAGCTTTTTATTTTGATGTAGTCCCAATAGTTTATTTTTGCTTTTATTTCTCTTGCCTTATGAGCCATATCTAGAAAGATGTTGTTATGGTAGATGTCAGAGAAATTATTGCCTCTGCTCTCTTCTCGGATTTTTGTGGTTTCAGGTCTCACATTTAGGTCCTTAATCCATTCTGAGTTTATTTTTTTTATGGTTTAGCACAGAGGTACAGTTTCATTCTTTTTCATGTAGCTGTCCGGTTTTCCCAACACCATTTATTGAAGTGACTGTCTTTTCACCCATTACATATTCTTGCCGCCTTTGTCCAAGTTGAATTAACCACATAATTGTGGGTTTATTTCTGGGTTTTCTAGTCTGTTCTATTGATCTATGTGTCTATATTTGTGCCAGTACCATACTGTTTTGATTACTACTGCTTTGTAACTTGAAGTCTGGAATTGTGGTAACTCCAGTTTTGGTGTGGTTTTTTTTTTCAAGATTGCTTTGGCTATTTGGGGTCTTTTCTGGTTCCATATAAATTTTAGGATTGTTTGTTCTAGTTCTGTGAAAAATGCCATTGGTATTTTAATAGGAATTGCACTGAATCTGTAGATTGCTTTGGGAAGTATGGACATTTTAACAATGTGTTCTTCCAATCCATGAGCATGGAATGCCTTTCCATTTGTTTTTGTCATCTTCAATTTCTTTCATCAATGTTTTATGATATGTTTTCAGAGTACAGACCTTTGACCTCTTTGGTTAAGTTTATTCCTAGGTATTTTTTCTTTGGTGCAATTAAATGGGATTATTTTCTTAATTTTTCTTTCTGCTACTTCATTATTAGTGGATAGATATGCAATAGATTTCTGTACTTTGATTTTGTATCCTGCAACCTTACTGAATTCATTTATCAGTCTAGTAATTTTTTTGGTGGAGTCTTTAAAGTTTTCTGTATATAGTATCATGTCATCTGCAAATAGTGAAAGTAGCTGATTTTTACAGATACACTTATTTTTTAAGTCCTTCTTCCTACTTTTGTTACTCTTATGGTCTTTTCTCAGAGTCCCCTTTATTATTATTTTTTTTCAGGGCTGGTTTAGTGGTCATGAATTCCTTTAGGTTTTCTTTGTCTGGGAAACTTTTTACTTCTCCTTCTCTTCTGAATGATAGCCTTACTGGATAGCATATTCTTGGCTGCAGATTTTTTTCCTTTCAGCACTTTGAATATAACATGCCACTTTTTTCTGGCCTGCAAATTTTCTGCTGAAAAATCTGCTCATAGCCTTATGGAATGTCCCTTGTATGTAACTGTATTCTTTTCTCTTACTGCTTTTAAAAATCTTTATCATTGCTCTTTGCCATTGTAATTACTCTGTGTCTTGGTGTGGACCTCCTTGGGTTGATTTCGTTGTGGAATCTCTGTGCCTCTTGGATCTGAATTTCTGTTACCTTTCCTAAATTCAGGAGGTTTTGCTGTTATTTCTTCAAATACATTTTCTGTCCCCTTTTTTTCTCTCATTCTTCTTAGATCTCCATAATGCAAATGTCATTACACTTGGAGTTTCTGAGTTCTCTAAGTTTATTCCCATTTGCATATTTTTTTTCTCTTACCTGTTCAGCTTGATTACTTTCCAATGCTCTGTCCTGCAGGTCACTGATTTGTTCTTCTTCTTCTAGCCTGCTATTTATTCCATCTAGTGCATTTTTAATTTTAATTGTGTTCATCTGTGATTGGTTCTTTTTTTCTTTTAATCTCTTAATAAGGGTCTCACTGATGTTCTCCATTCTTTTCTCAAGTTCTGTATTTATATATTCATTACTTTAAATTCTCTACCAGGCATATTACTTACCTTCATTATGCTTGGGTCTCTTGCTATGATTCTGTTTAGTTCTTTCATTTGAGGTGTATTCCTGTTTCCTCATCTCACCTAACTTTCTCTGTTTTTCTGTATTAGGAAAGTCAGCTAAGTCTCTTGCTCTTGAAAGTAGTGGGTAGGGCACACAATTTTAACAAGGTGGTGCTGGTCCTTTCCTACAAGGGATATGCAGCTGCGGATGAGACCAGGCAGGCTGCTCTACAATATGCACACAGGTGAGCAGTGCCCACAAGGTGTGCATGATGGTCCTCTTCCACAGGGGCTGCACATCTGCTGCTGAGATCTGGGCTGTCTGGGGATGCTCCATAAAGTGCAAGCAGAGGATGGGAGGTACAGTTTTAACAAGGTGTGTGTGTCCTCTGTGGGAGGTGACCAGCTTCCTCCACCAGGACAAAGTCCCCACCAAGAGCATAGTTGGGAGACACAGTGTTGGCAAGATTTGCACAGGTCTCCTCATGCTGTGGACTGAGGCAGGACCCACTGTAAGGGGTGGGGCTTGGTGTAAGCAAGTTAAGTAGTGAATGTAGGTGGAGCTGCACTGGTTCCTGCAGGTTGCTGTATGTTTATGCTGGGAGGCAGGGGAGGAAAATGGTGCTGGCCATCTCTTTGTTCCTAAGCAAACTCTGAGATTAATAAATAACTACCTCTCCCCCTGGTATGCCCCAGGTGTTTTTCAAACTGCTGCTTCTATGCTGTATCTCCATTGGGCTTGTTTATTGTACTGCCCTTTAATGGTGGGACTCCGCTTCTTATTGTCCTCCAGGTTTTCCCAGAGCTGAACCCACTGATTTTTAAAGTTCTAGGCTTTAAGTACCACTGGTTGTCGGAACTCACAAAATTTGGCCCATCTGATTTTCTAAGCCAAATGCTATGAGGATTCATTTTCCCCTGTGTGGGCTCTCCAGTGTGGGAGACTTTTTCTAACCCTTCTCTGTGTCCGTGGTGTCCTCCTATTGGTGGCTAGACCTGTGGGGCCTAGCTTTCCACCACATCTCCACTGTTGCTACTGTCTTCAATGTGGCTTTTTCTCTACGTTTGGTTGTGAAGTTTGTTCTATCAGTCTTTGGGTCATTTTCTGGGTTATTTATACTGATATGAGTGCTATCTAGTTGTATCCATGGGACAAGGTAAGTGTAGGGTCTTCCTACTCTGTCATCTGTCCTAGAAATCTCTCCCTTTTATACCTAGTTTTTAAAGAGTTTTATCATGAACTGTTGTTGAATTTTGTCAAATGCTTTTCCATATCCATTAAGAGCGTCAAATGATTTTTTCTTTTTATTAATGTGATATATCACATTTATTGTTTTTTGCATGTTGAACCATCCTTACATCCCAAGGATAAATCCCACTTAATCATGGTCAATTACCTTTTTAATGTGATGCTGAATTCAGTTTGCTGATATTTTTTTTGAGGATTTTTGCAGCTATATTCATTAGGATATTGGCCTGTAGTTTTATTTTTGTGTTTTTCTTTTTTTTGGCTTTGGTATCAGGGGAATGCTGGCCTCATAATGAGTTTAGGAGTGTTCTCTCCTCTTGGGTTTTTGTGGGGTGTTTTTTTGTTTTTGTTTTTGTTTTTGTTTTGAAGAGTTTGTGAAAGACCCTGGGCTTTTCATCTTTGGAAAATTATTTTTGATTCCTCATTCATTGCCAATTCAGATTTTCTGTCTTCCTGATTCAGTCTTAGCAGTTTTTACGTTTCTAAGAATGTTTCCATTTTTTTCTCCATTGTCTGGTTGGTTGATATATACTTGTTTATAGTAGCTTTCATTATCTTTGTATTTTTGTGGTACCAGTTGTAATGTCTCCTCTGTTTTGTCAATTTGGGTCCTCTCTCTTTTTTCCTTGGTTAGTCTAGATAAAGGTTTGTCAATTTTATCTTTTCAAAGAACAAGCTTTTGTTAATCTTTTATATCGTTTTTCTGTTCTCTATTTCATTTACTTCTGCTCTAATCTTTATTAATTCCTTCTTGCTGTGAACTCTGGGCTCTCTTTGTTCTGCTTTTGCTAGCTCCTTGAGGCACATGGTGAGATTGATATCTATCTTGTTCTTAAAATAGATATTTATTGCTATGAACTTCCCTCTTAGAATTGCTTTTGCTGCATTCCTTAGGTTTTAGTGTGTTGTATTTCCATTTTCATTTGTTTCAAGATATTTATTTCCCCTTTTATTTCTTCTTTGCTCCATTAGTTCAGAAGTGTTGTTTACTTTCCTTGTATTCATGAGTTTTCCAATTTTCCTTCTATTATTAACTTCTAGTCTCATACCATTGTGTTAATGGAAATACTTATTGTTTCAATTTTCTTGAATTTGCTAAGACTTGTTTTGTGGCCTAACATATAGTCTATCCTAGGAAATTTTCCATGTGTGCCTGAGAAGAATGTATATTATGCTGCTGTTGGATGAAATGCCTATGAATGTCAGTTCCATTTGGTCTATAGTGTTGCTCAAGTACTGGGTTTTGTTTTTAAATTTTACTTTAAATTCCAGTATGGTTAACATACAGTGTTATATTAGTTTCAGGTGTACAAATAGTGACTTAACAATTCCACACATCACACACAGCTCATCATGACAGTGCATTCCTTAATCCCCGTCACCTATTTTACCCATCCCCACACCCACCTTCGTTCTGGTACCCATAAATTTGTTGTTTATAGTTAAGAGTCTGTTTCTTGGTTTCTCTCTCTGTTTCTCTCTCTGTGTATCTCTCTTTTCATTTGTTTTGTTGTTGTTTCTTAAATTCCACATGAGTGAAATCATATGGTGTTTGTCTTTGACTAATTTCACTTAACATTATACTCTCTAGCTCAATCCATATCAGTGCAAAGAGCAAGATTTCATTCTTTTTTATGACTGAATATCCCATTGTGTATGTGTGTGTGTGTGTGTGTGTGTGTGTATACCACATCTTCATCTGTCAGTGGATACTGGGGGTATTGTAAATAGGGCTGCTATAAACATAGGCATGCATGTATTCCTCTGAATTAATGTTTCTGTGTTTTTTTCAGTAAATACTCAGTAGTGCGATTACAGGATCATAGGGTAGTTCTATTTTTAAAGTTTTGAGGAATCTCCATACTGTTTTCCACAGTCAGTGCATCAGTTTGCATTCCCACCAACAGCGCATGAGGGTTCCTTTTTCTCCACATCCTTGCCAACAAATGTTGTTTCTTGTGTTTTTTTGTTTTGGTTTGGTTTGGTTTGTTTTTTTAGCCACGCTGACAGGTAGGAGGTGACATTTTATTGTAGTTTTGATTTGCATTTCCCTGATGATGAGTGATGTTGAGCATCTTTTCGTGTGTCAGTTGGCCATCTGTATGTTTTCTTTGGAGAAAGGTCTGTTCTTTTCTTCTGCCCATTTTTTAATTGGATTATTTGTTTTGGGGGTGTTGAGTTGTATAAGTTCTTTATATATTTTGGATACTAACCCTTTATCAGATGTCATTTGCAAATATCTTCTCCCATTTCAAAGGTTGCCTTTTAGTTTTGGTGGTTATTTCCTTTGCTGTGCAGAAGCTTTTTATTTTGATGTAGTCCCAATAGTTTATTTTTTTATTTTATTTCTCTTGTCTCAGGAGACATAGCTAGAAAAATATTTCTCTGATATTGGCCTTTGCAACTACTGCCTGGCTCTCTTCTAGGAGGCTTATAGTTTCAGGTCTCACATTTAGGTCTTTAATACATTTTGAATTTATTTTTGTGTATGGTATAAGAAAGTGGTCCAATTTCATTATTTTACATGGAGCTGTCCAGTTTTCCCAGCACCATTTATGTAAGAGACTGTCTTTTGCACATTGTATATTCTTGTCTCCTTTGTCATAAATTAATTGGCCTTGTAAGTGTGGGTTTATTTCTGGGCTCTCTATTCTGTTCCATTCATCTATATGTCTGTTTTTGTGCCAGTACCATACTGTTTTGATTACTACAGCTTTGTAGTATATCTTGAAATCCGGGAATGGGGTACTTCCAGCTTTACTCTTTTTAAAGAGTACTTTGGCATTCGAAGTCTTTTGTGGTTCCATACAAATTTTAGTATTATTTGTTCTAGTTCTGTGAAAATGCTGTCAATATTTCATAGGGATTGCATTGAATCAGTATATTACTTTGGGTAGTATATAAACATTTTTAACAATGTATTCTTCCAATCCATGAGCATGGAATGTCTTTCCATTCATTTGTGTCATCTTCAATTTCTTTCATCAGTATTTTATAGTTCTTAGAATATAGGTCTTTCACCTCTTTGGTTAAATTTATTTCTAGGTATCTTATTTTTGGTACAATTGTAAATGGGATTGTTTCCTTAATTTCTCTTTCTGCTGCTCATTATTAGTGTATAGAAATGCAACAGATTTCTGCACATTGACTTTGTATCCTGCAACTTTACTGAATTCATTTATCAGTTCATTTATCAGTTAGTAGTTTTTCAGTCAAGTCTTTAGACCTCTATATAGTATTATGGTATCATGTCATCTGCAAATAGTGAATGTTTTACTTCGTTCTTACCAATTTGGATGCTTTTGATTTTTTTTTTTTTTTTTTTTGGTCTAATTGCTGTGGCTATGACTTCCAGTACTATGTTGAATAAAACTGGTGAGAATGGGCATCCTTGTTCCTGATCTTAGGGGGATAGCTCTCAATTTTTTCCTATTTAGTATGTTAGCTGCAGGTTTTTCACATATAGCCTTTATTATGTTGAGGTATATTTCCCTTAAATCCACTTTGTTGAAAGCTTACATCATGAATAGATGTTGTATATTGTCAAATGCTTTTTCTGTGTCTATTAAGATGATCATATGGTATTGATACATTCTTTTGTTAATGTGATGCATCACGTTGATTGATCACAAATATTGAACCACCTTAGCATCCATGGCATAAATCTTACTTGATCTTGGTGGATGAGTTTTTAAATGTGCTGAATTCAGTTTGCTAATATTTTGTTGACGATTTTTGTATCTATGTTCATTAGAGATATTGGCCTATAGTTTTTTCTTTCTTTCTTTCTTTTTTTTTAATGTCTTGAGTGGCTTTGGTATCAGGGTAATGCTGGCCTCATAGGATACATTTGGAAGTTTTCCTTTCTTCTTTATTTTTTGGAATAGTTTGAGAATAACAGATATTCTCCTTTAAATGTTTGGTATAATTCAGCTGTGAAACCATCTGATCCTTGACTTTTGTTTGTTAGCAGTTTTTTGATTACTGATTTAATTTGATCAATAGTAATTAGTCTGTTCAATATATCTTCTTTTTTTAAAAATTTTTTTTATTGTTATATTGATCACCATACATTACATCATTAGTTTTTGATGTAGTGTTCCATGATTCATTGTTTGTGCATAACACCCAGTGCTCCATGCAGAATGTGCCCTCTTTAATACCCATCACCAGGCTAACCCATCCTCCCACCCCCCTCCCCTCTAGAAACCTCAGTTTGTTTTTCAGAGTCCATTGTCTCTCATGGTTCGTCTCCCCCTCTGATTTCCCCCCCTTCATTCTTCCCCTCCTGCTATCTTCTTTTTTTTATTTCCTTAACATATATTGCATTATTTGTTTCAGAGGTACAGATCGGAGATTAAACAGTCTTGCACAATTCACAGCGCTCGCCATAGCACATACCCTCCAAAATGTCTATCACCCAGTCACCCCATCCCTCCCACCCCAACCCCACTCCAGCAACCCTCAGTTTGTTTCCTGAGATTAAGAATTCCTCATATCAGTGAGGTCATATGATACATGTCTTCCTCTGTTTGACTTATTTCGCTCAGCATAATACCCTCCAGTTCCATCCACGTCATTGCAAATGGCAAGATCTCATTCCTTTTGATGGCTGCATAATATTCCATTGTATATATATATATATATATATATATATATATATATATATATATACATATCACATCTTTATCCATTCATCTGTTGATGGACATCTTAGCTCTTTCCACAGTTTGGCTATTGTGGACATTGCTGCTATAAACATCAGGGTGCATGTACCCCTTTGGATCCCTACATTTGTATCTTTGGGGTAAATACCCAGTAGTGCAATTGCTGGATCATATGGTAGCTCTATTTTCAACTTTTTGAGGAAGCTCCATACTGTTTTCCAGAGTGGCTGCACCAGCTTGCATTGCCACCAACAGTGTAGGAGGGTTCCCCTTTCTCTGCATCCCTGCCAACATCTGTCATTTCTGACTTGTTAATTTTAGCCATTCTGACTGGTGTGAGGTAGTATCTCATTGAGGTTTTGGTTTGGATTTCCCTGATGCCGAGCGATGTTGAGCACTTTTTCATGTGTCTGTTGGCCATTTGGATGTCTTCTTTGGAAAAATGTCTGTTCATGTCTTCTGCCCATTTCTTGATTGGATCATTTGTTCTTTGGGTGTTGAGTTTCATTAGGTCTTTATAGATTTTGGATACTAGCCCTTTATCTGATATGTCATTTGCAAATATCTTCTCCCATTCTGTCAGTTGTCTTTTGGTTTTGTTGACTGTTTCTTCTGCTGTGCAAAAGCTTTTTATCCTGATGAAGTCCCAATAGTTCATTTTTGCCCTTGCTTTCCTTGCCTTTGGTGATGTTTCTAGGAAGAAGTTGCTGCAACTGAGGTCGAAGAGGTGGCTGCCTGTGTTCTCCTTTAGGATTTTGATGGACTCCTGTCTCACACTGAGGTCTTTCAACCATTTGGAGTCTATTTTTGTGTGTGGTGTAAGGAAATGGTCCAGCTTCATTCTTCTGCATGTGGCTGTCCAGTTTTCCCAACACCATTTGTTGAAGAGACTGTCTTTTTTCCATTGGACATTCTTTCCTGCTTTGTCAAAGATGAGTTGACCATAGAGTTGAGGGTCCATTTCTGGGCTCTCTATTCTGTTCCATTGATCTATATGTCTGTTTCTGTGCCAATACCATACTGTCTTGATGATGACAGCTTTGTAATAGAGCTGGAAGTCGGGAATTGTGATGCTGCCAGCTTTGCTTTTGTTTTTCAACATTCAGGGTCTTTTCTGGTTCCATACAAATTTTAGGATTATTTGTTCCATTTCTTTGAAAAAAGTGGATGGTATTTTGATGGGGATTGCATTGAATGTGTAGATTGCTCTAGGTAGCATTGACATCTTCACAATATTTGTTCTTCCAATCCATGAGCATGGAACGTTTTTCCATTTCTTTCTGTCTTTCTCAATTTCTTTCATGAGTATTTTATAGTTTTCTGAGTACAGATCCTTTGCCTCTTTGGTTAGATTTATTCCTAGGTATCTTATGGTTTTGGGTGCAGTTGTAAATAGGATCGACTCCTTAATTTCTCTTTCTTCTGTCTTGTTGTTGGTGTATAGGAATGCCACTGATTTCTGTGCATTGATTTTATATCCTGTCACTTGACTGAATTCCTGTATGAGTTCTAGCAGTTTTGGGGTGGAGTCTTTTGGGTTTTCCACATAAAGTATCATATCATCTGCAAAGAGTGAGAGTTTGACTTCTTCTTTGCCGATTTGGATGCCTTTTATTTCTTTTTGTTGTCTGATTGCTGTGGCTAGGACTTCTAATACTATGTTGAATAGCAGTGGTGATAGTGGACATCCCTGCCGTGTTCCTGACCTTAGGGGGAAAGCTCTTAGTTTTTCCCCATTGAGAATGATATTCACTGTAGGTTTTTCATAGATGCCTTTTATGATATTGAGGTATGTACCCTCTATGCCTATACTCTGAAGAGTTTTGATCAAGAAAGGATGCTGTACTTTGTCAAATGCTTTTTCTGCATCTATTGAGAGGATCATATGATTCTTGTTCTTTCTTTTGTTAATGTATTGCATCACATTGATTGATTTGCAGATGTTGAACCAACATTGCAGCCTAGGGATAAATCCCACTTGGTCATGGTGAATAATCCTTTTAATGTACTGTTCGATCTTATTAGCTAATATTTTGTTGAGAATTTTTGCATCCATGTTCATCAGGGATATTGGTCTGTAATTCTCCTTTTTGATGGGGTCTTTGTCTGGTTTTGGGATCAAGGTAATGGTGGCCTCCTAAAATGAGTTAGGAAGTTTTCCTTCCATTTCTATTTTTTGGAACAGTTTCAGAAGAATGGGTATTAATTCTTCTTGAAATGTTTGGTAGAATTCCCCTGGGAAGCCATCTGGCCCTGGGCTTTTGTGTTTTGGGAGATTTTTGATGACTGCTTCAATTTCCTTAGTGGTTATAGGTCTGTTCAGGTTTTCTATTTCTTCCTGGTTCAGTTTTGGTAGTTGATACATCTCTAGGAATGCATCCATTTCTTCCACGTTATCTAATTTGCTGGCATAGAGTTGCTCATAATATGTTCTTATAATTGTTTGTATTTCTTTGGTGTTGGTTGTGATCTCTCCTCTTTCATTCATGATTTTGTTGATTTGGGTCCTTTCTCTTTTCTTTTTGAAAAGTCTGTCCAGCGGTTTATCCATCTTGTTAATTCTTTCAAAGAACCAGCTCCTAGTTTCATTGATCTGTTCTACTGTTCTTTTGGTTTCTAGTTCATTGATTTCTGCTCTGATCTTGATTATTTCTCTTCTCCTGCTGGGTTTAGGCTTTATTTGATGTTCTTTCTCCAGCTCCTTTAGGTGTAGGGTTAGGTTATGTACTTGAGACCTTTCTTGTTTCTTGAGAAAGGCTTATATTGCTATATACTTTCCTCTTAGGACTGCCTTTGCTGCATCCCAAAGATTTTGAACAGTTGTGTTTTCATTGTCATTGGTTTCCATGAATTTTTTTAATTCTTCTTTAATTTCCTGGTTGACCCACTCATTCTTTAGTAGGATGCTCTTTAGCCTCCATGTATTTGAGTTCTTTCCAACTTTCCTCTTGTGACTGAGTTCTAGTTTCAAAGCATTGTGGTCTGAAAATAGGCAGGGAATGATCCCAATCTTTTGGTACCGGTTGAGACCTAATTTATGACCTAGGTTGTGATCTATTCTGGAGAATGTTCCATGGGCATTAGAGAAGAATGTGTATTCCGTTGCTTTTGGATGGAATGTTCTGAATATGTCTGTGAAGTCCATTTGGTCCAGTGTGTCATTTAAAGTCTTTATTTCCTTGTTGATCTTTTGCTTAGACGATCTGTCCGTTTCAGTGAGGGGGGTGTTAAAGTCCCCCACTATTATTGTATTGTTGTCGATGTATTTCTTTGCTTTTGTTATTAATTGCCTTATATAATTGGCTGCTCCCATGTTAGGGGCATAGATATTTACAATTGTTAGATCTTCTTGTTGGATAGACCCTTTAAGTAGGATATAGTGTCCTTCCTCATCTCTTATTACAGTCTTTGGTTTAAAATCTAATTTGTCTGATATAAGGACTGCGACCCCAGCTTTCTTTTGGTGTCCATTAGCATGGTAAATGGTTTTCCACCCCCTCACTTTCAATCTGGGGGTGTCTTTGGGTCTAAAATGACTATCTTGCAGACAGCATATCGATGGGTCTTGTTTTTTAATCCAATCTGATAGCCTGTGTCTTTTGATTGGGGCATTTAGCCCATTTACATTCAGGGTAACTCTTGAAAGATACGAATTTAGTGCCATTGTATTGCCTGTAAGGTGACTGTTACTGTATATTGTCTGTGTTCCTTTCTTGTCTATGTTACTTTTAGGCTCTCTTTTTGCTAGAGGACCCCTTTCAAGATTTCTTGTAGGGCTGGTTTCATGTTTGCAAATTCCTTTAGTTTTTGTTTGTCCTGGAAGCTTTTTATCTCTCCTTCTATTTTCAATGACAGCCTAGCTGGATATAGTATTCTTGGCTGCATATTTTTCTCGTTTAATGCTCTGAGTATATCCTGCCAGTCCTTTCTGGCCTGCCAGGTCTCTGTGGATAGGTCTGTTGCCAATCTAATGTTTCTACCATTGTAGGTTACATATCTCTTCTCCCGAGCTGCTTTCAGGATTTTCTCTTTGTCTCTGAGACTCGTAAGTTTTACTATTAGATGTCGGGGTGTTGACCTATTTTTATTGATTTTGAGAGGGGTTCTCTGTGCCTCCTGGATTTTGATGCCTGTTTCCTTCCCCAAATTAGGGAAGTTCTCTGCTATAATTTGCACCAATATACCTTCTGCCCCTCTCTCTCTTCTTCTTCTGGGATCCCAATTATTCTAATGGTGTTTCATCTTATGGTATAGCTTATCTCTCGAATTCTGCCCTTGTGATCCAGTAGTTGTTTAACTCTCTTTTTCTCAGCTTCTTTATTTTCCATCATTTGGTCTTCTATCTCACTGATTCTCTCTTCTGCCTCATTTATCCTAGCAGTTAGCACCCACATTTTTGATTGCACCTTATTAATAGCCTTTTTGATTTCGACTTGGTTAGATTTTAGTTCTTTTATTTCTCCAGAAAGGGTTTCTCTAATAACTTCCATGCTTTTTTCAAGCCCAGCTACTATCTTTAAAGTCATGATTCTGAACTCTTGATCTGACATCGTACTAATGTCCATGTTGAGTGGGTCCCTGGCAGTCGGTACTACCTCTTGTTCTTTTTGTTGAGGTGATTTTTTCCATCTTGCCATTTTGTCCAGAGGAGAATAGATTAATGAGAGAACAAAATGCTAGCAGGGTAACAACGTCCCCAGAAAATATACTCTAAACCAATCAGAAAAGACCTGAAGCAGGGGGAAAAGAAAGGGAAAGAAAGAAAAAAGAAAAAGAAAAAGATAAAAACAAACAAAAACAGAACAAAACAAAATAACCAGAATATGACCACATATGATCAGGGTGGTACATAGATCAGTGCCACACACTAGATTTTGGGTGTATTTTGGTCTGTTAGAAGAAAGTGCCTCCCAAAATTTTAAAGAAAGAAAAACTTATATATTTACAAAAGTAAGGGTTGATATGATGAAGGGATGGAATATGACTGTAAAGATGAAAATTATAAAAAATTTTGTAAAAGGAATTGATAAGAAGTTGTTTGAAAAAAGAAAGAAGAGGATTTAAAAAAAAAAGGAAAAAAAAAGGGAGAGAATGTGAT
>NW_022589768.1:10485471-10905099 GCF_004348235.1 Phoca vitulina | reverse complement strand
TTTTTCAAAAAGGGATTGATAAGATGTTGATTGAAAAAGGGAAAAAGAAATTCCAAAAAAAAAAAAATTAACTTTGAAAGACTGAAGAATCATGGGAAAAAAGCCATGAATTCTATGTGCAGTATTCCCCTAGCACTGGAGTTCTGCCATTCCCATTTTCAGTAAACTTGGTCTTGGCTGGCTGTTTTCACTGATCTTCTGGGGGAGGGGCCTGTTGTCGTGGTTCCCAACTGTCTTTGTCAGAGGCGGAATTGCCCCTACCTTGCCTGGTCCAGGCTAAGTAATCTGCTCGGGTTTGCTCTCAGGAGCTTTTGTTCCCTGCAAGCTTTCCGTACAGCTTTGGAGGCCGAGAGTGAAAATGGTGGCCTCCCAATCTCCGCCCCTGAGGAGTTGAGAACTCAGGGCCCTGCTCCTCAGTGAGCCCCCAGAGAAAAGCAGTCAGTTGCTCCCGTCTCTCGGTCTCCGGCCACACTCCATGCTCACCCGGCCTGTGACCGAGTGTTTCTATCTCTGGTGTCTGACTCAGTGTGGAGTCTCCAAACCCAGCAGATCCCTGTGGTGCACTCCCGTGCTGCTCCTCCCAGGGGAGAAAGGGGTGTCTCCCCGGATCTGCCGCTTGTTGGGTCCCTGCTGGAGGAGCAGTGGCCCGACTGTGCCGTGGATCACGGTTTATGGCAACCCTGAGGTGAGAGCCCATGCCTCGGCTCCGTCTCTGCAGCCGGCTTCCCTGCTCCAATACCTGGGAGCTCTGCCGCACTCAGGCACCCCTGGTCTTTCTGTGACCCCGAGGGTCCTGAGACCACACTGTCCCACGAGGGTTCCACCCCCTGCTTAGCCACTGGAGCGACGTGCCTCAGCGGAGCAGACTTCTAAAATTCCAATTTTGTGGTCTGCAGCTCTATCACTTGCCAGAAGCAGCCGAAGGAGGCCCCCTCCCCCACCGTCTATCCTCCCAAATATCCCCTCGGATTCACTTCTCCACACATCCTACCTTCCAGAAGGTGGTCGCTTTTCTGTTCAAAGAGTTGCTGCTATTCTTTTCTTTGATCTCCTGTTGCATTTGTAGGTGTTCAGAATGGTTTGATCCCTATCCAGCTGAATTCCTGAGACCAGATGAAATCCAGGTCTCCTACTCCTCCTCCATCTTGCTCCACCCCTGCCCCCTCATTTCTTATTATAGTCTTTGATTTAAAATCTAATTTGTCTGATACAAGGATTGCCACCCCAGCTTTCTTTTGGTGTCCATTAGCATGGTAAATGGTTTTCCACCCCCTCACTTTCAATCTGGGGGTGTCTTTGGGTCTAAAATGAGTCTCTTGCAGACAGCATATTGATGGGTCTTGTTTTTTTATGCAATCTGATAGTCTTGTCTTTTGATTCAGGCATTTAGCCCATTTACATTCAGGGTAACTCTTGAAAGATACGAATTTAGTGCCATTGTATTGCCTGTAAGGTGACTGTTACTGTATATTGTCTGTGTTCCTTTCTGGTCTATGTTACTTTTAGGCTCTCTTTTTGCTTAGAGGACCCCTTTCAAGATTTCTTGGAGGGCTGGTTTCATGTTTGCAAGTTCTTTTAGTTTTTGTTTGTCCTGGAAGCTTTTGATCTCTCCTATTTTCAATGACAGCCTAGCTGGATATAGTATTCTTGGCTGCATATTTTTCTCATTTAGTGCTCTGAATATATCCTGCCAGTCCTTTCTGTCCTGCCAGGTCTCTGTGGATAGGTCTGCTGCCAATCTAATGTTTCTACCATTGTAGGTTACAGACCTCTTGTCCCAAGCTGCTTTCGGGATTTTCTCTTTGTCTCTGAGACTTGTAAGTTTTACTATTAGATGTCGGGGTGTTGACCTATTTTTATTGATTTTAAGGGGTGTCCTCCGTGCCTCCTGGATTTTGATGCCTATTTCCTTCCCCAAATTAGGGAAGTTCTCTAATATAATTTGCTCCAATATACCTTCTGCCCCTCTCTTTCTTCTTCTTCTGGGATCCCAATTATTCTAATGTTGTTTCACTTTATGGTATCACTTATCTCTTGAATTTTCCCCTTGTGATCCAGTATTGTTTATCTCTCTTTTTCTCAGCTTCTTTATTCTCCATCATTTGGTCTATCTCACTGATTCTCTCTTCTGCCTCATTTATCCTAGCAGTTAGCGCCCCCATTTTTGATTGCACCTCATTAATAGCCTTTTTGATTTCAACTTGGTTAGATTTTAGTTCTTTTATTTCTCCAGAAAGGGATTCTCTAGTGTCTTCTATGCTTTCTTCAAGCCCAGCTAGTATCTTTATAATTGTCAGTATGAACTCTTGTTCTGACATCTTACTAATGTCTGTATTGATTAGGTCCCTGGAAGTCGGTACTGCCTCTTGCTCTTTTTTTTTTTTTTTTGAGGTGAGTTTTTCCATCTTGTTATTTTGTCCAGAGAATAGATGAATGAGAGAACAAAATGCTAAAAAAACGCTAAAAGAGTAACAACGACCCCAGAAAAATATACACTAAATAAATCAGAAGAGACCCAAAACCGGGGGGTTGGAGGGGGGAAGAAAGGGGAAAAAATAAAGAACAATATGATCAGGCTGGTGAAATTAACAGAGCCAACATAGTAGATTTTGGTTGCATTTGGTCTATTAGAAGAAATTGCCTCCCAAAATTTTAAAGAAAGAAAAACTTATGTAAATACGATGAAGGGATGGAATATGTTTGTAAAGATGAAAACTAAAAATGATTTTATAAAAGGAATTGATAAGTTGGTTGAAAAAGAATGAAAAAAATTAAAGAGAATGGGATCAGGCAGGAGACTAGGAGATGGTCATATACTAGATTTTGGGTATATTTTGGTCTGTTAGATGAAACTGTATCCCAAAATTTTAAAGAAAAACATATATATATATATATATATATATATATAAGTTTAAATACAATGAAGAGATAGAATATGATTGTAAAAATGAAAAATTAAAAGAGATTTTAAAAAAGAAATTGTTAAGATATTTGTTGAAAAAGGAAAGAAGAAAAACTCAACTAAAAAAATAGAAAATGAAAAAAATAACTCTGAAAGACTAAAGAATCATGGGGAAAAAGCCATGAATTCTATGTGCTGTATTCCCCTAGTGCTGGGGTTTTGCTGTTCTCATTGATTGGTAAACTTGGTCTTGGCTGGCTGTTCTTGCTGATCTTCTGGGGGAGGGGCCTGTTGCCGTGGTTCCCAAATGTCTTTGCTGGAGGTGTAATTGCCCTGCACCTGCTTGGTCAGGGCTAAGTAATCTGCTCGGGTTTGCTCTCAGGAGCTTTTGTTCCCTGCAAGCTTTCCCTACAGCTTTGGAGGCCTCCCAATCTCTGCTGGGAGGAGCCAAAAACTCGGGGCCCCACTCCTCAGTGCGCCCCCAGAGAAAAGCAATCAATCACGCCCACCTCCCCGGTCTCCAGCCACACTCCATGCTCACCCCGCCTGCGTAGGAGCGTTTCTATCTCTGGCACCTGACCCAGCGTGGAGTCTCCAAACCCAGCAGATCCCTGAGGTGCGCTCCCCTGCCGTTCCTCCCAGGGGAGGAAGGGGAGTCTCCCCGATCTGCTGCTTGTTGGGTCCCTGCTAGAGGAGCAATGCCTTGACTGTGCCACGGACCACTGTTTATGGCAACCCCAGCTGAGACCCCACTCCTTGGCTCCGTCTCTGCAGCCGGCTTCCCCAATCCAATACCTGGGAGCTGTGCTGCACTCAGGCATCCCCGGTCTTTCTGTGACCCTGAGGGTCCTGAGACCACACTGTCCCAGAGAGGGTTCCACCCCTCCCCCCCCCCAGCTTAGCCACCAGAGCGATGTCCCTCAGCAGAGCAGACTTCCACAAGTTCCGATTTTGTGCTCCACTGCTCTATCACTTGCTGGTAGCTGCTGATGGAGGCCCCCTCCCCCGCCATCTATCCTCCCAAATATCGCCTCGGATTCACTTCTCCACACGTTCTACCTTCCATAAAGTGGTCAATTTTCTGTTCAGAGAGTTGCTGCTATTCTTTTCTTCGATCTCCTGTTGAGTTCGTAGGTGTTCAGAATGGTTTGATCCCTATCCAGCTGAATTCCTGGGACCAGATGAAATCCAGGTCTCCTACTCCTCCGCCATCTTGCTCCTCCCCCGTGAAATGATAAAATTATAGAAATTAATATCAGATTAGTAATTTCCAGGGATTAATGAGTGGATGAGAAGGAAGTGGTGTGTTTACCAAAGGTCAATTTGAGAGATCCTTGTGGTGCTGTAAATGCTCTGTATCTTGCCCATATCCATCTCAATATCCTGATTGTGATATTGTACCAAAGTTTTGTATGGTATCTCTGCATCATTTCTTACAACTGCGTGTGAATCTCTAAGTATTTTAAAATAAAAAGTACAATTTAAAGAAAGAAAAAGGCATGGAAACATGCAATATCTTTTAGAAGGATTTCCATGAAATATTGTTAACAATAAAAGGAAATTTACCACTATTTGGGAAATATCTGGCGATAATGATTTGCTTCTCAAGGTCTCTGGAGAATGAAGATTTTTTTTTTCTTTTTTTTGCTTTGTTTTAATGATGCTTAGAATAAAAGTATCTTGCAGCAGTCACAGCTCTGAATGGCTTAGGAACACTGTTGCTATTAGAAACTAATTGTCACCAAAGATACTATGGAGAATCTGTCTAGTAGAGACCATGACATCCTTATCTAGGTTAGATGACTGTCAGTTCTAGCCTGGCAGTGTTACCCAGATGGTCCTGAGCAGGTGAGTAGATTGGCGACTTGCTTGTACTCACAGTAAAGTCGGCACTTACATGACCCTGAGAGGGAGTTCCTTCTTAATTGTTGAGCCCCAGGCACCTCACCCCCCCCATCTTAGTCCTGGCCCTGCTCCCAGCCTTAAAAAAAAGCTAGATGAGGGACTCCTGGGTGCCTCAGTTGGTTAAGCATCTGCCTTCAGCTCAGGTCATGATCTAGGGTCCTGGAATTGAGCCCCACATCGGGCTCCCTGCTCAGTGAGGAGCCTGCCTCTCTCTATCCCTTTACCCCACTCATGTTCACTCTCTCTCAAATAAATAAAATCTTAAAAAAAAACTGGATGATCCAAACAAACTAGTTTCTCAGCTGTAAATTGGATAAGTGATTCAAGATTATCTCTAGGGTTTTAATTTCAAGATCAATAATAGCAGTTACTGGGCATGGGCTTCTGCTTTAGGATTAGGCATTTTATTTGCGAAATTATTTCATCTTCACTGCAACCTTTGAGGAGCATCTTTTTATAATTTTCATGTTACAAATAAAAACTGTGTTGGGAAGGTGAAGGAAATTTCCTGAGAACACATAGTGAGAGGGGTAAGGAAGCTGGGAAGAGGGGGACAAATCATCCCAATTTTCCCAAGACTGAAGGGTTTCCTGAGATGTGGGACTTCCAGTGCTAAAACTGGGTGAGTCCCAAGTAAAATCAGATGAGTTGATTAACCTCGCTGGGAGGCGAATCCTGAAGGAACTCCTGTGATTCCAGAGTGTATATTCTCTCAGCTGTACTGCACCACCTCTCAGTTTCTTAGAGACTGCCTGAGAATTGTCACTGTTAAAACAAGCAAGACAAATTGTGTTTTTTCAAGGGGAAGTGGGAATAAAGATGCTACCTGGAAGAACGGGAGAACGTAGTAGGCAAGGAAACCTATATTTATATTTTATATTGTTCATTTTCAAAAATAATTCATATAGAAAGACTGGCAGACAAGCAATTAAACTTGAAATATATTAAAATGAGAAAATAAGGGAGATGAGCATGGAATTTATATATTTTTAAAATGTCTTATAGAAGTTTTAATAAATAATGTATGCTCCTTAGAAACAAATGCTAATAAAATCTAGGAGGATGGCTTGCAGTAGGATTCGAGATCAGCAGATGCAGCACATTAATCCAAAGATTGGCAGAGTTAATGGCCCTGCACGCAAGAGCGCTTTGCTTTCTCAGAACTGTGGTTTGCACAGATTTAACCTCCCTTCTCTCCATAACCCTGCCTTTTGAATAAGTGTTCCTTTGCTGAAAAAGTGTGATGCAATCCTTGGGGAGCAGAGTAGCAAATCAGGCAAAACACAGCACTGGCAACAGCTTGGAGGATGCCAAACCCAGTGACCGCTGGAGCAGAGTTGGGTAGCAGATGTTGTGTTACCACGGCAACCAGTGGGCGGCTCCAAATGAAGAAGGGACTCAATTTCCAAGGACTGAGACCTGAGGGAGTCTTTGACCCTGCCTTTTTCTAGAGCTCTGCAGCTTTGGAAATGTTGGGGGCAAAGGAAGACATAAAGGAGGGGCTATTCCAGTTTTCTTTCCTCACTGCTACTGTAGTGTTGGTGAAGGAAAAAGACTTGTTTTTTTTTTTTTTTTTTTTAAATATCAACCTTCGACAGGAAACATCCTGCCAGTTGTGTATGAATGAGTTGCCTTGCCTCCAGGAGACTTGATAATCCCCCTCCCGGTTGAACTGGTGGCTGATCCTACAGTGTTTCCTCCACTTCTCTCTGCTTCCTAATTACTGTTGTTGGGGAAGGGTACACGATCCTGCAGAACGACTTCTCGTAGGCACAAAGGAGGTTCTTCAGGCCACTGCCGTCCCGGCTTTCTGGCTCTCCTGTCTTCTCTGAAGCACAGGAGCCCACTGGGCCATCACTGCAGGAGCCCAGGGTCCATTTAGTGTGGTTCACACACATATCAGAGCCTCGATCACCACTGCCAAGGGGGTTGTGCACACACTCGCCCAGATACTGCAGTGAACAGAGATGTGAACACGCAACCTCCCACTTGTTCTCCATTATCGTTCCACTGCCTCTGTGTGCTCAGAATTAATTTTTTCTAAAAAGATCTAATTATCTTGTGAATAGCACAATTATGTTGCATTCTGTTTTTTATGTCAGAAGCCTTTATTTTTTCAAATGTAAACAATTAAAATATTTCTTGATATTTTAACCTCGTTTTGGTATTTCTTTGTTTTTGTTTTTGAATACATTATGATCCTCAAAAAAAAAAAAATAGCAGTGCTCCCTGATCTCCCTCAACCTCTGGGAAACCCTGGACTCTGCCTGCTGTGCTAGGAAGAACAAAGGTTCTGCAAACTTTGAGCCTCAGCTTTTTCTTCTAGAGCAGGCCTCTCCAAAAGCACTCCACTGGGTTGCAGACAGAAAATATTAAAATTTCTATTTATTTTTTTAATTTTATTTATTATGTTATGTTAATCACCATACATTACATCATTAGTTTTTGATGTAGTGTTCCATGATTCATTGTTTGCGTATAACACCCAGTGCTCCATGCAGAACGTGCCCTCTTTAATACCCATCACCAGGCTAACCCATCCCCCCACCCCCTTCCCCTCTAGAACTTTTCTATTTATTTTTATTTTATTTAAATTCCATATAGTTAACATACAATATTATATTAGTTTCACGTGCACAATATATTGATTCAACACTTCCATACATCACCCGGTGCTCATCACCGCAAGTGTGATCCTTAATCTCCATCACCTATTTCCCCCATCCTCCCACCCACCTCCCCTCTGGTCACCATCAGTTTGTTCTCTATAGTTAAGAGTCTGTTTCTTGGTTTCTCTCTCTCTCTCTCTCTTTCCTTTGCTTGTATTGTTTCTTAAATTCCACATATATAAAAACACTAATTTAAAGGGATACATGCACCTCTATATTTATTGCAGCATTATTTACAATAGCCAAATTTATGGAAGCAGCCCAAGTGTCCATCGATAGATGAATGGATAAAGAAGATGTGGTATATGTAAAGTTTCTATTTAATTTTCATCTCAGCCTGTAAAAGTCTAGTTTCTGTATTTGTGTTACAGTATACATGTTAATGCAATGATTTATGTGTGTGCATGTATGAATAATTTTAAATTTAGTAAAGATTTATGGAGGTTGTATCCTATAGTTTTTAAAACAGTTTTAATTCACATATCATACAATTCATCCATTTAGAATATACAATTCAAGGACTTTTAGTATATTCACAGAGTTGTACATTGATTACCAAGACCAACTTTAGAACATTTCATTACCCCAAAAAGAAACCCCATTCCTCCCAGCCCCTGGCAGCCTCCTACTTTTTTGTCTCTGTAGATTTTATTATTCTTGATATTTTATGTAAACAGAATTATACTAATGTAGCTTTTGTGTCTGGCTTTTTTTTTCACTCAGCATAAAAGTTTTCAAGGTTCATCTGTGTTGTAGCAGGCATTGGTACTTCATTCCTCTTTATGGCTGAATAGTCTTCCATTGTGGATATACCATATTTTATTTATCTACTCATCATTGCTCTTAGGGGTTAGCAACCAAACATTGTTGTTGACCTTTGATCTATATAATCTTTGTACTATATGCACTGTGCATCAAAGACAATATTCAAAATATTCAACCATAGAAACACAGAAAAACAGATGTTATAATCTCTGGAGTTGGTTTCTGGAAGCACTGCTTAATGCCAAGGTACAGTATTTGCTGGGACCCGGGAACTTGGGGGCAAGGTGCTTAGGGGGCTGAGAGGAGAGGCTGTTGGCAACTGTCATGGATGTATTTCAATATTTCAACAACTGGTATGGCCAAACATGCATGCGTATAACCTGACCTCTCTCTCTGGAAGATCTGCCTTAAGGATTAAATGAATCCAGGCACATGGAGAACCTGGGGGATCTTGTTTGGAAATATGTGGTGGCTTGAGACATGTAGCAAGCATAACTGTCAGCCTAAAGTCACTTCTCCTCATTCCTTTCAATGTAGGACTGCTCCCCGCAGCTGAGTGAGTCCCTCTCCTAGAAGCCTATTTTATTATGCATCTAAAGAGAGCCCTAAGGTCTATTGCATGTGCAAGTACATTCCGCTAAGATAGCAGGGGGAATCTCTTGCATGGTCCCCATGGTTCCTTCCCTAGAAATGGAGAAGAACAAATCTGGCTGGAGTCTGAGGGAACAGCCTGAATGTGAGGCCACTGGGATAAGGAAGGAAAAAAACTTCAAATGAAATCCTCCTCTTTCAGTTCCCTGCTTGCCTCACCTTGGTCTATATCCCCAGAATGTTCCCTCATTCAGTCTAGGGCCTGCCGATCACTTCTCATTTTTGCCATGAAATCACAAAGTTGAATAGGAAACTGAGGCCCATATAGGGAACGTTACTTGCTCAAGATCACTCATAGCTAGCTAGCTGGTGGAAGAGCTGAGTTGTGACAGAGATTTCCTGATTACAGACTAGACCAGCCCTGCAAGATTGGACAAAGTGACAGCACATGGTGAGCTTCACTGAGCTGCTTCTCTTTTCATTGATGCTGCCCTCCACCTGTGGGTCCTCAGTGTATGATCATCAGGGGATTTCACACGCCCAGCCTCTTCCAGGTCTTGCTATAACCATGTGCAGTGGAAAGAGTTTTAGCAGCAAACAATCTTGTCTGCTCAAGGACCTGGACTGGAACCAAATAATAGTTAAAAAGTTATAAAATAATAGTTATGAGAATGGACAGAGAGGAGGAGAGAAGGAGAGGGGCAGATTGATAACACTTCTTGATGTTTTAGACAACAAAGATTAAATACAAAGAGAAGGGGAAGCTGCTCACTGCCCCAAGATGATGGAGGAGGAGATCACAGTAGGGTCCAGGCAGAACTGAAAGGCAAGTGTGAGCCTTGCTGATGAAGTTTCATGAAGGTCTGCGGTGGTACTGGTGGATTAAGACTCATCTTCCCAGGGAGGTCTGTCCCCATCCCTTTGGGTTATTTGAATGCTCCAACCTGTTTGGCAGTGTTCTTCCAAAAGAAGAGTCAAGAATTGGAAGCAGAACAATAGAAATTGCTGCTGAATGGTGTGAAGGAAGTCACAGATTGCCTGAGCCAGGGGCACTGTGTCACCTGCTCTTCTCCTCCCATCTCTGGATCATTAACTGGCATCATGTAGGGTATCCAGCTCCTCTGGGACTCCTCAAAGTATTTGGAATCAGTAGGGACTTTGATCTGCCGGCAAGAGGAACCTAAGCTCCAGCTGGCTTCATCCATAAGGAGAGGCATTGTCTCTCATAATAAGTTGTGGAGAACTGGGTCAGGATCCCAGGCATGAAATGACAGAATGCTCATTGACACTATCAAGGCCCTGGGCTCTTCACCTCTCTGTGCTGGTGTCCTCAGCTTTGCCTTACTCCTAATAAAATTTTCTTTCATGGTTGTATGGTCGCACCCAGGAGGAATGGGAATGATGTGTGCTCTTATTCCTGGGAGAGAGAGAAAATGGCCCCTTGCTTCCTTTTTGACATAGAAATTCTTTGTTTTCACTTGATTGGGCTAAATTAAGTCACACGTACCCACTCTTACGTCAAAATCAGTCACAAAAATGCCACAAGCCAGCTGGCTCTCTGCTCTAGACCAAAACCGTGTTCATAGAAGTTTGGGGATTAACTGTGATACCCATGACACTTCATTCCATCAGGACAAACCCACCACACAGAGTGCCTGCCTTGATGAGGCATAAAGTTGGGCTCACTGGCTCTTGAAGTTACCAACTGGGATATGGGCACGTCTGAATCCAAATTCTGTCTTCTTTCTAGTACCATGTATATCACATCCTCAAACTTCTATCACTCAAGTAACACCTTCACATTCTCTTTTGCAATATCAGCGTTCCATCTTTGATATTCCTTACTATTTTTCTTTAAACAAGCTCCTTTTTTAAAATAAGTTTTAAAAAAATGAAACCTTATTATTGGAAATAGGAAACTGGTATCTCTTGCCAAAATTATAAGTTTGCTATAAAAATAAATATATGATAAACAATGTTAATTTTATCTAGACACTGTTGCCTGAAAAAGCACTGATTCTAAGACAGCTGCTTTAAATGGGAGATTGGCAAGTGTTTGAAAGTGTTAGAGACACACCAGCACAGAACAGAGACTTTGTCTTTAACCTAAGCAGATGAATTGAAAGAAATTTGAAAGAGGAGTAGCTTTCCCACTGTATGATTCAGTGTTTTTTAATGACATATCTGTGTACTATGTGTTCGATAACCAATGTGATTAACCAATAACCATAGTAAATAACCAATTTTGTATCATTCTATCTGGGTAATGCTAGACCTAACCGCATCTCATGTACCATTAGTGAACTATGTCCTACTTTTGGCGAGACTGTCTGTTGCATTAGGCTGGTTGCCTTCAATTTTCACAGCTCTTCTGTAGTATTAAGGTAGTGAGAACAATTAGGAGAATACTGACATTGTTTGCTAGACATGGGGATCATACTATATACATGTTTATTGAGCATTTACTGTGATTCTAGAGGGTAGAAGGCAGAGCCCCTCCCCTCAACGTACTTACAATCTAGGTGAAGAAAGATGACCCAACGATTATAATGCAGAAAGGAAATGTGAGTGGGGATGAAAGAGTATCCTCTGCCTTCCCCTCCTGCAGCTCAGAGGCACTTCTGTCCAGAACACTTTAATCCCTGGCTGGTGTCCAAGGGATGAGGGGCAGGGACCTGGGTCACTGCTTGGTTCCTCCCAGTCTGGAGTGGATTTTATGCCCCTATGAAGGCGGAGTTAAGAGTCCCACACTCTTCCTCTTCCCAGCCTCACCTGAATACCAGCCGGGCTCTGAGGGGAGAGAGGCTGTCTTGCCTTCTAAAAATTACCTTAATGAGCAGTATAGCTGGGGCACTTTAATTTAGTTAGATGACCTGCCTGCTGAAGTCTCCCTCCAAAGGTCAAGCTTTCACAGGAACTTAGCCAGACCCCGGAAGCAGGAGGAAAAAGGCCAGGGTTTGGCCACCTCCCTAAATGAGCCAAGGCTCAGGGTGCTTCTTTGTGCATGAAGGGTGCATTTACTAAGAAGAAGCTTCCCTGGAAGGGCAGTTCCATTTACTTAGTTCTAGAAGATTCCATGGCCTGCTCCCTGAACTCTGATCAACTCCCTTGTCCTAGCACTGGTTGGAGCACTGTGCTCATTGCAGTGGTAGGCATGTACTTTGAAGGAGGCAGGGCAGGGGTGAGCAAGTGAGTGCACACTTTGCCCTGAAAGATGACTTACTGTTTCAGACCCTATCAGTAGATTCATCTTCCTCTGGGCCATCAAGTAGGGATATGGTTACTCTTCCTTACTAACCTCATTCATCCATTGTCCTCAAAGGCTTATTGAGAGCTGACCCCAGTTATGCTCAGGCTCCACACAGAGGACCCTGGAGCCTGCTGCTTGGATCCCACTGGAAGTGCCCCTTCCTCCTCCGTGGGGCCATGGCTATGTTACCCCCTCTTGGTCACTGACCTCTTGCCTTTTCATTCCCTCGGTCATCAACTGGATTAATAATCTCTCCTTCCCACCCCTTCATCAAACCCAGCTCCTGAATTATTTAGCAAAACCTGACTAGCTCAAAGGAAGCCTTTTCATCTCCCTGTTTCATGTGCTTTTATTCTTCCACTAGACAAGTGTGGGAGCTTATTCTTGATTTCAGCTGGGACTTGGGGAAGGATTTTCACTTTTTTGTGGCTTGCACCTGCCTTAGGCCTGCTCCCCAAATCAGCTCCAGGTGGCACTTCCCCCACCCCCAGTTCTGCTAGCCCTAACTTTGGTTCCCCGCATGTGGTAAAATTAGCAAAGATCAGGGAGCTAGATAGAAACTGAAATTCTGAGGTGAGACAACCCCACCAACACTTACATTTCTTATCTGTCAAATAGATGTAGCAGGTGCAAATCTCACAAATGCAGGTGTGCTATATACGTAACTGTATTTTTCTATAAGAATTTATATTTTGAGTTCCTATTCCATATGCTGTAAGACATGTACTGTCAAATAATTTGGGATTTCTTTTTTTTCTCCCAGGTTCACATTTATGTACTAGTTGACTTATTTGAAAACAGTATCACTCCAAGGCCCAAGTGCTCCTTGATATCATTTGGGCATCTACTGAGCTGTCCTCCCCCTCTGCAGGTTTCTGTGGTCTAGCCATGCAGTTGCCAGAAACCGTTTCCTGACTGCAGACTCCATCTGGAGCTCTCTCCTTGACCCCTTAGCAGTTTTTGGGAGGACAGGACAGGTAGACATTCTCTGACACAGTCTTCTACCTCCAGTGGTGTATCAGTAGACATTTAACTACTAGCTCTGAGGGATGGAGGGTGGAAAGAGGTAACTCTTGATTGTAGTATTTGCCAACTTCTGGGGTGTAAATACTCCCATCATGCTGATTTCAAGCTATAAATGATTTAGCAATCGGCTCACAAAACTACTGAAAATTTACCAACCAGCTCTTGCTAGCAGGCTTAAGGCACCACTGCATGATACATCTTATAACCAGTTCTCTGGACCTGAACTGTTTCCCTGCTGCAATACCCAGCAAATCAGAAGTCCTCTTGCTCTCACATCCCAGAAATGAATCTGGGATTTTTCCACCTACTCAAGGTCAGCCCAGGGAGAAGGGCATAAGACCATTTTCACAGGGGACCCCAACATTTATGCTGCCTCTTTCTGCTTTTCTGATTCCTTCTTCCAGACTAAGGAACATCTTTCTAGTTGGTGGGATGGCTTTGAGTTGGAGGTGGTGGCTTCTATTACTCAGTCCAACTATTAGGCTTGAGTGATTCCCACTGCCAAAGGGCCTTGGCTTTTGAAATGGCTGTGTTCTCTGCTCCCTGTTAGCATGTTCCTTCCTTAAAGCAACTAACACAAAATGGCCTACCTCACTGAAATGAGGAAAGGGCCAAGAGAGAAAAGCAAATACAAAAAGGAAAAACTGATCAGTATTTCAAAGCATTATTCTGTCATAGATATGTTAATATTTCCCGGGATGTTGGGAGAAAAAAATGAGAAGTTATGGGAATAGTTTCAGGCAGAGTGTGACATAAAGGCACTCCATGACATGGATTATCCTTTCTCTCCTCCAGCTGAAGGAATCACAATGTCCACTGGTTTGTATTGCATGGAGTCAAGCATGGTTCCCTTGGGCATCGACTGCCCTGTCTCCTTCCCCTTCTCCCCCCTTGAGAATGTAGCATTTCCTGGGATCAGAATGGACATACCTTGTACCTTTCCATTTAGAAGTCAAGAAATAAGCACCCAACTATACAAGGAGTTTATAAATCTTGTGTACAGTAAATTTTAGCTGAAGAAGTTAAGGAGTAAATGAAAATGCCTTGGAGGGGTTTAAACATATTTAAATGGTTTGAGACTGTATTTTAGCTCCCACTGAATTTTCTGGGAGAAACATATATTGATGATTATACCATCCTATCTGCTCCTCTTAAAGAGCTTGTCATCATTTTGCTTTGTGTTCTAGTCAACTGTGTTTTCATCCTCAGCCTCCCTGCTAGAAGCACATCCCTGAGGACAGGCCTAGCACAGAACTTCTTGGTGGTCAGAAAATGGCTACTGAACTATTTTCTTGATTTCTTGGTTTCGTTATGGTCTTCCCTCTAAAAGAAACTACACACTCAAGAAAAAGATGAAAAATGTGTGTTTACTCAACTTTGCAGTGCTTCATTCTTGGCTTATAGCCTTTCCTGGGTCTATAATTTCTACTGGTTCTAGTCTAACTGATCTTCTGTCCAGGGAATGCTAATTGTTCCTTCCCTGATGGAGGGATTAGAACGTAATACTCCATTCTGGCTTTGCATAGAGTCTTCAATCACAGAGGTGCCCTTCAGCTTCCATAGGACATGGCTACCTTAAGAAACAGAAATGGTCCTTGGAAACCAGAGGGGGCTTATTTTACCTTGGCATGGGAAAAGAGGAGGGGGTTTCAGTTTGTCTCATCCCCAGAAGCACAGACACCCAGCATGGCTCCTTAGGATATTGGAGAAATAGAAGTGAGAGGGAAAATTGGGCAAAGGGAATTGGAGATCATTGGTTGGCAATGAATTCCCCCACATCAACATTCACACTGGATAGGGAGAGTACCAGCTGACTGGAACCCTGGGTAGGTCCTTGACAAAAATAACATGGCCAGGCTCCAGCTTACAGATCAAATCAAATGCAAGGCCAGATTCTTGTCATGGGAAGATAATGAGAGGAGCTCTCATTTCTAATGCAGTTTTCCTTTCAAGAAAAGGAGCTATCTGGAGGTTGAAATGAGAAACAGAGCATCTCTAAATCTTGCTGTAGATTCCCTGTAAGCTTTGGGCCTCAATCTCTATGCCTGTGATGGCATGAAAATATTTTACAGTATTAACAATATAACATGTTTCTAGTTATCCACACATACACCGTTTTTAAAACTTTCTAGTTGTTTCCCATTTAAACTAGCCTACAAGGCACCTACTGCCTCAATGAAGTTTTCGTAGATCAGAAAAGCAGAGAAGTTTAAAAGCTTGGACTTTTGAGTATCAAACTCCAAGGCCTTGAAGTGGCTGGTCAGAAGTAATTTCTCCCTTTCCACTGCCCACTAAATAAAAGTGTTCTGGTATGGGAGAGGAGAGAATCAGAGGGTGGGTGAGGCACAGAGGTAGGTAAACTCTGATATGTGTTCGAAGGAGGTATCTTGAATTCCTGCCAATCATTCCAGGTTGGGGGTCACTTAATGATGCAACCCCCAGGTAGGTCAGAGGATTCTTCGGGAGTAGTTGTGTCTTACTGCTAGACTGAATCCTGGGGAGTTGGCAAGACTTGCAGAATCCCCTCAAGACCAGCATGGCATGGGGAGGAATAGATTAGACATGGCCACTTGGCATTTCTTTAGGCATAAATATCCTGAAACAGTCTCCCAAGTTCCTTAGAGACTCCAGTAATGGTAGACAGCTGCTGGAATTTCTCAGAAGAGTAGTATGAAAGGGCTGAGATTAGTCAGCTCTGGAGAGCTCAGTGATGAGGACAAGGGGGATGTAAGTATGACCTCACTTCAGCCTCTATACTTTGCAGCAGATTTGTTGTTGTAGAATAAAAAGGGATGGTGGCTGCAATTTCTTAAGGAATCACTAATAATTGCCAAGGGACACTTTCCAGCCTTTTGACTTAGAAACCGCAGGAACAGAAGACCACACTTAGACTTTGCATTTTTAAGTGGCTATAGTGTGATGTTCTGGGTGTGCAATTCTAGTCCCCAATATAGTAGCACTAGTTGCAAGTAACTATTTACATTTAAGTTTAATTAAAATCAAATAAAAAGTCAGCTCCTTAGTTGTACTAGCTGTATTTTGAGTACTCAAAAGCCACATGTAGCTAGTGGCTCCCATGTTGAACAGTGCAATATAGAGCATTTCCATCACCACTGGAAGCTGTACTGATCAGAGCTGTGGCTTTTGCCACTACTCCTGCTAAGACAGTGACTACTGACCAGTTCCTCCTCCTCCCCTGACACACACACACACACACACACACACAAAAGCAGGCTGAGTCCAAAGAATTCTGTCACTAATCTCTGAGCTGGTATTTCCCTGGATGTGGCCACATTCCATCAGTGATGGGTTTTTGTTTGTGTCTGTCTGTTCGCTGACACTTCCTACTCCCCATGGTGCTCTCACCACCACCACCATTTCAGACACTTTGATACTCAGCATAAGAAAACCAGTGTCATGAAGCCTCAGGGGTAGGCAGTCAACTAAGGGATTCTCTTGTCATAATCTCTGTGGAATCTGAATCACTTCATGACATGGACATCCCAAGACTAATAAGGCATCCTATGCCCAAAAGAGCCCACACAGAGTGAGCAACATGGTGGCTTGTATGGACAATGTTATCGAATCCTCTCAGGGGCTGGTTGTCCCAGTCAAACTGGAATAGAAGCCTTTCCATTCAGAACCTAAAGAGTTTATTGATCCCCAGAATCCCCCATTCCCATCAAAACCATCAACTGATGTCATTCTTTCAAGATTGGAAAGGAGAGGCCAACACCCTCTAGTAGAGACAGAAGTCACTGAGGTTGGACTTGGACTCCAGCTCTACCCATTCTTAACAGGGACTTTGAGCACCTCTTACCTTTTCTGAAAAATGAGATAATTGTACTTACCTTATATAATTGATTGTGTGGATAAATTAAAAACACCTAGGGCAGTGGCTGCCACATAATTGGGCAGCAATAAATAATAGCTGCTATTTTTATTTCTCAGCTGCTCTCTGAGATAAACTGCATTTTTAGGGTAGACCAGTAAGGAGGAAAAACAGCAGTGGCTTCCTGCACCGCAGGTCCCTTGATCTTGCCATCTGGCATAATGAGAAATGTCCTGCTTAATTTGTGAAAACTGCCTCATATCTCAGGCTGCACCTGAATTACCCTGGTGGGTGTTGGGATTTTTCAGGTAAGGCTGTGGTTTCACATGCCTGGAGAGAGTGCATTCAGGAGAAATCCTTGGGGTCTGCCTTGAGGTTCTTTTGGAGAAGGAATCCCCAACCTCTTCCCATGAGAGTTGAACATACATTGGGCTTCGTGTATAGTAGGGTACAGTAGCCTAGGTCTGCCTAACCTAAGGTGATGTGATCTCAGCACTACCATGGTGGCCAACATCCAGTGTGACCTCTGGAGGAGAGGGGAGTACAGTTTCTCAGGTTCTGAGCATTCAAGATGAGTTCACCTTAATCCCTTAAATGGGCCTCACCAGAAAAAAAAGGGGGAAAGACTGTTGACTTCACTCTTCAAGAAAAAGAGTGGCCCATTCTGCAAAGTTTGCACTGGATAGATTCAGAGGGAATTCATAAATAATCCAGGCTATACTCAGTGTCTTGGGAGAATGTAGACTGGGGAAAGGGCGTGCATTCCCCTCTCTAGAGCTCAGAGGACACTCATAACCCCATATGTCTCCCAGGCCCTGCCACTGTCCTCCCTGACATAAATGCTCCAATCTAGCCAGGTGGACAAATCACAGTTGTCTCTTGGAAGGATGGACTGAAAAGTGATTCATTGTCTACCATTACCCCAGGGGCTATGAAATCTTATATGACTCCCTGGATCCATGCAATCCAACCTACCTGAAAATAAAATCTTGGTATCCCCAACCTGGGGTTGAGTATGGTCCTGTCCCATATTCACCTGTACCTCAGATCAGGAATTGATGCCTGATTTCCCTGCAAAGACAGAGATAGTATGGTAGAAGGAAAAACACTCAACCTGGGAAGAAGGCATTTTAATTAGGTTCTTAATTCCAGTTCTGTCACTTACTAGCCAAGTAGCCTTCAGTAAGCCGCTTAACCCTTAGAGCTCCAGTTATTTCTTTGGATTGCTGGAGAATCAAGAAAGATCACATTGATTATAGAAAAATTGTGGGAACTCTAAAGTCTATCTAGGCATAAAGGATTATCAGTCCAGAGTGATTGATTTGAGTTAGACTAAAGGGAGATAGGAAACGACAAGATATTTTCAGTTCTGATTTTCTTCATGTAATCTTAGGAGACATTTGCTCAATCATGGAAGATGTATATGGTTAGAATGGCTCTGGGCATCAGACCTTCCCCTTGGCAACGTTTTCTACCTTTTTAGGCTACTGGACAGGAAATCCACTTAATGCATTGAAAATATTTAATGCACTTTTGTATGTGTAGGTGTTATTTTAAGCACTGTCAGAGCTCTAAAGAATTAAACAAGACACAGATATTGCCTGTACAGAATATATCTCAATTGGAGAAATATAACATGAACCTAAACATGATTAATACAGTGAGTGTAAGTGCTGTGAGAGCAAAGGGTTGTGGCATCTAGTGGGAAACCATCACTCTTGGTGAAGGAGTAGTGGGGGAATATATGGATCAGTGGTGTCTCCACTGACTCACCATTGAGCTTGCTGGTGAATTAAGACTTCCCCAGCCCAGCTTCTGCCTGTGAGACCCCAGTGGAGGCACCAGCCTGGGTTTGAAAGATGCTTTAACATGATCATTCAGAGGATACCTGGGATGGGTAAGACATCACATGGGAATCATTAGCAAAAAGCCAAGTTTAATGATGTAATTCTGCAGAGCATTCTGGCTCTACAATATTTGTGCTTGATGTTGAAGGGTGGATGGGATTTACACAGGGATGTCAGGAAAAGGTGATGAAGCTGTGTGCCCAACCATGCTCTATATACAGGTCATGATGTGGGAAAGATTAGGAGGTGGCTGGGAACTCAATTCCTGATCACCCAAGGATCCTGAAGACCCAAATCCTGTCATGTTATGGTATCTCCTTCCTCTGACCCTACCCCTTTATTTAGGGTAGGTGTTGAGAAATGTAATTTCTGGACCATACTATATGAATATTTAATTTTAAATGGACATTGCCAAATTGTCTTATGGAATGGCCATACCAATTCACACTCGATAAGCATATGAGAATGCCAGTTGCCTTGTGCCCGGACATGAGATACTATCAAAAGAAATCTTTACCAACCTGATAAGTGAAAAACAGTACTTAATTTTTCAAAAAATTTCTATTTCCTTGATTATTAGTGAGGTTGATTACTTATAGGACATTTGTGTTTCCTCTTTTGTGAACTGCTTATGTTATTTACTCAGTTTTTTATCTGATTTACAGAGATGATGATGGGACTAGCTCTGGGCGTTGTGTGATGAAGCAGCTCTGGTTGTATCTCTTTTGGTCAATACGTAGGGAGTTCTCACATATTCTGATGGTAATTCTTTGTCATTTATAGATATTTCAAATATTCTCTTTAGATTTTTGTGTATGTTGGGTTTTTTTTTTAAGTATAGTTGACAGTGTTACATTTGTTTCAGGTGTACAACACAGTGGTTCGACAACTGTATGTATTATGTTATGCTCACAACAAGTGTAGCTACCATCTGTCACCACAAAACACTATTGCAATACCATTGACAGTATTCCTTATGCTGTGTTTATCATCCCCATGACCTATTTATTCCATAACTAGAACCCACTCCCCTTAACCCATTGGGCCCAACCCCTACCACCTCCCTTCTGGCAATCACGATTTTTCTGTATTTATGGATCTGTTTCTGGAGTTTTGTTTATTCCTTTGTTTTATTTTTTTAGATTCTACATATAAGGGAAATTATATGGTAATTGTCTTTTTCTGACTTACTTCACTTGGCATAATACGCTATCGGTTCATCCATGTCACAAATGGCAAGATCTCATTCCTTTTTATGGCTGAGTAACATTCCATTGTGTATCTTTATCCATTCATCTGTCAGTGAATGCTTAGTTTGTTTCCATTTCTTGGCTTTTGTAAATAATTCTGCAATACACATAGGGGTCCATATATCTTTTCAAATTAGTGTTTATGTTTTCTTTGGATAAATACCCAGAGGTGGAATTACTGTATTGTATGGTATTTCTAATTTTGATTTTTTAAAAATTTTACTATGTTATGTTAATCACCATACATTACATCATTAGTTTTTGATGTAGTGTTCCATGATTCATTGTTTGCGTATAACACCCAGTGGTCCATTCAGTACGTGCCCTTTTTAATACCCATCACCAGGCTAACCCATTCCCCCACCCTCTCCCCCCTAGAACCCTCAGTTTGTTTCTCAGAGTCCATAGTCTCTCATGGTTCAACTCTCCCTCCGATTACTGCCCCCCACTTCATTTTTCCCTTCCTGCTAATTTCTTCTTCTTCTTCTTCTTTTTTTTAACATGTAATGGATTATTTGTTTCAGAGGTACAGGTCTGTGATTCAACAGTTTTACATAGTTCACAGTGCTCACCATAGCACATACCCTCCCCAGTGTCTATCACCCAGCCACCCGATCCCTCCCACCCCCCACCACTCCAGCAACCCTCAGTTTGTTTCCTGAGATTAAGAATTCCTCATATCAGTGAGGTCATATGATACATGTCTTTCTCTGATTGACTTATTTTGCTCAGCATAATACCCTCCAGTTCCATCCAGGTCGTTGCAAATGACAAGATCTCATTCCTTTTGATGGCTGCATAATATTCCATTGTATATATATACCACTTCTTCTTTATCCATTCATCTGCCAATGGACATCTTGGCTCTTTCCACAGTTTGGCTATTGTGGACATTGCTGCTATAAACATCAGGGTGCACATACCCCTTCAGATCCCTACATTTGTATCTTTGGGGTAAATACCCAGTAGTGCAATTGCTGGGTCATAGGGTAGCTCTATTTTCAACTTTTTGAGGAACCTCCATACTGTTTTCCAGAGTGGCTGCACCAGCTTGCATTCCCACCAACAGTGTAGGAGGGTTCCCCTTTCTCTGCATCCCACCAACATCTGTCATTTCCTGACCTGTTAATTTTAGCCATTCTGACTGGTGTGAGGTGCTATCTCATTGAGGTTTTGGTTTGGATGTCCCTGATGCCGAGCGATGTTGAGCACTTTTTCATGTGTCTGTTGGCCATTTGGATGTCTTCTTTGGCAAAATGTCTGTTCATGTCTTCTGCCCATTTTTTGATTGGATTCTTTGTTCTTTGGGTGTTGAATTTGATAAGTTCTTTATAGATTTTGGATACTAGCCCTTTATCTGATATGTCATTTGCAAATATCTTCTCCCATTCTGTTGGTTGTCTTTTGGTTTTGTTGACTGTTTCTTTTGCTGTGCAAAAGCTTTTTATCCTGATGAAGTCCCAATAGTTCCTTTTTTGCCCTTTCTTCCCTTGCCTTTGGCGATGTTTCTAGGAAGAAGTTGCTGTGGCTGAAGTCAAAGAGGTTCCTGCCTGTGTTCTCCTTTAGGATTTTGATGGACTCCTGTCTCACATTTAGGTCTTTCAACCATTTGGTGTCTATTTTTGTGCGTGGTGTAATGGTCCAGTTTCATTCTTCTGCATATGACTGTCCAATTTTCTCAACACCATCTGTTGAAGAGACTGTCTTTTTGCCATTGGACATTCTTTCCTGCTTTGTCAAAGATTAGTTGACCACAGAGTTGAGGGTCCATTTCTGGGCTCTCTATTCTGTTCCATTGATCTATGTGTCTGTTTTTGTGCCAGTACCATACTGTCTTGATGATGACAGCTCTGTAATAGAGCTTGAAGTTGGAATTGTGATGCTGCCAGCTTTGCTTTTCTTTTTCAACATTCCTCTGGCTATGCGGGGTCTTTTCTGGTTCCATACAAATTTTAGGATTCTTTGTTCCATTGCTTTGAAAAAAGTAGATGGTATTTTGATGGGGATTGCATTAAATGTGTAGATTGCTCTAGGTAGCATTGACATCTTCACAATATTTGTTCTTCCAATCTATGAGCATGGAACGTTTTTCCATTTCTTTGTGTCTTCCTCAATTTCTTTCATGAGTATTTATAGTTTTCTGAGTACAGATGCTTTGCCTCTTTGGTTAGATTTATTCCTAGGTATCTTATGGTTTTGGGTGCAGTTGTAAATGAGATCAACTCCTTAATTTCCCTTTCTTCTGTCTTGTTGTTTGTGTATAGGAATGCCACTGATTTCTATGCATTGATTTTATATCCTGCCACTTGACTGAATTCCTGTATGAGTTCTAGCAGTTTTGGGGTGGAGTCTTTGGGGTTTTCCACATAAAGTATCATATCATCTGCAAAGAGTGAGAGTTTGACTTCTTCTTTGCCGATTTGGATGCCTTTATTTCTTTTTGTTGTCTGATTGCTGTGGCTAGGACTTCTAATACTATGTTGAATAGCAGTGGTGATAGTGGACATCCCTGCCGTGTTCCTGACCTTAGGGGGAAAGCTCTCAGTTTTTCCCCATTGGGAATGATATTCGCTGTAGGTTTTTCATAGATGGCTTTTATGATATTGAGGTATGTACCCTCTATGCCTATACTCTGAAGAGTTTTGATCCAGAAAGGATGCTGTACTTTGTCAAATGCTTTTTCTGCATCTATTGAGAGGATCATATGATTCTTGTTCTTTCTTTTGTTAATGTATTGCATCACATTGATTGATTTGCGGATGTTGAACCAACCTTGCAGCCCAGGGATAAATCCCACTTGGTCGTGGTGAATAATCCTTTTAATGTAATGTTGGGTCCTATTGCCTAGTATTTTGGTGAGAATTTTTGCACTCATGTTCATCAAAGATATTGGTCTGTAATTCTCCTTTTTGATGGTGTCTTTGTCTGGTTTTGGGATCAAGGTAATGGTGGCCTCATAAAACGAGTTTGGAAGTTTTCCTTCCATTTCTATTTTTTGGAACAGTTTCAGAACAATAGGTATTAATTCTTCTTGAAATGTTAGGTAGAATTCCCCTGGGAAGCCATCTGGCCCTGGGCTTTTGTTTGTTGGGAGATTTTTGATGACTGCTTCAATTTCCTTAGTGGTTATAGGTCTGTTCAGGTTTTCTATTTCTTCCTGGTTCAGTTTTGGTAGTTGATACATCTCTAGGAATGCATCCATTTCTTCCAGGTTATCTAATTTGCTGGCATAGAGTTGCTCATAATATGTTCTCTGAATTGTTTGTATTTCTTTGGTGTTGGTTGTGATCTCTCCTCTTTCATTCATGATTTTGTTGATTTGGGTCCTTTCTCTTTTCTTTTTGAAAAGTCTGTCCAGCGGTTTATCCATCTTGTTAATTCTTTCAAAGAACCAGCTCCTAGTTTCATTGATCTGTTCTACTGTTCTTTTGGTTTCTAGTTCATTGATTTCTGCTCTGATCTTGATTATTTCTCTTCTCCTGCTGGGTTTAGGCTTTATTTGATGTTCTTTCTCCAGCTCCTTTAGGTGTAGGGTTAGGTTATGTACTTGAGACCTTTCTTGTTTCTTGAGAAAGGCTTATATTGCTATATACTTTCCTCTTAGGACTGCCTTTGCTGCATCCCAAAGATTTTGAACAGTTGTGTTTTCATTGTCATTGGTTTCCATGAATTTTTTTAATTCTTCTTTAATTTCCTGGTTGACCCATTCATTCTTTAGTAGGATGCTCTTTAGCCTCCATGTATTTGAGTTCTTTCCGACTTTCCTCTTGTGACTGAGTTCTAGTTTCAAAGCATTGTGGTCTGAAAATAGGCAGGGAATGATCCCAATCTTTTGGTACCGGTTGAGACCTAATTTATGACCTAGGTTGTGATCTATTCTGGAGAATGTTCCATGGGCATTAGAGAAGAATGTGTATTCTGTTGCTTTGGGATGGAATGTTCTGAATATGTCTGTGAAGTCCATTTGGTCCAGTGTGTCATTTAAAGTCTTTATTTCCTTGTTGATCTTTTGCTTAGACGATCTGTCCGTTTCAGTGAGGGGTTGTTAAAGTCCCCCACTATTATTGTATTGTTGTCTATGTGTTTCTTTGCTTTTGTTATTAATTGCCTTATATAATTGGCTGCTCCCATGTTAGGGGCATAGATATTTACAATTGTTAGATCTTCTTGTTGGATAGACCCTTTAAGTAGGATATAGTGTCCTTCCTCATCTCTTATTACAGTCTTTGGTTTAAAATCTAATTCGTCTGATATAAGGATTGCCACCCCAGCTTTCTTTCGGTGTCCATGAGCATGTTAAATGGTTTTCCACCCCCTCACTTTCAATCTGGGGGTGTCTTTGGGTCTAAAATGAGTCTCTTGCAGACAGGATATCGATGGGTCTTGTTTTTTAATCCAATCTGATAGCCTGTTTCTTTTGATTGGGACATTTAGCCCATTCACATTCAGGCTCACTATTGAAAGATAGGAATTTAGTGCTATTGTATTGCCTGTAAAGTGACTGTTACTGTATATTGTCTGTGTTCCTTTCTGGTCTATGTTACTTTTAGGCTCTCTCTTTGCTTAGAGGACCCCTTTCAAGATTTCTTGGAGGGCCGGTTTCATGTTTGCAAATTCCTTTAGTTTTTGTTTGTCCTGGAAGCTTTTGATCTCTCCTTCTATTTTCAATGACAGCCTAGCTGAATATAGTATTCTTGGCTGCATATTTTTCTCATTTAGTGCTCTCAATATATCCTGCCAGTCCTTTCTGGCCTGCCAGGTCTGTGGATAGGTCTGTTGCCGATCTAATGTTTCTACCATTGTGGGTTACAGACCTCTTGTCCTGAGCTGCTTTCAGGATTTTCTCTTTCTCTCTGAGACTCGTAAGTATTACTATTAGATGTCGGGGTGTTGACGTATTTTTATTGATTTTGAGGGAGGTTCTCTGTGCCTCCTGGATTTTGATGCCTGTTTCCTTCCCCAAATTAGGGAAGTTCTCTGCTATAATTTGCTCCAATATACTGTCTGCCCCTCTCTCTCTTTCTTCTTCTTCTGGGATCCCAATTATTCTAATATTGTTTCGTCTTATGGTATTACTTATCTCTCGAATTCTGCCCTTGTGATCCAGTAGTTGTTTATCTCTCTTTTTCTCAGCTTCTTTATTCTCCATCATTTGGTCTTCTATCTCACTGATTCTCTCTTCTGCCTCATTTATCCTAGCAGTTAGAGCCTCCATTTTTTTTTTTTTTTACCATCCTGACCATTTCTTTCTTTTTTTTTAAAGATTTTTTTTATTGTTATGTTAATCCCTATACATCGTTAGTTTTAGATGTAGTGTTCCATGATTCATTGTTTGTGCATAACATCCAGTGCTCCATGCAGAATGTGCCCTCCTCAATACCCATCACCAGGCTAACCCATCCTCCCACCCCCCGCCCCTTTAGAACCCTCAGTTTGTTTTTCAGAGTCCATCATCTCTCAGAGTTCGTCTACCCCTCCGATTTCCCCCCCTTCATTCTTCCCCTCCTGCTATCTTCTTCTTCTTCTTCTTCTTTTTTTCTTAACATATATTGCATTATTTGTTTCAGAGGTACAGATCTGAGATTCAACAGACTTGCACAATTCACAGTGCTTACCAGAGCACATACCCTCCCCAGTGTCTATCACCCAGTCACCCCATCCCCCCCACCCCACCCCCCACTCCAGCAACCCTCAGTTTGTTTCCTGAGATTAAGAATTCCTCATATCAGTGAGGTCATATGATACATGTCTTTCTCTGTTTGACTTATTTCGCTCAGCATAATACCCTCCAGTTCCATCCACGTCGCTGCAAATGGCTAGATCTCATTCCTTTTGATGGCTGTGTAATATTCCATTGTATATATATACCAAATCTTCTTTATCCATTCATCTGTCGATGGACATCTTGGCTCTTTCCACAGTTTGGCTATTGTGGACATTGCTGCTATAAACATCGGGGTGCACATACCCTTTCGGATCCCTACTTTTGTATCTTTGGGGTAAATGCCCAGTAGTGCAATTGCTGGATCATATGGTAGCTCTATCTTCAACTTTTTGAGGAACCTCCATACTATTTTCCAGAGTGGCTGCACAGCTTACATTCCCACCAACAGTGTAGGAGGGTTCCCCTTTCTCCGCATCCCCGCCAACATCTGTCATTTCCTGACTTGTTAATTTTAGCCATTCTGACTGGTGTGAGGTGGTATCTCATTGACGTTTTGATTTGGATTTCCCTGATGCCAAGCGATATTGAGTAGAGCCTCCATTTTTGATTGCACCTCATCAATAGCCTTTTTGATTTCACCTTGGTTAGATTTTAGTTCTTTTATTTCTCCAGAAAGCGTTTCTCTAATAACCTCCCTGCTTTTTTCAAGTCCAGCTAGTATCTTTAAAATCATCGTTCTGAACTCTAGTTCTGACATCTTACTAATGTCCATATTGATTAGGTCCCTGGCGGTCGGTACTGTCTCTTGTCTTTTTTTTTTTGAGGTGATTTTTTCCATCTTGTCATTTTGTCCAGCGGAGAATAGATGGATGAGAGAACAAAATGCTAACAGGGTAACAATGACCCCAGAAAAATATACACTAAACAAATCAGAAGTGACCTGAAACCGGGGGAAAAGAAAGGGAAAGAAAGAAAAAAGGAAAAAAAAGAAAAAGAAAAAGAAACAGAATATGATCAAATATGATCAGGCTTGTGCATAGATCAGTGCCACACACTAGATTTTGGGCATATTTTGGTTTGTTAAAAGAAAGTGCCTCCCAAAATTTTAAAAGTAAAACTTATACATGTAAAAAACAAGGGTAAATATGAAGGGATGGAATATGAGTGTAAAGATGAAAATTATAAAAGATTTTATAAAAGGAATTGATAAGTTGGTTGAAAAAGAAAGAAGAGAATTAAAAAAAGAAAAAAGGGAGAGAATGTGATCAGGCAGGAGACTAGAACAAAGCCACACATTAGAGATTTAGGGTATATTTTGGTCTGTTAGAAGAAACTGTATCCCAAAATTTTAAAGAGAGAACAACTTATATACAAAAAATAAGGTTAACTACTATGAAGGGGTAGAATATGACTCTAAAAATGAAAAATAAAGATGTTTTTTTAAAAAAAGGGATTGATAAGATGTTGGTTGAAAAAGGGAAAAAGAAAATTCAAAAAAAAAATGAAAAAGAAAAAAAAGAAAATTAAAAAAATTAACTTTGAAAGACTCAGGAATCATGGGAAAAAAGCCATGGATTCTATGTGCAGTATTCCCCTAGCGCTGGAGTTCTGCCATTCTCATTGATCAGTAAACTTGGTCTTGGCTGGCTGTTCTTGCTGATCTTCTGGGGGAGGGGCCTGTTGCCAGGGTTCCCAAATATCTTTGCCGGAGGCGGAAGTGCCCCGCCCTTGCCCGGTGGGGCTAAGTAATCTGCTCAGGTTTGCTCTCAGGAGCTTTTGTTCCCTGCAAGCTTTCCGTACAGCTTTGGAGGACGAGAGTGAAAATGGCAGCCTCCCAATCTCCGCCCCAGAGGAGCCGAGAACTCGGGCCCTGCTCCTCAGTGAGCACCCAGAGGAAAGCAGTCACTCCCATCTCCTCCGTCTCTGCCCGCACTCTGTGCTCACCCGGACTGTGACCGAGCATTTCTATCTCTGGCACCCGACCCCGTGTGGAGTCTCCAAACCCAGCAGATCCCTGCAGTGTGCTCCCGCGCCGCTCCTCCCGGGGGAGGAAGGGGAGTCTCCCCAGATCTGCCGCTTGTTGGGTCCCTGCTGGAGGAGCAGTGGCCTGACTGTACCGCGGATAACGGTTTATGGCAACCCCGAGCTGAGAGCTTGCGCCTTAGCTCCATCTCTGCAGCCGGCTTCCCCGCTCCGATACCTGGGAGCTCTGCCACACTCAGGCACCCCCGGTCTTTCTGTGACCCCGAGAGTCCTGAGACCACACTGTCCCGCGAGGATTCCACCCCCTGCTTAGCCACTGGAGCAACGTCCCTCAGCGGAGCAGACTTCCAAAAGTTCCGATTTTGTGCTCCGTGGCTCTATCACTTGCCAGAAGCGGCCGACGGAGGCCCCTCCCCCGCCATCTAGCCTCCCAAATATCGCCTCAGATTCACTTCTTCGCACGTCCTACCTTCCAGAAAGTGGTCGCTTTTCTGTTCAGAGAGTTGCTGCTATTCTTTTCTTTGATCTCCTGTTGAGTTTGTAGGTGTTCAGAATGGTTTGATCCCTATCCAGCTGAATTCCTGGGACCAGATGAAATCCAGGTCTCCTACTCCTCCGTCATCTTGCTCCTCTCCTCTATTTTTTATTTTTTGAGGAATCTTCATACTGTTTTTCACAGTAGCTGCACCAATTTCTCCACATCTCTCCAACACTTATTCTTTTCGATACTAGCTGTTCCAACAGGTATAAGATGATATCTCATTGTGGTTTTGATTTTCATTTCCCAAGTGATGAGTGATGTTGAGCATCTTTTCATGTGTCTGTTGTCCATCTGTATGTCTTCTTGGGAAAATGTCTATTCAGGTCCTCTGCCCATCTTTATTTGTTTTTTTTTGGTGTTGGGTTGTATCAGTTGTTCATATATATTTTGGATATTAACCCATTATTAGATATACCATTTGCAAATATCTTCTCCCATTCAGTAGGTTTCCTTTTTGTTTGTTGATGGTTTCCTTCACTGTGCAAAAGCTTTGTATTTTGGTGTGGTCCCAGTAGTTTATTTTTGCTTTTGTTTCTCTTGACTGAGGAGACAGATCTAGAAAAATGTTCCTAAGGCCAGTGTCAAAGATTTTATTGCCAAGTTCTCTTCTAGGAGTTTTAGGGTTTCAGGTCTCACATTTAGGTCTTTAACCCATTTTCAGTTTATTTTTTTGTATGGTATAAGAAAGTTCAGTTTCATTCTTTTGCATGGAGCTGTCCAGTTTTCCCAGCATCACTTATTGAAAAGACTACTTTTTCCTCATTGTATATTCTTTTTTTGTCATAGATTAATTGACCATGTAAATATGGGTTTATTTCTGAGTTTTCTATTCTGTTCTATTGATCTATATGTTTATTTTTATGCCAGGACCATACTGTTTTGACTACTACAGCTTTGTAGTACATCTTGAAAGCTGGGATTGTGATACCTCCAGCTTTGTTCTTCTTCTATAAGATTGCTTTGATATTTGGGGCCTTTTGTGGCTCTATACAAATGCTAAGATTATTTGTTCTGGCTCTGTAAAAATGCTGTTGGTACTTCGATATGGATTGCATTGAATCTGTAAATTACTTTGGGTAGTATGGACATTTTAATATTGATTCTTCAAGGTATTTTAATTTTGAAATAATCAGATATATCCTTTTATTGATGGATTTTTGTATTTTGGATCTTCTTAGAAAATCCCCAAACCATAAATGTGTTCTGTTTTCCCTAAATCCTTTATAGTTTTAAAACATTTTAAACTATGTAAACCATGTAGGATTTTATTTTTCATTGGTCAGAGGCAATGAGTTAAATTTGTTTCCAAATTGTCTCCCCAAACCATTAGTTGAATGGTCCCATGTTTTCCCAGTAATTTGAAATGCTTTCCTTTAATATATTCTAAGTCTCCATATATGTAAGTGTCTGTTTATGGAAGCTACTCTGAGCCTTTGATCTATTTATCTGGTTTGTGCAAATGCCACACCTCTTTAAGTACTAGAACTTTTTTTAACATGTTGATTTTTGAGAAAGCTACTCTTCGTGTATTGTTCTTTTTTATTTTTATTTTCAGAATTAGCATGGCTGTTCTTGAGCATTCCGTTTGAATTTTGCAATCAGTTTGTGAATTTCCATAGAAACTCCTGCTGATATTTTCTTGGGGATTGCATTGAAATTATTTAGGGAGAAATTACATTTTCCAAATATTTAGCCATCCAATTTTGGAATATGGCAATGCTCTTTATTTTTTGTTATTACCTTTGTCTTTGAAAATGGATTCACAGGTTTTAGTTTTTTTAATAAATAGTGCACCTTTCTGTTAGTCATTTTTATAGGTTATGAATGCTGCTATTATAAAGGAGACCGCATCATTATTGTGATTATTATTAAGTATGAAGTACTAAACCTGTGCACATGAACTGGGCTGAGTACAGCCTTTTCTGGGCTATGATTCTGCATTTTTCTTTTTTAGAAATTTGAAAGCTAACAGGTAGGAAATTTATATTCATCAGTGCTCAAGCAACAGAACTATATATACTCCAGACAGAATGTATATGCAGATTTTTTATCAGTAAAGGATGATCATGAATCTGAGCCTACACAAGTAGAGAAGTGGTGACATCAACTCACCCCATTACTAACTTATACCAATGATTTAATCACCAAGACGAGCCATCCATTCACATTAATCTAGAAAAGATGACCTTATATTGTCTCCCCCCCACTTTTTTTCCAATACAAGAATCTTTAGAATACCAAAAGCTTCAGTTTCTGGTAAACATTCAGAAAGATCATTACATGGTCTTCAAAAGAGTTGAGGATAATACCAGTTTGGCTGCACTTTATTTTTAGTCTTGCAGGTTAGATAATGAATTGGGTTTGATCTGATGGTATATTTCAGTGCAGCTCGAACTTCTCAAAGCTAACTATGGTGTAGACTTGGAGGACATTTTCAGGTGTGCAGTAAGTTATTGGATGTGCCCATTTTTACTTCTGCAAGAGTTTTGTATGAAAATTTCTTTTTCATGTACGAAGATGTAAAAGTGATTGAACTGCTCTTCCATACCAGTAGAAGCTTGTGACCGTCTCTGACAACCATCTCAGAACTCAATAACCAGATGGTTTTATTTTCCTCTGTGATTACTGGGAAAGACACTTGTCCTCTTCTGGATTTTTTTCCAGTGGTAAAATCAAGTTTTGTGCCTTTCTTATCTCTACTTCACAGACATATTTCAAGTACCTAAGAAGTACACCAATGTAGATTGCCACCCAAATTCATAAATGATGAGCTGTATATAAATTCATTTACCTAACAGATACCAATTTAGACTTTCAGAGTGATAAACATTAGGCAAAGATTTAGAAATGAAAACGTATACCTGTGGGTCATAACTATAGGAATAATTAAAGTATTGGACATTGGCACAAGGGAAAAAAATTCCTTTATCATTCAGGGTTTGCACATTTGGGCCCCGCTATCATTACTAGCTGTGGAATTTATAAGAATTAAATAGTTTTTATTTTTTATTTTTTTAAAAAGACTTTATTTATTTGACAGAGAGAGATGGAACACAAGCAGGAGGAGTGGGAGAGGGAGAAGCAGGCTTCCCGCGGAGCGGGGAGCCCGACGCAGGGCTCGATACCAGGACCCCGGGATCATGACCTGAGCTGAAGGCAGACGCTTAACGACTGAGCCACCCGGGCACCCCAGAATTAAATAGTTTTTAAACTCAATTTTTAAAGTTATATTGATCCAGATCAGCATATGACCATTAGATACTTGGAGAGTTTAAGGAACAATAAACTATTTAAATTTGTGAAGTGACCACATTATATTATATTCTTTGCCCATTATTTAAAATAAAATTCTCAACCCAGGGTGCATATCATCCAGTTGAAATGTTTGCTTAATTGACTTCATCAACAAAATGCTACATCTTTTATAGATCTATTCTTACACAAAGATTGAGAGGATTGGTGTCTGTATGTGTGGTTTATAAAACCATCATAGTCCTAGCTTTTCAGAAGTATGTGGTGTTTATAAGGGTTGAATGCATGCTGATTTGGGGAAAGGAATTAATATATAATTTGAATTCAGGGTACAAGCCTTTAAAAAATATGATCCAGCTTGGAGAAGTATTTCTGAAATACCTCCGGGGAATAAATTTCTTTTATTAATCCAATCAGCCATTGATGTCATTCTTCCAATTTAATTACGTTTATCTGCCAATGGGTGACTCTGCTTCTTATGCATGTAATTTCACTGGGTACAAATGGTGATGGCAAACAATTGTCCTCAGGGAGATAATTGCTGTTATAATTATTTACTCATGCAAGTTAGCTCTGTTAGAAAGTTCATCTTCTGTTGGATACCTGGCAATATGAGGCAACATATTTCCTTAGACATTTTCTGGGTACCAGGCACTGTGCTAAGTGCCTTATATACATTATTCCACTGAATCCTCATGATATTCCTACAAAATGGGCATGATTACCTTCACCTAATTAATGAGAAAATTATAACTGCATAGATGGCAAGTACAGAAACCCAGATTCAAACTGAGGCCAACAGGCCAGAAATGAAATGATTCCTATTTCACAGGTGTTTGCAAGGCTTAAATAAAGAGACAGCCTTTGTAAAGAATTTAGCCTGGTGCTTGCTGTGTTGTTACGGTTATCCACATGTCTGATCATAGAGATTTTACCTCTGCAGCCACTTCCTGCTTCCTTCCAGGAAGCCATTCCAGTGGATAGAGTGAAGCATCATACCTGGATCCTACATGAGAATGTTTTCCTTTGAGGTCTTTGTATGCCCCACCTCCTTGAGAATGCTTCATCTGGCTACTCTGGTTCTTAGGGATTCTCTCCTCTCTGAATTCCCATCACTCTGGCATCTCTTTCTCAATAATAATGCCTCGATGTATAGTGTGTCATAGAAGTCATCCTATGATATGGAGGCTTGTTTTTCCTTGATCTAAATTGTGAATTTATTGAGTACAAGGCTTCCTTGGATCTCTCCACAGGGCTTCATAGGGCACAGGGCTCCACACCAGGCCCTGGATCAATACTCTTTCATTAAGTGTGAAATCTACAAATAATTAACTACCTGAAGGCTAGAAAGTGCTGAGAGCTCAGAGCAAGACAGATGTTCATTATGAAGAGTTGGAGGCTCCTCTTGAGGGAGTGTCATTTATCATCAAAGGCACCTATTGGCTGGCCTTCCTCTTTTGATAATAGTAGTACAAGGTGGTAGGGTGGCATGCCAGGGGAAATGTTTGGAGGTTTTCCCTCTTGAGAAAAATGGTCCCTGTTAACTCTTCCCCAATATCTCATCTGTGCCCCTGTTGTCACACACAAAGGGCTGAAGAGGGAGTGAGAGGTTACAATTTGGGGGGAGAAGTGATGTTTGTGAAGAAAAGCATTGACTGGCTTTCTGCCTCAAAATTGAGGGAAGGGGACCCCAAAGTCTGGGCTTGTATTAAGGAGGGGGGCTGACATCTTGTACACTGGGTGCATGGGCTTGCTGACTTGTCCTGTCACCATCAGAGCAGGCTGGGGAGGAGGGAGGCAAGGACAGCCCTAAGAAGCAAAGAGGTGGGGATAATGGCCTGGTTCTTACTTCAGGCCCAGAGCCCAGACTAGGAGGGAAGGTGAGGTTGGAGGCAACTGGGTTCCCCAGGGACCAACCCAGTGTAGGGCAAACAGGTGCTTTCTGCAAGGGAATGAAGCAAATGGCTGGTGACTGAAAGTCTGCCTGAAGTTAGACCTACTTCTCCAAAGGAAGCCACAGAGCTCATGGGAGCTTCTTGGAATGGAGTCCTTCTTTAGCTTGGCTTACTGGGGTAGGCTGCTTCCACACCAGCTCTTCATAGAAGGGGCTCAGTCAGCAGGGGTGGCAGCAAGCTTAGTCGTGGGCAATCCAGGAAGCAAACTGGGCTTCTCTCTTTACTTCCACACCTTGCTCTGGAGGTGAGTTTGGGCAGGGAAGAGGAAGGTGGAGCTCCCCTTCCCTCCATGCCCCCAGAGCTACAGGTCCATAGTCCTGTCCTTGTTGGGGAGGGCTTAAACAGAACACGTGCTTAGAGTTCCCATATGGACAGGATTAGGTCTTAATAAGTGTAGCAAGTTTGCTTTTTTAAAACATTGAAGTATAAGTGACAGTGTTACATTAATTTCAGGTATACAACACAGTGATTCCACAACTCTGTGTTATGCTCACCGCAAGTGTAGCTACCATCTGTCACCATATAACACTATTACACCATGATTGATTATATTCCCTACTCTGTACCTTTAGTCTCAGGTACCTATTGTTTCCACAACTGGAAGCTTGGCCTTCTCACTGCCTTTCATCCCTTTTGCCCACCCCCCCAACACCATCCCATCTGGCAGCCTTCAGCTGTCTGTATTTATGAGTCTGTTTCTGCTTTGTGTTAGTTGATTTGTTTTTATTTTTTTAGATTCTTCATATAAGTGAAATCATATGGTATTTGTCCTTCTCTGACTAATTTCACTTAGAATAATACCCTCTAGTTTCAACCATGTTGTTGCAAGTGGCAAGATCTTTCTTTTTTATGGCTGAGTAATATTCCATCACACACACACACACACACACACACACACACACACACACACACACACCATATCTTTATCCATTCATCTATTGATGGACACTTAGGTTACTTTCATATGTTGGCTATTATAAATAATGCTGCAATACACATAGGGGTGCATCTATCTTTTTGAATTTGTGTTTTTGTTTTGGGGGGTAATTACCCACTAGTGGAATTACTAGATTGTATGGGAATTCTATTTTCAATTTTTTGAGGAACCCCCCATACTGTTTTCCATAGCAGCTGCAGCAATTTACGTTCCCACCAACAATGCATGAGAGTTCCTTTTTTTTCCTACGTCCTCCCTTGATGCCAACACTTGCTATTTCTTGCCTTTTTAATACTAGCCATTCTGACATGTGTTAAGTGATATTGTGGTTTTGATTTGCGTTTCCCTTAATGATGCTGAGCATTTTTTCATGTCTGTTGGCCATCTGTATGTCTTCTTGAGAAAATGTCTATTTAGGTCCTCTGCCCATTTTTAATTGGATTATTTGGTGGGGGGGAGTTGGTGTGAAATTATACAAGTTATTCATAATTTTGGATATTAAGCTTTTATTGGACTATCATTTGCAAATATCTTCTCCCATTCAGTGGGTTACCTTTTTATTTTGTTGATGGTCTCCTTTGCTGTGCAGAAGCTTTTTAATTTGGTATAGTCCCAATAGTTTACTTTTGTTTCCCTTGCCTGAGGGGACAGATCTAGAAATGAAGCTGTTTTGATAACTAAAATGACTAAACAATTAAGGAATTGACTGAAAGGTCATTAAGGGAGCAGCTATCCAATAGGACAGAGAGTTCCCAAAAAGCAAAATGGTAGCAACTATTGGTAAATACTTGCTGGTTTGTATTTAGATGGTCAAGGATGAGAACTCTCAATGAAACTCATTACTTCTTGAGTCTCACTGGGACTGACTCTGGATTTGCACATACATGGAATTCTCCTGACGTCTCTGCCAAGCAGGCTGAAACTTTCCCATCTTCGAGCCAAGTAAAGACAGGTTCAGAGCGGTGACTGGACTTGGTAACCTGGCAAGGCTAGTAAGCAGCCGAGCTGAGAGGCAAACTTGGTACCTGCTCTTTCCATCCTGTCTTCCTACTGCTCCCAGCTATGGAGGGCCTACTGTGCACAGGAGACCTCACAGTCTTGTCCATACTAATTAAAAATCATGGCCTCGCTTTAACCTCACATACCTCAGTTTGAAATACAGAATGCGTGGGGGAACCGCTAACCCTCTTCCCCAGTGCTCAGATTCCCAGGGAGCCTCGGATGCCATGAAGGAGAGGGTGGAACCTAGTAAGAGTGAGGGCCTGCAAGTATTTTTGGTCCTCTCCTCCCCCCAGCATGGGTCTGAGTTCTGTAGCTCTCCTCTCCAATAGCTACCTCCAGTTTTGGGGGGATTGACCTGCCAATACCATCTGAAGAAATGATTGACAGTGCTGATTCAAGGGCCATACAGGGACAGTTGACATTTAAATAAAGTCTGATCTCCAACGTCCTGTTCAAGACATATATGTCTCCTTTTCTTGCATTGTGTTGTGATGTCTAATCATTTGCATACAACTTAAAGACCTAGGCCATGATTATTTTAGCAACAACTGAAATAACTACCATTTTCTTTGGGCGCTTTTTTTTTTTCCTTTTTTTAACTGTATATCAAGCACTGATTTTACTATGAAAATATAGATGCCTCAATACAGAATACCCCAAAGGAATGGAAGGCTAGGCATGAGGGTGAGTTAAGAATCTGGATGAAGAAAGGAGCCCACTGCTATGCTGGGCATAAAGCTTTCCCACTTCCATTGTGTTGGGAAGGCATTTCAATTGCTCCTGTGGATTGTGGCAAAGTTCTCAGTGACAAGTGATGGAGAGGAACATCATAGACAATGTGTCCTTTCCAAAGAAGGCCAGTGGCTTCTGTCCTGCAGGTTTGAGTCCCTGAGGCTATTTCCTATATTGCTGGTCAAACGAATTCATGCATTTGTCACTCTGCCTTTGTGCTCTGAGTTAATTGCTTTTTTTATTTCACCCCTTAATTCCTTCATGAGGAACAGCAGAGAAGTGGGATTGCCCAATGCAACACTCTTGACATTCTGAAAAGCCCTCCTTTGGGGGATCCAATAAATGCATATTTGTGCATTTCATATTTGGGAACACTGGAACTCAGGAAGGTTATGATACTTTTAAAAGTGCATTCTGGAAAGCAAAAGTTAGTTTCTGCCCTATGCGTTAACTATAGACATTTCTCTGCAGAGTTACAGAAATAGTTCTGTAGCAGTAGTTCGTGAAGTAGCAAAGCCTAAAAATATAAAAAAAAGACAGGTTCTTTGTAAAGTGGGTATACTGGTAGTTTCGAATCCATATTTGAGGGCACAGAAACAGCCTGTTTTAATTTTGGTTGAGCCAAATGCTTGGGCGCATGACTAGCCCTTTCACAAAGACAGAAAAGGGTCAAGTTGGATTTTCAGATATGGATCAAATGGACCACATGTATATGGAGTTCAAAGCCCTGCTGGCCGTGGTGGCTGAGAGGACATTGCTGAGAGCTGGATGTGAGTTTAACCTGTCAATTCTCCCTGAGTTGGCTGAACAATCTGTGTGACCAGATCTCTTATGGACCTGCTTATATATGGAAGGATGAATCTCTTCATTCCAAAACAGTAATAATAGGTCTTTGTGAAGTTAAAACGGATGGAGAGTAAGCTTTCCATAAATTGATCACCTTTATGGGAGGAAAGGTAGCAAGAGAAAAGAAATTGGGCTATAGATGCAACACAAATGTGAAATTTTGGACTGAGAGCATGAATGCCATAAGCAATAGCCCTTCCTTGCTTCCTTCTGCCTCCCACTGAATTTCCAGAGCAAATGAAGCCCTGCTCCCGGGAGGAACCACTAACCAATTTTCCAGCTGCTTCAGCATCTTTCTGCGTCAGGAAGGGGAATGTTAAAATTGCATTTTCTTGGGATCTTTGTGCCAGAGGGAATAAATTGCCTTGCAAACAATATTGCCTTGCAAACAATAAACAATCGCATAAATAGCAAGACTAGGCTAAAAAAGAGTCTTCGAGGCACCAGTGTGCTGGGTAATCAGGCCTCAGAGAAGGTAACTTGCCCAAGCATATTCTTTCGTGAGTCCACTGACTCCCTAGAGTAAAGACCACATAGGGCTGAGGTGAGTGAAGTCTCCCAGTAATATTAGCTTGACAAGCTTTGATTTCAGGTGAACTCACCTACAAAGGATGAAGCTGTTTAGGGCAAGATCCAGGCTGGAGGGGGATATGAAGAAAGTAGGTCAGTTACCAGGGCTAGCCCCATAAGAGAAGTGGGGCCATCCTAGATCTCTTGCCCAGAAGACAGAGTGCAAGCGCCAGTTTCTGGAGCTCCAGTCTGGCCAGCAATGTAGTGAATGTATGATGCATGTCAGTGGCTGGCATCAACCTGACCAAACTGTCCATATGTGGTAGGAGCCCAGCCAGTGGACTCAAGATGGTGGAGGAGAAAGTAGCCAATCACAAAGAGGCCTGGCAAGGACTAGGAAGACAACTGGAGCCTCATCCACGGGGTGAGGCTGGTGGGAGGGAGGTGTCTGTGGACCTTGAAGAGGGAAGACAAATACTGCGGTTGCCTCTGCAGAGTGGGACAGAAGTCAAAGTCCCCCAGGCTGATGCATCTGAGACCATTTGTTATTTATTCACTCACTCGTATACTGAGCATCTACCAAATACTAGTGGGTCGACCCTGAAAGGAAGCCATTGCCTGCTCTCCCAGTAGGAGAGTCAGAAAGGAAAACCAGACAATGACAGTGCAGGACCAGAAAATGTAGCAATAGGAGCTGCATCAGGGCTGTGGAGCACCTCATTCCAGCCAGAGTTGGGATGGCAATGAATAATTCCCATTTACCAAGCGACCATTCTGTGCTAGAGCTTGGTGCCTCCACACGTGACCTCATTTACGTCTTATCACAACTGTATAAAGCAGATGTCAATATTCCGGTTTAAAAATGATAAAATTGAGGCTCAGTGCAGTCTGCTCACTTGCTCAATGCCACATCAGTATCAAGGGCTGGGGTGAGGATTTGAAGCCAGGAACTATTTCGGCTCCAAAGCCCATGCTCTTTTGAATGAGTCAAAGCCCACAAATATAGAACATCTACAGCCAGAAACACCCCCCCAAAGAATCCTTTAAGATCATTCTACCCAAAAACACAAGAGAAAAAGGTAATAGAGATTACAGCATGAGACAGAGAAAGAATTAAAATAGTGCTTTTAATATAATTTTCAGCAAATGTACAGTATGTACTTTACATCACATATTTCTAAACTGCTCATCTGGAAAATATAAGCTGCAAAAATACAGAATACCACACTCAAAATCTATTGAGTATGTGCTTTTTTCCCCATCCCTTCTGTGAAACAGGGTCATTTTTACCACCCCCACACCCCCACTCCATTGTAATCCAGCCTCGGCTGCTTTTGGAAGAGCTGCTGGAGCCCTCCGTCAGAGAAGCATTCTGGAGAGGGGTTTTCTAAAGCGTGTCAGCAGGACATCCCCACAGGAGCCAAGGGAGGGATAGGCCAAAGGGAATTTGCACACCTGGTCAACATTACTCTTTAGCAACCCAGGAAAATTGCCTACTGCAAGGGTTTGGAGGACTCCTGACCACAAACACCTCCTCAGTCCTCATCACAGGCCTGTGCTTGGGGCCTCAAAGGACCACACACTGGCTGGATAATCCACACAGGGACCCTTGGGTTCTTGGGCAGGGCAGAGCACGCTAAGTCAGGCCTGCGAGGTCTGTGGATAGTGGCGGGCTGTTCTCTGGAGGAGGAGGATGAGGGCCAGGCCCTCAGCTTCTCACAAAGGAGTCTTCTGAAGGTGAATGTGACTCGGGGCAGGTTTTCTCAGTCTCAATGTCTTGGTACTCTGTGCCTAAAAAGGGAGGAGGGAAGAAGAGCCAAGAGGAAAAAGAGATCGGTCTTTTCTGGTTTTCCTACTATTTTTTTAAAAGGCTTATATAATACCATCAGGGCTTTTCAGTGGAATGGACAAGAGTAGAAGTCATGCAAGGAAATACTGGGTTTTGCTCCATGTAACCCCAAGGAGCCAGATTCCAAGCCCAGAGACCTTTGTGAAGGCCACATCTTTCTGAGAATCTATACCAATACTCAACTAGATGTTTCTTCTCTGGGAATGAATAAGTATCCCAGTCATTAACTTGTCCTCATCTTATATAAATCACCAGTGACAGGCCTTGTGTTCTGGGACTCCAAGTGTCACGGCAATCTCTGTTGAAGATGTGGCTGAGCGCCAGACAGCACCCGCCTGCGTCATAATGTCATGCTTTCTCCTCCAGCATCCTGGACACTGTTTTCTTTCCAGCCACAGGATGCACCGCATGCTGAGTCAAACAATCTCCTCACTGGGGCAAGGTTTTTAAGCCTATGCCACACTTCCAAAATAGATGCTGTGGCTGCATTTAAAAGGCATTAAAAACCCAGCTAGTCCCTGGGCTGATTTACAAACTGGGTAGGTCTCACTGAGCATGATGTGCGGCTCTGCTCTTCAGTGATAGGCACAGTGGGACCATACAAGTCCCCACTCATTTACTTGTCCTCTTTAGACTCTGACCTGGTGATAGAAAAGGTGACAGTGGGGAAATGTCACTATTTTCCTCAGGATTTTGCAGCTGAGATCTGGCTTATAGGACGCAGCCCGTGTGTTCGGAGCAGTTTGGAGCATCCTTGCTCAACTTTCATGAGGATCAAGTTCTTGTGGCCTTTGGGGGGGGGGGGGTTGGTTCTGCTGGAACCCTGGGGAACAGGGAGTTGGGGAGGGTAGGACAGAAGCGAGAGCTGGAGTTGGTTCTTGTGCCTGGAATGAGTAAGAGAGAGGTTGTTGAGTGGCCAGAACACTTCTACCAATGTGGCTAAGATGGAAGAAGGAAGGAGTGTGTTTAAAGGTCTCTAATGTTTAATTATTAAGGTAAAAAAGTTTTTTTTTTCATTTTAGATTCCCGTGCCTGTAGGCAACATTTTGCAGAGGTCTCACTTCCGGCTCTTGGCTCATTTCTCTATGAAATATAGATTTCTGTGGGGGGTTTTCCTAAGAGTAGATGCCCCGCTGGCCTCATCAGAGCTTCCGAAGAGGCAGATCTCGGTTCTTGCGTTGGTGGTGATGTGGTGTAGTAGAAAGAGCACTGGTTCAGGAGTCAGACAGACCTGGCATTGGCTCCTGGTGGCCTTTCTAACTAGCTGTGTGACCTTGGGAGCCTTGGGTTTATTGAACCTTAGTTTCCTGATCTGTAAAAGTGGAAAAAAATTAGACTCCCCTTTACCTGGTGTAAAGCTGCTGGGTGCATTAGCTGGGACCATGCCTTATGACACCTGGCATGTGGGTAGCAGACTCTTACATGGGAGCTCCCCAGCCCCTTCCTCCTTTGAGGTGCTGGACTAATCTATGTGTTAGTTGGGTTCCTTCTGTAATGCAACTTCCTATATTGCATACTTCTGATTCATCTTATGTCCTTCGATTATAAAATTGAACAGTTTTGACAAACATAATACCATGAGAGCTCTCTTCTATTAAGTTAGCATGAATTTAAGAAAAACATTATTTTCGGGGATTTAATGGCAAGATGTCAACCTATAGAATGTTAAACCTCCAGAAAATTTACCATTCCATTTGCTCATAGCAGAACACAATCACTTTGCCTTATGGAAAAATATTCAGAATTTATGCTAATCATCAACTACTGATTGTTGGCCTGAGTCATTAATGCAAAAATAGAAACATCTAGAAAGTGTGTTCCTAAAAGCCTAGTATCTGATAATAGAGTAAGACCTATCCAACTGGCGACTAGCGTTGGTGTGTCTGAAGGCCCTGGGTCGGAGCCAAAATCCTGAGGTTGATGCTGAGGACCATGGCGGTGCCTGGTGGGAGAGGTGTCTGGGGTGTCCCCACTGGAGCCGATGACCAGCACGGAGGAATGCCTCCCTGGTGTGTCAGAATGTATTAGAGTGGAGGAGTCTCCTGTTTCCTGTTACCTGTTTCTGGTAGAATACCCCACAGAAATTGATCACTGGGCTCTGTGGTTAAGACTGGGAACAACCCAGGAAGAACAGAAGTCCCCAGAAGACAGCTGTCGTGGTGTCCCTGGTGGTTATATTAGGGGCCACGTGAGAGTGGGTAGGACACACAGTCCATTTGAGCCAGAGTCTTCCTGATGAGGCAGTCCCTATGGGTAGAGAGGGGTGTCTCACGTCTTGCTCAGTAGGCAGGGGGTACCCATAAAAGCTAAGATCACGGGCTTTGGATTCACAGACCTGGGTTTGAATCCCAGCTCTGCTTCGTGGCCTTGAGCCAATTCTGGAAGCCTTCCCTGCCTCCTTTTCCTCTCCTGTCCACTGCTGCTAGGAACAGTTCCTGCCTCACAGGGCTATTGTTGAGATTAAATGAGCTAATACGTATAAGAAGCTGATTCACAGTAAGTGCTTGGTAAATGTTAGCTACTATTATTATTAGTTATTATTAGTGTTTACCAATTATTCCACCTGGCGTATCTGTTAGCTTCATAGTGCCAACGTTTTATGTTGGTGGGAATGGATGTGAAATACTATTTGGATTCACTTTTTTTTTTTTAACTCATTAACTCATTAACACATTTCCTCCTCCCATCCCCATTTCATCACATAAGAAAACAGGACAATTACTGTGGTAGAACTATGGCGTATCAGAGCTGGAAGAGACTGGCGATCAGATCCTGTAGCTCAAATTCCCCTCAGTCCATAGAGAGAAAGATGATGTTGCCTTCATTGTAAACGCTGCCAGTCATGGGGTACTCACCTCATTCTTGGAAAATGGGATACCTGCATTAGATTCCTGTGGGCAGCAACGTCAGGGCTGATGGACACGTTGCTGCAGGACCCCTCCAACAGATGACTTGGCCCTCGCTAGAGCAGCTTCAGCTGCTAGGGCCCCCCCCTCCCCCCAAACATGCTGTGCTGCTTCAGACCTCAGCACACTACTGCCCTCGGCCACTGTCTTTGTAAATAAAGCTTTATTGGAACACAGCCTGTGTATTTGTTTACACGTGAGCTGCTCTCATGCTACAACAGAATTGAGTGGTTGTGACAGACACCGTATGACTCTCAAAGCCTTAAAAAACCTAGCCCTTTACAGAAAGTCTGTCAACTTGTTCTGGTGGTCCTCTCAGGAAAGGTGACCTCCTGCCCCATCTCTCTGGCCGACACCCACTGCTCTTTAGTTCTTGGTTTTAGACCACGTCTCTCTCTGAAACCTTTCTGATTCTCGATGCCAGGAGGATGAGCTTCCCACCACCACGAATCAGCCCTCCTTGGGCCCAGTCAGAGCCGGGCTTTTAGCGTTATTATTCTATTGCTTTTGTTTGTGTTCAGGGCTGTCTGGCTCATGGAACTGTGAGCTCTTGGAGGATGGAACCATGTCTTTTTCATCTTTGTAGCTGGTTTGGGGCCTGGCATATTGCCAGAATCTTAATAAAGGAATGAATGAATACATGTTTAGAAATTATCAAGCTCATACGATATATCCCTGGATGACACTAACCCTGCAAAGGGAAGGCATCCTACCATGTGGATGCTGAGAGGCAGGAGTTCTGTCCCTGTCTCCAGGGCCATCACTGAGGTACAGGAGCCTCTTTGGTTTTCTGAATTTCCCATTTTAGACCTTTTAACTCCTGTCCTTTCTGCCACAATGGCCAAGCACTCTGAGATCACCTACAAATGTGAGAAAGGAGAGGCATGGGTGGGTGGCTGTGGGCAGGCAGGGTAGTTTCCACGTGTTACCCTGGGCAACAGGCCCCTCTAAGAGGCATCTGAACAAAAATATCTTCTTGCATATTCAACCAGTTAGGGGTCCTTCAGTTTTACAAATTTATTTGTGAGCAATCATAATCCCCCAGGGGGGCTGGGTCTGAAAGCTATCATTTAGGGCCAGTTGCTTGAAGAGATTATGTCTTCGCACCTGTCCAGAACTCAACAATGCGGACTGAGTTGGAAGCAATGGTATAACGAACAAGGAGGAAGGGCAGAGGGAGGAAGATAAGGACGGTGTTTATGTTCCACACTAATCCTTCTCTTGGAAAACATGGCACCTCTTAAGTATTTGGCCTGGATTCTAACTTAAAGGGAAACACAGCTCATGGTTGAGGGGAGGCTGAGGGAGAGGGCAGCGGCATGAGCTCAGCCATCAAGCCCCTACGGTGTGTCTGGAACTTTCTCCTGAGCCATCAAAATGGGCAAAGAAGAATAGCACAAGACAGCAAATATTCTCTGCGGGGCTGAAAAACTGCTGGCCTGGTTTTCTCCCTTCATCTAAAACAAACCACACCGAATACACAAACAACGCTGGAGTGGAACTCTGCCAAACTGTAACAGAATGTCTCCCTTCTCCTTTGTTCGACTGTATGATTTCTCCATAGTGACCTTTATTGCTTAATGCTGCTGAGGAGCGCTTACAGTAACAGGTCTGGCAGGCCTGACAGGGTGGAGAAGAGATCACACTTGTGAGGACCTGAAGAGCAGGCAGCAAGAAAACCAGCCTCGCAGGCTCATGGAAGCCAACAACTGCTTCTCCTCAGAGGGTTTCTCTGTGAGTGTGTGTATATATATAGTTTTTTTTTTCTCCATTTCCTATGTTCCTCAATGAATGGCCTGCTCTAGAAGTGCAGAAGATAATACATTAGCAACCATGGTGGAATCTTTTTCCTGAGAAAATGCCTCTGGGGTGGTAGGGTGGTCATTCCCAAGGACTGGCTGGCTGGTTGCCCCCATATGGAATGTTTCTGCAGGTCACCTTAGAGGACCTCTCTTGTTCCTTCATTAGCTGTGAGGAAAGCCTCGTGCTGCGGCGGCTTTCCATGGGGAAGGGATGGGAAATCTTGCCATGCCTGAGTGAGGGCAAGCTCTAGGTCATCCCTGAAGACAGGGAAGTGGATTAAATCAGGGATTTAAACGTAGAGACACCACTTTAAAATGTATAGGCCTAATTAAAAAAAAAAAAAAATCTCTAGAGAAAGCTATTCTACTTAAGGTGGTGAGAAAGAAGTGATTTTTATGGAGAAGCACATTCCTTCCTGCTTGGAAGACATTAACAAGTCTGTCAAAGGACTCCTTAGGAGCTCTTGGCTTCCCCTTATTATTTTGCCTGCTTAAGCACTACTAGCAAACTCCTTAGGGGGGCACCGGGAGAGGAGGCCTCTCTTGCTCCTTCATTAGCTGTGAGTAAAGCCCACATGCTGTGGCCGTCTGGAGTGGTGATGTCCCCAGGGTGCCTTGATGCTTCCCAGCCTTCCTCTGTGGAGGCGGGAAGGAGGGGGCAAGGCTGCTGGTCTTCCCTGACAGCGCACACCAAACTCCACCTCCCAGACAGACATCTACTTTTACAAAATGTGTTTACTTCATATGTAGGAATAATACCGGTCAAAAAACTTCTTGGTCTACATGTAGGAATTACAAAAATCTGTTAAAAGTTGCAGCAAAGAGAGATTTTTTCATCCATCTCTGGGCACGTTCGACCAAGATGGCGGAGGAGTTTGGGGCAGGAGAGAGAGAGAGAGAAGCTTAGTGTTCACCTTCTAGGTTTATTCTATCCCTTACATTTTTGTTTTCTCTAAGTCCAATGGAGCTCTTGCCAGGAAATCTTTTCATTCAAAATACCACTCAAAACGAAACAAATAACCAAGGAGCTGGATCTAACGCTTATGTACAATGGTTCTTTGTAGCACAAAAGGAAACCTAACACCAGACTAGGTTTTCTGTTCTGTAGTAGGAGAGACATTAAAACTCTAAAAGGTGACACACTGTGCTTTGGAGCCATCTTGCAATGGGGGACTTTAAGTTCATATCCAGTTGTTGACAAAACTGAGCCCTGGAGGTGTTTTCCTTTTTCATCTCAACATCTCATTCATCCTAAAATCTTAGGGAAAAAAAATCCAAACTGCAAAGAGTTTTCAAAAAAAACGTTTTTCTTTTTAAAGCAAATGGCCCCATGAAAACACAAGGTCAGCGGAGCTCAGTGTGTGTGTACTGAGTTTGGAGAGCTACGCAGAGGGCAGTGACCTATTAGCAACACATTTCAAAACAAAACTCACCCCAAACCTGTACAGAATGGTTTCAAAGCCTTAGGAGCGACAGAGTATACATATTTTATGAATTGGTTGGAGAACAATCCCACCTCTTACTAGTTAACATACTGATGAGTGCCCCCATGTTCACGGACAAGGACAGACTGAAAGTAAACACACAGAAGGGTGGTTTTGGAAGCATCCTGTCCCAGGCAGCTGATCACGGTGGCCCCGCACCACGACACAAGCTTCTCTTTGAGTTGTCCTTGCTCGGTGGGGCTTTCTCTAGTTTCGGGCTGTCACTTAAACTACCCCATTTACAGTATGTGTGAGAAATTTGGCACAAGAGCCCGGTCTTCTCCCCGCTCTTTTCATTCCTGATTCTTTTGTTGCCCTCCAGGGGAACTGCACATCTGTGTCTCAGGTGAAAAGGCAAACCAAAGAACAAACCTTGAGATCTTTCTCGGGGCCATGAGTGGCCTGGACCAAGGTCACTGAGGAAACACGAAAGGAACGTTAACTGGGCCATGTGTGCGTGCGTGCGGGCTCTCCCATAAGCCCTGTCCCCTTCCGGGGAATGGCCTCATGAGGCTGAGGCTGCTGACCCCAAAAGCTGCGCCCACGATTCTCCTCCCAAACAAGGAGGTTTGCCTGCCAGCTGCTGGAGGGTTAACCACTTTCAAAACACAGACCGAGGCCCCTTCGTTCAAGACTGACCCTAAAAACAGTGACATTTTAATGCATCGGACATGCGGTGGCTCCCGCGACCCTGTGGGTCTATTCACCATCACAGACTCCACAAACTGCTTGACAGCTCGTGCTAGGGGACCATTCCTTCTCTTGCCTACCCCCAGAAGCACCGCACCCATCCACACAACCCACATCTAAGCGTGTCTCCTCCACGGGCTGAAAAGAACGCCTCTTGGAATGTGAAGCATGAATATAAAAGGGCTTCCCATGACAGTGATCACTGAATCATGGGGAATAAAGCCAGAAGGCGAATTTGCAATTCATCATATTATCCCCTGTTGTCTCAAATGTGATTCCTTTAAAGGCAGGCTGCATAGATACTCTTTCCCAAGAATTTTTTTTTTTCTTTCTTCCCGTAGCACATGGTATATTCTTGTTTTCGCAGAATATCCGAATGAGGATAAAACGATAAAAAAAAAAAATTACAATAGATTAATTGCATCCCTTGAATCACATTATATTTTTGGTGCATTAAAAAGAGGAGGAAAGGAAAAAGCAACCAGCATAATAAACTCAGCCTAGAGAACTGTGTTAGTGATTGAAGGGTTAACACGGATTTTAGAAGTGGTTAAAAATAGTATTAGAGGATTATACATACAACAGTTTGAAATTCATATGCATTGCGTTTTTTTTTTTTTCCTTTAAAAATGGTAAAATGTTTGGCAAATGTAAGCAAATGACTTGGACTGTGTGGGTTTCACCGGCTCTGAGCGAAGTCAGTCATAGCCAGGCGAGGCCCACTGCTTCCTGAGGTCACTCTGCGGGGCTGGGGGGCGCTGCGGTGGGGGGGAGGTGAGGTGCTGGCCCCCCACGCCCGGCTCCCCCCTCGGGCCCTCAGTCTTGAACATGAACATGGAGCTGGTGAGAGGTGCCAATTACAGACTCCAGCACGGATCACCCATTAGCATCGCTGAGAGAACTCGGGGGCCTTGAACCACATGCAGACTGGGTGAGTCGTCTACACAGTGACCCATATTGCGAAAGTTAGAGGAGGGGGCGCCCGCTCCTCCAACCTGCATGCTCCCCACCCCCACGTGGAGGAGGCAGGTAGCATGGGGTGTGTGTCCCTAGTGCTTATCCTGGTTGTCAACTTGTGATGTTTAGTAGACTTTTAAAAAAAATTGGTTTTGTATGTGTATGTATATCCAGAAACGTCCATCCTCCAAGCTGGCCACCACTGTTCCCTGACTTTGGCAGTGCTGTTGCTTGCAGCTGTCGGCATCCCGAAAAAGCATGAGGTGCCTTCAAAGAGTAGACTCTGGGCCCCAGCAGGTCGGACGACAAACACACGATCCCATGCTCTCCTTATTCTGAATCCTGTCTGGCTCTGATTTTGAGAAAGAGGACAAAGGTCGTGTTGTGTGTACGTGTTGTGTGTATGTGTGTGTGTGTCTGTACTGAGTTTGTGGGGTTTGTTTTTTTTTTTGGAAACTTTTTTTTTTTTTTTTTAGGAAAAATGACCCTTTGATTACTAATACAGAGTTCAACCTCCTTTCGTCACTATAAAACGGACTCCATGTTTTCACACCACTCATGATCTTCAAGGTTATAGATAAATTTTGTCCTATGGGTCTGGCTTGCGGGCACAGGGTCCCTCCCCAGATTGTCTAGGGTCAGAGTAGAGGCAAAGAACTCACTGGTGCTCAGCCCGCCTTCGTGGTTTTTGATGTAGCGTTTATAGTTTTTCCTCAGGCACTGCCATGTGGTCGTATAGAGGACGAAGGCGGACGACTTCAGCACGATGGCGATGCTGACATACAGGTATCTGTAGGCCACGTTGTCATACAGGACGCAGGCGCCTTGCTCCCCGCAGAAGGTGCTCCAGAACAGGCAGGTGGAGTCGATGCCGGCCCCGAAGATGAGGGGAGGGGGGATGAAGCCTGCGAGAGGGCAAAGAACACATCACACTCCCGCTCCGGCTCCGCAGGCTGCTCTCTCCCCATCCGCACGCGTGTACCCACTCTCCTTACCGTTCCTGGTGTCGACGCAGTGCGACCTGCTAGAGGGAAATGCAAGGAGGGTACTGCACTCCATGTATTGTGTTCCTGCACGGCCCTTCTAAGGCTGTGTGTGTGAGCAGAGGGAGCTGGGGCCAGAAGTTGAACACGAGTACCCTTTACCTTGTGTCTATATACACATACATGTGATAATATATATGTATGCACATGCATGTACATAAACATGCATAACATGCATGCACACATGTGTACGCGTGTATCTAAGATGGAAAATACCTGCACACATGCTAACAATTTCCCTTCCCCTAGACGTTACCACTGCATTGAATCCTTTTCGTTCTGAGCTGGAAACTGCTTTTAAAACCTTCACAATAGAGTATTTCAGGTGCTTTCAACCAGTGATCAAAAGTGGCAGACGGGATAAAAACTAGTCTCCTTAATTCATGTCTGTGTTTCTGTCCCTTGTCCAAGCTCAAAGGTTATCAGTCCTGGCTGCACATTTAAAATCATCCAAGGTGCTCCATCCTACAACAATTGAATTAGAATGTTTGGTGTGTGGCCGGGTCGTCAGGATTGTGAAAGCATCCCCTGGTGAGGGGGGAAAGCCTCTCATTTGTACTATGGGAAATGAATGGATGGCTCATTAATACAAATTAATTGCTTCACAAAAAAAAGGATCCCCAAGGCCAGAATGTGCTGCCAATCATATCCAGGGAGAGACCTCAAAAGCAGAACGTGATCACTGGAAGCAGGTGGCAACATATCTGAGATCCCAGTGCTGGGGGAGCCTGCGATCTGGAGTGTTCTTTCCAGGGCCAGCCCTGGACTGTCAAGAGTTTCACGTTTTATCAAGGAAGGTCCCTCTGAGGATCCGATGTGATGAGATACAGATCCTTAGTCCAGGAAAATACATCTACCCGCAAAATGACACCCATGTTTCAGGGTGTTCGTGGGCCCCTGAAGTCCACTCACAGTCCCCAGATTTAGAACACCTGTGTTACACTGGCTGTGTCCCTCCTTTCTGAGCCAGGGAGGGAAAAGGCTTACTGACGGAAACAGCACTTCCTTGGTTTTAATGACAGGCCCAGAATGGGTGTGAGGGGGACTGTGCTGCCCCAACAGTGCAAATGAGGTTGGCAGAGCTCCTGGCTCCCCAGACGCCTTGGCACCGCCCAGCTCTGCCCCCAGCCCGGAGAGAAACCCCAGAGAAGGGATTTTAGTTGAAACCTCATTAAAACTGCCCAAGCAGGTTGATTCCATAGGTAAACTCCAAGCTCAAAATCCCGCACGATCTGCTCCCTCTTTGCAGCTTCTAAGTCAGCTTGGGCCCGCCGAAGGAAAGTCCTCATCCCAGCATTCTCTGCCCCAAAGTGTCTGACGCCTTCCTCACCGACCGCTGGGGGTTCTCCCAGCCCCTCCAACAAATGCCTTTCTTCATTTAACTGAACATGAGCCCACTGGGCTAACTGTCCTGACAACCACATGGGAGAAACTAAGTCACACGCCACAGTATTTAGGTAAAGAAATGGAGATCTGGAGCCAATTTAAATTGATAGACTTGGCAAAAGAATGGGACAAATCTGGCTGTTTCTATGGCCCAATGGGATCGTTTGAATCCATTCACCGAATTTCTCTGGGTTTTAGGAGTTGTGATAGCCCCCAAGTGCTCCTCCCTCCTTTTTCTTCTGTCTCTCTTGAGGTCACTATGTCCTAGCTCACCCATCACCCAGCAATGAGGGGCCAAGACTCCGAAACCTCTAACAGCTCTGCCATGGGAAGGGACAGACAGCCCAGTGGCTGGAAGAGTTGCAGGCAAATCCACACTGGGCAAATCAGGTCCTATTTTCAGCACATCCCAGGAAATTTGCAATATAAAGAAGTCATTCTTTAATCCTTGCTCGGACCTAAATAGCCCTCTAAAATGCCAATATGTAACTCCTTCATGTATCTGTATCTGTGCAAGGGTTTTAAAAATATTGTTATCGTTAAAGTAGGGCATCCTTCTTTGTGCTAACCGTGTCAATTTTATCCTGCTGTCAAGCTCCATTACCAGATGAGGCAGCCCTGGAAGGAGTCAGAAAAACCCTTCAAACAGAAATTAGAAAGCTAAGTGCCTAGAAAAGTTTTTCATATTTTGGAGAGCCTTTGTGAGAGAAAAGAATGAACCTTTAACTTGAGTCAAAAGCCTTGGGGTGAGTCGCTTCATCTCTTGGTGTCTCAGTTTCTTGATCTTTAAAAATGGAGCTAATACCACCCCCCCCCCCGGCCAGGGTCAAGGTGAGCACCAGTACAAATGCGGTGTTATGCACAGGTCTGGTTCTTCCACATGGCCAGAGCTCTTGTTACCTGATTCATGTTCTACAGGGGACTTGGGGTAACCGTTTAAACTCTGGGTTTAATACTTTAAGTATAACCTTTATGAGGTTCCTTTTAGATTTCTGAAAAAAAAAATTGGCTTTTCCACCAAATTCATCTTCTCCTTTATAGTGACTTTAAATATTCTTCCCCAAAGGGGAGCTCTGGCTATCAGGTGTGCAGAGAATACGAGAGAAAGAACTGACTGGATCTCTTTCACTAGAGGTCATTCTAGCACTCACCTGATGGCTAATTCTCACATGCGGCCACTCTTCATTCTGTTTCTCACTCAGGTGGACCAAATACACGCTCGGCCAGTCCCTGCAAGATCCCACCTCCCCAGACACCAATGGGAGACTCCCTTACAATGGCGGAAGTTAACGAAAGGAAACCTCATTAAAGTGGAGTAGGGAGGACAGAAGGGGGAGCCATACAACCAGAAGAACTGTCAGTTACAGACCCCCAACAGGGAAAGATGTACATCGTATCTCCTACAAGAAATGGATGACCCCGGCAACTCAGCCAGTAAGAACCTGTCATCACCCTGAACTCTTGCTCTTCTCCAATGGACTTTCATTCAGTACCCCTTCCGAGGTCCTCTTCCTCCTCCATAAAGTAATCTTCCTCTCCTGTGTTTAGGATAGGACTTGCCTATGGTTTTGCCGTAGCTTACATGCCCGGAATTGCAATCCTGTTATTCTCGAATAACCCCCCTCCCTTTTTTTTTTGCTGGTAAAATAATGGGCTTTTATTTTTAAGGTTCACATTATTTAGTGATCAGAGTGGGATCCAGAGAGGATCCAATCAACAGGCTTAGTAAAAGCTAGAATACTTTGTGAGTAAAGCGGTGCGGGCACCCAGAGCCAAGTGAGCTGCTCTCCTGATGACCTTAGAGTTTGCAGGTAAGTTTTCTCCTGGATTTCAAGCTCCACTCTGTGTTTTGAGCTCTCCAGACTATTCGGGATCTGTTTTAAGGCTTTGTTCTTTCTGAGAGTACTCATTTGGCCTTTGGTAGGATTCCTTTTGGAATCATGTCTTTCCTGTTGAAAAACTGTGCTATTTAGGACATTTTTGTTACTTTAGAGAATACACCTCTAAGAAATGGAGTCCCAGACCTCAAAATGCTTTAGGGGGTGCCCTCCCCTTTCTGGGACCCAGCTGGTTTTATGTTTAAAAACTGCAGTCCCTCTTCATGCGCATTTCTAACTAAATGGACCAACTTAACCAAAAGTCATTTGGAACTTTAGTGGGGAACATTCCATCTTCCTAAACTGACTCTTCTCAAAACTGGATTGGACAGGCCTGGCTCTAAAATTATCAACTGAATGGCATGCCTATATTGATTGGTATTTTGCAGCTTCCAAACATTATCAGGAATCTAAAATTTATACTAGCTGAGGCAAACAAAGAAAAAAGGGCAGCTAAAGCCGCTCTTCTCTTCCCTGTTCCTCTTTGTCTCAGGATATATGGCAGCCTCCTAGCTCAGATCCAACCTCTGGCGCCATTTTCCTCTATTTGCTCTGCAGGTCCTCTATATTCCCCCAAGCTAATCCTTTCTTTCAACTTCGCTTTCCCTATGAAGGAACTTCTCCCTCCTCTCCCAGACCTATTAAAATCTCCTTTAAAGTTAAGTCTCAGAGGATCCAAATAAGCCCCACATTTCTTATGTTCCCTGGAATAGGGCCAAACTGTGAGCCATAGTTAGAGTTTCCCAAAGTGACTGAGGACCCCCATAAGGTTTGCTGAAGAATTTAACAGAGTTATTCACATTTACCAACCTGGTTTCTCAGATTTATATTAGTCCACATTCCTGTTGGCGAGGGCCTGGCCAAACAATGGATGAAACTAGCCCAATGGGAACAGCCTGAAGGGGATTTAGAGAAAACGTAGACCCCTAACTTTTGGCAGGATGCTAGAACACTCTCCGCAAAGCTTCACCAAGCAATTATAGTAGCTTTTACTAAGCCTGTTGACTGGAACAAAATTCAAGTTTGCACACAAAAGCCTGATGAACCTGTTCATGACTATTACAATCAACTCCAAATTGTCTTTAAAGAACATTCTGGTCTTCCTTTAGATGTAGAATCCACCTGGGGAGCACTGAACTTAATTTATTATTTGTTATTATTAACATGGTATTTTATTTATTTTCTTTTTATTATTGTTTTTTTGAGAGTGAGCGAGCGAGAATCCAAAGACGTGCCCCCACTCAGCACGGAGCCTGATGCAGGGCTCAATCTCATGACCCTCAGCTGATGACCTGAGCCAAAAATCAAGAATTGGACACTCAACTGACTGAGCCACGCAGGCGCTCCGGTATTTCTTCTTTAGTTAAAAGGATCAGGTTGGAATGGGAAACTGCCCACCGCAGATTTAATTTGGCAAATCAGCTCACTTGTACCCTAGATGAGTCACCTAAAAGAAAGTACTAAAATTCTTAATCTTCAATGCTGGCAAATGAACACCCCTCAACAAAACCAACCCTTCCTTAATTTCTGATATTACTGCTAAGGGCCAGGACCATGGAAAAAGATGGTTACAAAGTGCTTCAGGCACCTGCAGCCTTCTATCCAGCCTTTTCGATGGCCTCTTAATTCCCAGTGTTGGGGCTCCGAGGAACGACAGCTCTTCCCAATCCTCTTTCCTGATCAGCTCAGAGAAACCACTCTCCAGAATGAATCTCTTTGTCTTTACTGATACCAGAGCTACATTCTCGTTGCTCACGCCCCTGCCTCGGATACGAAACCAGTTCAAATAGTGGGGATCTTTAATAAACCTCAACAGCTTCCCATCTCTGAACCTAGTCCCCTTTGTTTAGGCCCACTGATACTCACCCTTTTCTCATTTATTTATTGGGCTGAGATTTCTTAGAAAAATATCATGCCAGAATTTCTTTCTTCCAAAGAACCTGACAGTAGTAATCAAAATAGCCAACCAGGCAAATTAAAGGACCCTTCGGCATCTATTATTTGCTCCAACTCTGCCAGCAGTGTAGCTGAGTCTGGGGACACCAATCATTTGTCCCTGTTGGATCAGCTACCATCCTTTTTATGGGCAAGATCTTCAATTGTTATTGGTAGAATCCACAGTATACCTCACATCAAGATTCAAATAGATCCCTCAAAACCTGTCATGGTCCAAAGGGATGTTCTTGCAAATGATCATTTGGAAAAACTGACCAGAGATGCCCAACAATAGGCCCCAGAGAAGGAAAAACAGTATTAGAAGTCTAATAATTGTTGGTTCAACAAAAAGAGAGAACTCTGCTTTGAACCAACTAACCATCTGGCCCTACCAGAAATTCTAAAATTCCCACTACTTACACATGTACTAAACCATTGGTCTACTGACAAAATGATAGCATGTATGAACCAATATTGGTGAGGAAATATTAAGAAGGCCGACAATGTGCATGCCTCACTTGTCTCCCCCTGGCCAAAACACAATGCAGGGAAACCTGTTTGCATTGCTCTAGGACGCTTTTTAATGGGCCATTTGAGGTTTGCAGGTGAATTTTGTGTTTTAGTCATGGTTTGTATGTTTCCTCGCCAGACTGAGGCTTTCCCTTACAGACAGGCCACTGCTTTCTCTGTGGCTAAAACTCTGTTAGAAGAAATGATTCCCACCTGGGGAACTCTTCTCGAACGTCATAGTGATCGGGGACCCCATTTCACCTGTCCGGTGCTTTGAAAGTCTGAGCTGTTTGTCCAGTTTTGGAACACTTTCATTGTGCATCCCATTCTCAGTCCCCAGGGTTATCTGAATGGACTAACGGTGCTACGAATACTCCATTGACAAAATTTGTAGCGAACCCTCCCAAAACCCTGGCTGAAAGCACTGCTCTTTGCTTTCTAAATCTCAGCTCCACCCCTGCTGGGATAGTCACAGGATGTCCAATGTGCTTGTCTCCTGCCTCCTTTGGTAATAGCACTCCAGCTGGTCTTAAGGAGTGTGTTAACGTGAAGCAAGTTAACTCTTACTTGCTGACCTAAGTCCCTTGATCTGTAGCAGAACTAATTTACTTGGAGATTTGCAGACCACTGGCCTTGAGAAGAACCAGAACTTTGCCAGGCCCTAGACACCAGCAAGTCTCTTTGAAGCCACCTCAGCTTTCTAATTAGCCTAGCAATTTTTAAAGCAAACTGTTTTTTGTTTTTTTGTTTTGTTTCGAGGTCACACAGATGACTTTACTGACCGCTCTTTGTGTAGCCATAGACCTTGCCCTTGCCCCCGTGGAACACAGTACTCCTGCACATCACAAGACAAGAACCGGCACCCCCGAGCACGGAGAGAATGTTTATAGCCAGCAGCATCCTGTCTCTACATGATCAAGAAATGTCACAGGCCACTGCACTCCCTTTGCTGATGACCCTAAACCCCTTTAGAAACCTCTGGGCCAGGTGGAAACCTCAGAGTTGGCTTTTGGACAAGAGTCTGCCTTCTTCCCACATGACCAGCCTTAAAGCTCATGTTCCTTTCCAATCACAAACTCGTCTCTTGGAATATCGGCCTCTTGAGCAACTGGAAGCCCAACTTGGTTTGGTAACACGTTGACCCGCCACTGATAAGATATACTTCAATACTGTAAAGGCCTCATTGCTTCTGTAATAACAGCCACGCTTTGGTGGAACAATCTTTTCACTGTGCCCTCATGGGAGATGAAGACCTTGAGCATCACATCTGGCAATAATACCTCCAGGAAGATGTTCTTCAGCCTCGCACTGCTAACCAACCCTGTGCTGCCGAACGCCAGGAAACGGACTCCTGGATTCACGTGACTCATCCAAAGAGAGCACCAATCCCTGACTGGACCCGCACCCATCTGGTGACCTGAAAATAAAGATCTCCCAGCACCGAAGCAGACGACATCCGGTGGGATCCGTGGGCCAGGCCTGTGAGAAGGTTCTGGGCTCAAAGAAGTCTGTCTTTTTTCATCTGGATATTAACAGACTTAGAATCTTATCCAAACTTCATGGTTTCCGAATTTCAACTTTATTATTAGTAACATCTCTAAGTTCCAGCAGTTCTTTCAAGATAACAATGCTGCTTTTAAACGTCTCTGAAGTTTCGCTGTTTTGCAGAAAGTTCACCCGCGGTTGCTTCATGTTTATACACATGCAGTGTATCTTCCCAAATGCACGTGGTTAATTCTTCTAGGGAGTTCCTGCAGTGTCCACTGTTCTGTCCTCATGACTGCTTTGAGTGGGGACTCCCAGGAGGCATATGGGACTCTGGGGTTTATCTCCGGAAGGGGGATTTTTCTTCCCTAAGCTGGAATGAGGGCCAATAGTTTAAGTTGGCTCCTTTCAGATCTAGGCTCCTGTTTTAAAACCTCATCACACAATTTGGAATGGTCGTGTTACTTTTGATTCTGTACTTACTACCTGTCAAACCTTTGTAAAAACACTATACCCAATAAGGACATGATCTCCAGTGCCTGAGACTTCTGCTACCTGTCCTTGTTACTCGAATGGGACCTCAGTAGGTTTCCCGTCTGCACAATGTCCCACTGCCGTGTGACACGACACCCAGGAAAGATCCATCCTGGCAACAAGGGACAAAGGCCACTGAATTACGAAAATGTGACTCTTGCTCAGTGATGCTTCCGGAGAAAGATCTTGATCAAAAGGGGAAAATGTAAAAATAAAGGGACACCTCACTGAAATGGAGTGGGGAAGATAGACTAGGGAGGCATACCACGCAGGGTTAATTATGGGAAGAACGATCCTAGTGGAAGAATCATCAATTACGGGCGCCAAGAGGGAATAAAGTACATTGCATCTCCTTTAATGCACCATCCCAGGAACTCAGCCACTGAGGACCCATCACCAGTGTGGACTTGTGCTTTCCTTCAGAACAACCCCTCCCAACCTCCTCCTCTTTCTAGATAAAATAAGATCCCTCTCCTTTGTTTACAATGGGACTTGCCTGTGGTTTTGCAGTAGCCTGTATGTCCTGAACTGCAATTCTGTTATTCCTGAATAAACCCATTTTTGCTAGTAAATAACTTTCATTTTTAAGGTTAACACAGTAACTACTATTAACTACCCCTTCTCCCCAGCACTGTGTGGGGGCGGTACTCTCAATATATTATAAGCCCCCTCCATAACCCTGTAACACTCCCTATTTTATATGCAGAGAAACTGAAGCTGAGAGATTAATTATTTGTCCCAGGGTTGACATTTCAAAACCCGAAACCCAATAATCTCCTTCTTACTAATTCAAAGTTTGTTGATTTGACGAGATTTTAGGGCTCTTATCAGGGATTTCCAGGGCTATAGAAAACATCTTATTTGCCCTCCTGCTAAGCTCCTAGGAATAACTGGCTGGCGGAAGGCTGGTTTTGAAGCTTTCGGAGGTGAAACACACAGGGGTTCTGATCTTTGCAAGGTGTAGAGGGGGAAACACACACACACGTTCTGATCTTTGCAAAGTGCGGAGTTCTCCCTTCTCCTGGGTTGTTAATGCATCGAGAAGGCTGACAGACTGTTTTGTAAGCAAACAGTACTTTGGAGAACACCTCAGGCACGACTACTGGCAGATGCTTGTCAGGAGAAAATGCTGACAGTCGCCTTTCTTCAGGCGAGGAGCTCACGGCTGCAGGATGCTTGGTGGTGGGGAGGCAATGAGAGCTTTGGGACTGGAGACAGCCGACTCTGGATTCCAGCTCTGCCACCTGGGAGCTAGTGACCCTGGGAAGTCACTCAACTTCAATGAATCTCAGTTGCATTGTTTATTAAAATGGGCACAAAATGCCTTCTGGTATGGAGTTTTCATACAGATTAAGTGAGACGGCATTTGTGAGAGCCCCTCACGTAGCCCGCTCTTAACAGATCTGGTGCCTTTCCTGTTCTTTGGATACCTGGACACGTGTCCGCCTTTACAGCACCATCTCTAGAGAGCTGCAGAACACTCTTCAAGCCAAGGCTCAGAGAATGACCCCAACTGGCAAGAATCCTTCATGTCGTAAGAATAAGTCAGTTGTGGAGGATAATCAGCCACTTCCAGAAGGGAGGCCAAGTGGATAAGGTGTAAAATTAGTGCCTACTTCTGCTCTGAGCATCTTCATTCTGTTATGCCCTCAATTACCTAGAGAATAAAGAGGGAGGGTGATAACGGTGCAGTATTTTAAGAAACTGCATGTTTTAGAAGAACACTCTCCTCCCTGGAGCTGCAGTAGCATGCTCTCCCTTTTGCCTTCCCTTCTCCTTATGTCTCCTGGGGAGGAGCTCATGGATGGAGTGGGCATGAACCAGTGTCCCATCACTGGGACTCCGGGAACCCGCTGTATGTTGGGGACGGTATCCGGAGACTCCGTGCTGTTACGTGCTATTACAGAGAATATTAAAAGGATTAAATCTTACTTCCTATTATACTCTGGCCCAAATTGCAGCTATCTATCTGCCTATATATATCAATGCAAAAATGCCGTACTGTTCAAGGAAATGGTCTCTGTTTTCCTGAAATCTATTAACAGAAATTAAACCCCATGGTCTTATATTTTGGTTATTTAATTCAGTCCCCTGCTTGAAAAAGCTGGGCCTATTTATATTCTTTGGTCTAAACTTTAAAGGTGAACTTAAAGGCTTTTGTAAGAAAACTAAGTTCACATACCTTTTTGGGACAAAATGGAAGCTGAAAATTACTCTTGCCATTTACATTTCCAAACCTACCCATTCCTCCCCGGTTTAACTTCCAAGACTTGGAATCACCACGGAATCCCTCTTCAGCCTGACAGAATTACTGTCATGTCCAAGCACATGTCCTACTGAGAGGGTTGGTGGAAAAACAGATTCTCTCTGCTTCAGCAAGGCCAAGGACGCTACTGGACTTTTGGCACCAGCCCACACAGCCCGTGGGTATTTGACATTTTTTCTTAAATCTGGGAAGTTGGGTGGTGCTACTTTGTTCTCACTTCGTTACTGGGCTCCTTACTAAAGTCACTGAGGCTCGAAGAGCTTAAATAACTTCCCAAAGGCCACCTGGTCAGGAATGGCAGGGGGTACTCAAAGCCGGCTGGGCCTGCCTGCAGAGGGGCCCACGGTGAAGATGCGTGCCACCTTAGCACAGGTAAGGAAGTGAATCCTGGGTGATGAGGGGACTTCAGGATGTCGGACACACCATTGCTTAATAGATGTTTGCTGAATAAGCAAACAGATGCACAGGTGAGTGGGAGGGGTCTTTCATGCACCCAGACCATCACATCCCACCCCCGACCATCCCTGGGTGCGTGGCTTCTTGACTGCGGCTTCCGGCACGCTGTGCTTACTTCTTCCAAAGCGCTCATTTAATGTGTTCATTTCTTCCACCTGCCTGTAGAACTTCTTTAGATTCAAGACTTCAGGGTAGGAGCCTAGCAAATGTTTGACCAGCCACATCGGGAGCTTCCTAGATGCGCTGCTCCTGGAGTAGTTCATGAATCACCCAAGACACGAGGATAGTTTGCTCAGGAAGGACACATGGGTCCAGAGGTACACCCAGAGGCTGATGTTCTCTTGTGTTTTTTTTTTTTTTAAAGATTTTATTTATTTATTTGAGACAGAGAGAATGAGAGAGAGAGAGAGCACATGAGAGGGGGGAGGGTCAGAGGGAGAAGCAGGCTCCCCGCCGAGCAGGGAGCCCGATGCAGGACTCGATCCAGGGACTCCAGGATCATGACCTGAGCCGAAGGCAGTCGCTTAACCAACTGAGCCACCCAGGCGCCCTCTCTTGTGTTTTTTGCTTAGCAGGTTGCTCTGAAAACTAAGAGCAGGCATTTGTGGGAGGAAAGTCTGATGGCCAGCCCAGCCCCGACAATACCCTTGAGACGACTGACTGTGTCTCTTACTCTATGATAAGGCTTCTCCATATGCTCAGTCCCAGAGGCTGAAATCCTCTGCTTCATCTTGTGCTTCTATTGGTTCTCTTTTGCTTTCCTCTAGTCAGTCGTGGGGGGTTTCAATAGATGTTACCTCCACCATACGCTTCCACCTGTCCTTGCCGTTTTAGTTCCACTGCTCTACCCTGGTTTGCTGCTTCTCTCTCCGATGCTTTGGTTCATTGTGTCGCACCCTGTGGAACAACCTTGCTCCCAGGCTGATCTCCCTAAATCAGAACTTTGAGTGCATATCCACTCTCCCATCTTTGTCTGTCATTTGCTCCACAATGGCAACTACTTAGCCAAGTAAAATCTTTCTTCCCTTGAAATTCAAGGTCCAGACCTATATATCCAGCCCTACATATCCCTGGTACTTGCTTCATTCTCGTACTGGAGCCCCATGAAGGCAGGATACTGGCTCCTGCATATTTTCATGTTCTCTGCAGCCTCTTGAACAGTGCTTGGGTGTAGCAGGATCTCAGTGAGTATCTGTTTCCATTAATTTTACTTGGTGTAACATCCACGGCATGCAGTAGACCCCAGGGTCAAGGTTCTGGACCAGACCTTCAAGCAGATGGCTTGCCAACACCCAGAGAGAAAAGCAGTGATCAGGACATTTGCAAAAGGATGAAGGAGGACAGATTTGAATGCATCAAGTATTCTGCTATGCGTAGACCATTCCGTTTACTCTGAATTTACTGACTCAGCTCGGTGTCCTTCTCCCCCACTCAACTTCTGCCACTGTCCTGGGTAATTTGGACTCCTCCACAGACATGCAGTTCCTCATCCCAGCCTTTCATCGACTCTTCCTCAATGTCAAAGCCACTTACTTCCTTTCCTCTCTGGCCATGCCACACCCTGGGCTTTGTGTCCTGTTTCCCTTATCCAGCCTATGTACCATGGTCCACCACTTAACCCCACTTTGGCCATCATCCTTAATTTCTTTGCCCCATACTCTTTCCAGCGCACCTGCCACTGATACTACCAACCACATTTCTACTTCTACTCCAGGGCTGCTGGGGAAGCTCCCTGAGCCACACTGACCCTTGCCACTGGCGTTTAAAGCAACAAGAAAAAAATATAATCTCACATTCCCTTCTGGGTCCTACCTTCTTTCCTTATACTCTTCACAGCCAAGTATCTGGAAAGAGTGGTCTCCCCATGCTGTCCCCCCTCCCTCATGCTCTGCCTCCCTGAGGGTGGTGCCTCAGAGACTGTCCAACACGATAGCCACTGGCCACATGTGGCTACTTAAATAAAACTCAGTAAAAACTAAAACTTACAGATGCCCCATCTCAACTGCCCAAAAGCCACAGGTGATGCAAATATAGAGCATTTCCATTATTTCAGAAAGTTCTACTGGACAGTGCTGGTCTATGCCACTCCCAAATTGCCCCTCCTCCTGGGCTTCCTGTTGCCATGAGCCATGTCCCCATTCATCATGTGATCCAAGCCTTTTTAAGGAGGTTTCACTGTGCATTCTTCCCTCTTACATACTGCAGTGTGTACACTTCCATTCAGAGACTAAGCCTTGAACGTTCTTCTTCCATCCATACCTCCCCACCCAGGCCATCGGCTACTCCGTTATACCAGGGGCTTACTGTTCAGTCCCTACATTCTCATTCTCTCTACAGCAGACGGTGGGATTTCTTCAAATGCACAACCATCTGGTGACTTCCTGGTTAAAGTCCATCCATGACTTCATCTGCCTTAGAGATAAAGGTCAAACCCGTCGACAGGGCAGCGACCCTTTCGGATCACGTTCCTGATGGCCGCCCACTCCTGCCCATCTTTTGCCAGTCTCTGCCTGCCCCGCACACTCCAGCCACATGGGGCTTCCTGCAGCCCCAAACATGATGCTCCCTCCCAGGCTTTTACTTCTGTAAGGCCCTCCCTATGAAGCACTCTCTCCTTCTTCATCTACCTAACTCTCACTCAGTCTTCATGTCTAAGGTGGACATCACATGGTTTCAGACCCACACCCCTGCCAAGGCCAGGTTTGGTGGCTCTTCCACCTGTCCCCACTGCACCCATGCTGACGCCATCATGTATCTTGTCACACCAAACCGTGATGCTCCACTGAATTCCCACTACCCACACAGGGCCAATCACAAAGGCTGACAGTGTCGTGGAATCTGATTTCTTGGTTGACCCCTCATTAACAGTAATGGTGGTTAATCTTACTGGGTGCTGCAGGAAATGGAATCAGGCAATTGCAAAGACTTCCTTGATAAGCTGCTTTTAAGTAAAAGATGAAGCTATTGTATCCTGCTAGAGTGGAGTTCTCTAGACTGTGATTTGTGGCCCATAAACGGGAAACAAAATCAATATTGTCGGTCATGACCAACTTTTTAAAAGCATGGAGTAGAACAGAATACATACATATTAAGGGTAGTGTTTTGTGAAATTTTTGTTTCAGCTATATTAATGCATATGTATGTATGTACTGGGCCATAATGTAAAACTTATCTCTTGCTGGGGATCAGTCACAGAAGTTGAAAAATACTATTCTAGATAATGCCTGGTTGATTATTCCTGGGGCAGACGTACAAATAGTAGAACTGCTTTAGGGCAATATACAATGATCTTAACGGTGTCACATTATACGAGCTCTGTAATTTTCCATTCTGTCTTCAACTGTCCCGTAATTCTCATTAACATTTCAGAAATATTTTACCAATCTTTTTTTTCGTTTTGTGCTATCAAGTTATTCTAAAGGGTAACTTTTTTTTTTACCAGCTATATTGAGTCTTCAGCATCTGTTTAGAGGTGCAGAGATTCCCCTAGAGCAACTCCATAGATGGGGGAGTCCCACCTTCCCTGGTCAGCTTGCCCAAGGACCCCCAGGAGGAGGGCTGTGCCCACTTACCTGGGTATGGTCCACGGAAGTCTGAACCCATTAGGTGCTCAATAAATATTAATTTGTTGAATGAATGTGTATGTGAAACGATTTTACCATTTACAGAAATAAGGGTCCACAACTTGCTACCTGATGTTACACACTCCTTCTCCACCCAAATCAGGGCGGCAGGGGTGAGGCATTATGATGAGTGCATACTCAACCCTCCAGAGGAGAAGAAAAAAAAAACACATAATGATTACCCTGTGGTTACAGAGTTCTACAAGCCACTACAACTTCCAGGGAGGCCTAAATGTTTTAGTTTGAATTTCTACTGAACTTGTCTTACCTTGATATCTTCATACCTAGAGCATTTCTGCAAGATCAAAATAAGAAACAAATGCCATTTAAGTTTCCCTATGTGTACCAACATCCATGGATTGATAATGGTCGAGAGGATGCTGAGACCTTGTCCTGGGCATGGGAGGAAGGATCACAGCAAACCACTGGAAATATTTTGCTACGGACAGAGAAGGGAAGTGAGGAGGGGCATTTGCCCAGAACTCGCCATTCCCCAGGGAGGACCTTATGAATGTTCTAAGGGTGAATGTTCTTCTTCCATATATCAATTATACAGGAATTCATCCCATCATAAAAGTAACAGGCACACATACATATTCATACAAAATTTTAACACATTTAGAAAATATGACTTACATGTTCTTTACTCAGACAATAACATACCACGTTTGTGTTTAGCTTTCTAATATTTTCCACGTTTATACTTTAAAAACACTTGAGTATATAGTATATTACAGACTTTTCTTCCCCCTCTACATGTCCTGCACCCTTTCTAAGTCTATAAATACTTTCCAGAATTTTAGAGGAGGCCATAAATCCTACTGGGATTCTGGATCATAATGGATGTAACTAATTCCCCGGCTGTTGGACAGTTGGGTGGTTGCCAATTTTTTCATTTTTTACAAACATTTTCATAAACATTTCTATAGCTGAGTCTTTGTGCTCATCCACAGTGATACACTTAGAATGAGAAGTTTAATTTTTACTCTAAAAATACACGCCATGGTTATCTCCCTTTGCACATTTATTTACCATAGAATGTCCATGCCACTAGTATTCAAGGGAAAAAAGTTACCCTGTTTTGATCTTGGCCTTGACAAAGGGACGTTCATAAAGCAACAGAGGTCTACAGGGAGAAGGGTGGGGCATGCCTGGCAGCTGGGTTACCTGGTTGGCCTTTCCAGCTTCGCCTAAGCCTGTCCTAGGACCCTGGGAGAACTATGGAATATTCCCGTGCTGTTTTCTCATTTTAAAAATGAGGGTTAGACTTAATTCCTTATACATACCAAACCTTGGAATCTACGCTCTATAGCATGAAGGTCACATTTGCCCCATCCTGGAAACCCAAGGTAAATAAACTCAATCAGTTTGGAAAAATTTAAAGGGTGCAAAGTTTCCATTTGTGAGGCATTGTAAGAACGCCTCTCTGTCCCAGCTGGCAGCCCCATAAACGAAGCATTTCATGAGCTGCCCAGGGTTTGCTTAATGAGGGAGCCACGTTACACCATCAAATGTTTTCTTTCCCTTTGGTGCCATCACTTTCCCCTTCTTATGCCGCTGAGAATTCAGTGTGACACAGAGACAGAGTTTATATAAATGAAAACTTTGCAGTATCAAGAGAGAGAACAAGTCTAAATCCAGAGCAAATCGTACAGATTTCAAGTTTCTCTTGTTTACTAATAGTTATTAAACTTCATAGACAAAAAAAAAAAGGCAAGCTCAAGAAATGGGACAAAGTCACGGATATTTACTCACCTGGTCATAAGCATCCAATTCATTATTGAGGGAATAAAGAGAGCATACATACCCAACAAACGAAGGAGGAGGAACAGGACTCCCAGGGCATAAGACTTGAGTTCAGGGCTGACTGTCCTATGTGCAAAGAGGTGAAGAGAAGAAAGGAAAAGATTCTTATCACTCCGCTTTAATTAACAGACCCCAGAGTCATCCACTGCTGTCCATCAGAGCCATTCTTTAGAAATTAATGGGTGGGTTGGTTGGTTGGTCATTCATTCATTCATTCATTCATTCATTCGGCTTTCTCTGCTTAAAGTCTGAAAAACAACTAACTGCAGTGACAAGATAAGTCTAGGAACTTAAAAGTGTTTTTTAGTAACAGGGCTAATCTTGTCATTGGCAAAAAGACATGCAAATGTGGTCCCTAAAGTCTTCCTTTAAAGGCGTTTTGCTTTTGCCAGGGCAGGAAAACACCTTAAGTTGGTAGCACACATGATTTGGGGAAATATCAACTAGGAAGACCATTTCTCTTCTAGCTTCACGAACAGCCAGCACCATGAACACCGTCGACCTTCTCAGGTTATTTTGTGAAATCATCCAGACGAGCATGGTTTGACACCGCAGATGGACCACGTGCAAAATAACCCATTCATCTATATCCAGTGTCAGTACCTTTTAAGTTGGAAAAGTACCTTCAGAGTCATGGTTCTTTGTTTTGAACTGACTCAATCACCCTGGCTTTGGTTTATCTACAACAGTCCCTTAGAATGATTCTCTTGCACATTTTCTAGAATATTCTCAGAATATAACATTTTCTGGGATGAGCATGACAGTAGAGGTGGTTTGGAAAGATGACCAATTCCAGATAAAGGGGCCCTCACAGCTGATAACACATCTCTTTTGAAATGCCTCTTACTCTTAAAACTCGTATTAATTCAGTGCTTGTCCTCTCTCCTTGAGTCAAGGGACAATTTGTATCTTGTTCACCATGAGTGCAGTGATGATATGCTGAGTAATATATAAGTGGGTGGAGGGGTAGGCACATGTCTCTCACTCATGACCCAGGCTGGCCCCATCTCTAGTGGGGTGGTGAGGGGTTGTGAAGGTAGACTATTTGCCCGACTCCATGCACACCTGCTTCAGGTCATCCTGGACACCGCTGGCAGAGAAACTTCCCCTTATGCTATTGCCATCATGAGTCCCTAGGGGAGATGGAGAGGTAAGCACACGACTATGACTCCTGGAAGGACTTGGCTAGGCCTAGAACCAGTCCGGTGTGGCTGAGCCTTTGGAAACACCAGGAGCATTTCAATATGGCTGAAAGACCAGGAAGACCCATGCAACACAGGGAGGACCTAGGCAATCAGTTCTGTAGAAAATAAATGTTAGAAACAAAGTACCATTGGATATCTAAGTCCACTAGGATATCTAATACCCAGGATACATAATCCAACTATGGATTTAGTGGCTAAAATTATATTCTTATATGACCCCAGAGGTCATTCATCTCATCATCCAATGCCATCCATTCCAATGACCTACCACCTGGTTTGAGCCTCAGGTGGGCATGTCTTTGGCTTCTTGGAAGAGTGGTCAAAGGACACCATCAAACCAAAAGGAACATGGATGTAGTTTTTACAATCTTTGCCCTAGTTCTAAGATTTTCAGTGAAAACTAAAAATGTGTTATTCTTGGGGAAATACCCATTTCTTCTCAATTATAAAGAGTGCAATACGGGCCAGCAGGTCAAGACTTTCTCTGAGTGATGCGAAAGCCACTCTCTGGCTGCTGAAACCAGATACCTGAACATCAACAATGAGATCAGCATTTCTGGACAGAACCACAGCCAGTTCTCTTTAGAATATACATGTTTCAAAATCCAAGTTCTTCGGAGCTATTTTCAGCTCCATGGTTCTGGTTTTTGCACATTCACTTGAAGGTACTGAATTGAAAGACATCCAAATAAAAGCAAATTCTCCTTTTCAAGAAAACATGCTGGCATAATGAGCTAGAATACTTATCACTTGAAATTTGTTTTCCTTTCAGCTCTCATGTCATTAGAAATAAAATGAGCAAGGGGCTAAGATCTCCCTTCATATCCTGTTGGGGAACTGGTTCCCCCAGAGGGAGTCTTCCTTCTCAGGTCTAGTTATGCAGAAATGGAAGGTTCAGGTCTGAATGTTACTGAAAGGTCTGGGCAAGGCCAGGGATGGGGGCTTAGGTCTACAACTTACGAGCTGATGACCTTGAGAATACTGCTTAACCATTCTCTGAGCCTCCACCTCCCCATCTGTAGAAGGGGAATGCTAATAAGGATGTAAACAAGTAATTAAAACAGGAGCCCAGCGCTGGCTCCAAAGAGGGGCACAGTGGGGGTTAGCTTATATCCTCGCCTACGGGTGTTCTGCACACTACAGTGGGGCCATCACTCTGGGACAGGGTAAGGACTGGCACACACCTGGGCTGTGGCCCAGGCTATGCCCTCGTGTCTGCCTAGAACATCTATGATGGCGTAGTGGACAGGGATGGTGACAGAATAAGGTGCTACCCTGGTCATCTCGAGGGATCCAGCGTGTGAGCCTGTGCCTCTAGCAGGCCCCAGCAGGGCATGGAGTTACGGGGTGGCTGAGGCCCAACCTAGGTCATGTAGATCATCTTTTGCTGATCTATGCGAAGGAATCAAATGTTTCCTGAAAATCTCCAAGACCTGTTTATCAAGTTGGGACTTGGAAGTGATTAAGTTTCAACTTTCTGTGTTTGCTCTGCCCGTCACAAACAGTGAGCTGGCTCTTTGTACAGAAATCATGGGGAGCAGAGAAAGGGGACCAGTCACTGCTAATTGTCATGAAGGTCATTCTTCCTGCACCTTGGCACCTTTTGTGTGGGACCAACACAATATAACTTCACAGGAATTTCTAATAATGAAAAATAAGTTATCCATAATGCGGCCACCCCAGACCCATACCTAGGGCCTGATGGGTTTTGTCCACATGCGTATTATATATAATCAACCTCCATATATAATTTAAATGCAATAGTTCATTCCACAAATACTTTTCACATTCTTAAGAATTTTCATTATCCCATTGAGCTATGGTACAGTACTATAATTTAATTCATTATTCCAATTTAGGTTCTTCTGCTATTATAGTTAACACTGTAATAAAAATCTGTCAGCATGGAGCTGTTTTTCTGGTAGAGAAGTATTTTCCTAAGTGGTGAGAGGTAGGGTTACCTCATAAAAAATCTGAACATTTTTATGACTCTTGATTCACAATGCTCTATTGCTTCTTTGAAAATTGGAGCGACAGGCTTTTCAATCCCACCAGCAGTATGCGATTTGACCAGTTTTGCTGCAGCCTTGCAAGCACTGGGTGTGAATATTTAACACTGATTTCTCCAGTTTAGTAAGTATAGAATGGCACTTTGTTATTATTGCCTTGATGCTTCTGCACATTACCAAGGCTTTGCTAATGACCTCCTCGAGCACTTATATAAGCACTCTGCAGAAATGCTCTTCCTTAGGAATTCATAACCAAGATCGGGAAATGTGGTGGCCATGGGGAGAAAGAGAGAGGAGGTGGATAAAGCTGCTGGGGATGTGCGTTGTCAGCACAGGTCACACTCAAGCATTGCGTTCCTACTTGTATTCCTACCCCCTAGGAGTGAATTAGCCGCATCCCAGTAAGGTGGGTCTGTCTGTGTTTGGTGTCACTTCCTCTGGTTCAGGAGACACTGGGTTATGGAGCATTCCACTTCTAGGTTCCTCACACAACTCTAGGTAACTTGGCAAGTGTGCAAGTTACTCGGAAGATGACGCCATAGTTCACCTCGGAGGCACCTCCCCTGCCCCCAGGACAGGTCCCGAGAGACAGGGAGCCACACACTACGGGTGCTCTCTCCAGCCATCTATTTATACAAGAGCGGTCACTTCTGGTACACACATGGTCTCAAGGGGACCCACACCAGTGCCGGAGGCCAGCAGGACCAGTGACTCCCTGGCCCCCATTCAGAAACAAGTCTGAGGGAAAAATGTGCCCAAGATCACGTGGCTGATCAGTGGTTGGACGGGAGCTGGACTTGAGGACTTGGCTAGTCCAATGCCATTTTTGTTTTACTCCAACGATGCTGCTCTCTGTAAAAGTCAATGCAGGACCATAGTTCCTTTCATAATCACCTGCAGAGTCTACTCTTGGGAGGATATGAAAGTGCATCATCTCCCTTGGGCCACGATTTCTGGTCTCTTGTGAGGTCCCCGTCCAATGTAACGGATCCCTATCAGCCTGGGGAAGCTGGCTTGTGAGACTCACACAGTACTCGATGTTCTGGTCTCCTGAGGACTGCAGACACCCAACGAGGAAGGCAGGGGCAGGGCGAGAGGCGAGGCTGGCTCGCCAGTCCCTGGGTCTGAGCTTACCTGATAAGGATGATGACCGAGGGTGTCTGCGCCATTGCCCCGATCATGCTGCAGACACACATCACACACAGGAAGGTGAGGAAGGCCTCTTGGCACCCGGGACTGGGGCACTTTCCGGGAACCACAGTCGTGTTCTCGGGCGGGACAGTCGTGAGGCACGCACAGCCGGTGAGATTCTGAAATGCAAGTATTCAGCCCTTTTAACTGGGGGCATCTCCCGTTTCCGAACCCAAAGCCATCCATCAGCTGCAGCTGTCACAGCCTAATTATGCATTCTGCGGCATTCCATTAATTAGGCCTGAATAAACGAGTTAGCTTCTTAAGGAGGCTGCAAAACACATGCAAATAAAGGAATATTTACGGGGAGGAGAGCCATGCCCTATCTCCTGTGTGTTTCATTTCCACGTTCCAGAATCCCTCAATAAGCTGTACCCTTATGCCCCCCCCCCAAGTACAATTAGAAAGGAAACTGTGCCTCCACAATAGGATAAAACTTTGCCAAATTAACGTAATAATTACTTGCCAATTTGTCCTCTCTTTTATGCAGTGATAATATCAACGAAGTGTATTAAAAGAAGTAAATCAGGTAACCTGCATATTGTTGCTGGTTCGACGCCCAGTGTGGCACTTGGAACAAAGGACATGCATTGTCATGCACGAAGCCGCTGCTCTTGGGGGGCCACCGGAGGGGGCAGCTTAATGGGAACATTCTCACATGGCAGGGTAAGCAAAGGGGGCTAAGAGGTGCCAGGAGCTTGGAGCAGATCACGCCCGGGCGGCGAGCTAAAGCCCAAACCAGACACATTTATTAATTCTTGATCCAAGGAGGAAAAAAAAAAAAAAGGACTGCATTCCATTTGATCTTGCAGGTGGATCCTTGCCCAGCTGCCCCTGCCCCCGGGCGCGGTCCGGTCCCTCCATCATCAGAGGAATTTCTGATGGCAAAGGGAGGAGCAGGGACGGGGAGAGAGTGCCAAGCAAGCGCCAAGCCAATTAAGATTCGGTAATAATAGTGCAGAGGCCTTTAATGAATACAATCATAAATGATTCATTGCTTTTCTTCTTGGGACTGCTTGGCTTTCAGAGCACACGCCAAGGAAAATCCTCCTGAGGGTCAAACAAATCCCCTTTGGCTTTCACATTCCTCCTGCCTGTCTTCGTTCCTCTCCATCCTCCCTGTGCCTTCTTTTCTCTTCCCACAGAACACAGCATAGGTAGGGGTTTTTCTCATCCCATCAAGCCACATGGGATTGCTTTCAGGGGTGTCCAAAGGCCCTTTAGGTGCCGCCCGTCCCTGCCCCATCAGGGCCACCTGGTATGGCTGTGCCCTGCACGGGGGCTTTTATCCACGGGGCAGAGCTGTGGGCAGACAGGGTGTGGGGCTGGACCCTTCCTCCTAAGAGCTGTGCCCAGAGCAGGTGCCTCTGTGTGAACAGCCCGGTTACTGTACCCTGCGGCGTTTCCTGTAATTCCCCCAGAGCTGCTGAGGCCTTGCCCCTCTGCCCCTTCCCACACACCTCTGCCTGGGGGCTTCCTAGGGCTTCTGTAAAACCTCCTCCTTCTGGGAGGCGTCCCCCTGCTGAGCCGGCTCTGAGCCGGGGCCCTCTGTGCACCCCGAGGAGCCGGCACCTCCTTCTATGAGGACACGCTCCACACCCCCTGCAGGACCTTCAGCACACGGGGCTGGAGGAGACCTCGTGGCTCCTGGGAGGAGGACGGAGTCTGAGGCACACTCTCCTGAGCATTTCACCGAGCTGAGACACAGCAGGTGAAGCTTAGCAGATGGTTTTGGAGCACATATGCCATGCTCTTCCCCTGCGTTTACCAGGAGGCAGGACTTCCCCCCACCTAGAACTTAAAATGTCACTTCTCTCCCTACTCAGGGTTGAGGAAAACTGTTCCCTCCCCTCCTCAGACTCCAACTTCACAACCACACTTTGCTAGCTGTCTACACTCACCACCCCCACCTCATCCCCCAAGCTCCCCCTCACTCGGGCTGGGCTGGCTTCTGTCCCCCACAGGCAGGAACCCGATCCATATCCTGAGCCCACCACCCACTTTTCTCTTACTGGAGCCCCCCCAGGAGTGCACGCCTGTGAACCACACCCGTCCCTGGCTTCCACAGCCCATAATCCTCCCAGACCCACTTGATTCATCCTGCCCCAGGGCTCTGAGCATGTTGCCATCTCCATGAGGAATCCAAAACAAACGCCCAGAGCCGGATTCTGCACTGTCAGCTTGGCGCTACCCACCCTCCATGCTGGGAGCTATTTCCCTAGAACCCCCTTCCCTGCAGGGGTGAGGGCTAGATGGGGGAGGCACGACACGGGTGCAATTTAGAAGGCAGATGTGAAGCAGAGGCCACTACCCTCCGAAGGTCAGACACAGGGATGACATCACACCTGTGGAGGTGCCCAGAAGGTGCTGGTTGGCCCTAGCATCCGTGTTTACACCCCCCTCGTTTCTGCCTGTCCTGCTGACAACAGGACAACAACTACTGATGTGGCTGTTTGCCTGCTGACATGGCCAGCACCCCCTTCGTCTCACTCAGCAACCACGTGAACACAGCTTCTTGGGATTTTCCCACAAGCCCCCACGTACCCACCTGAGCAGGTGCTTCTGGGGATGGAGTAACCGTCCTCCGATCCTTCATCTCACTCCTCCCAGATTGTAATTCCCCAACTCCCCCATGTTCACAGTAGCTCTGATTCCCACACTAAATTCTTTATTTCCAACATACTTGTGGGTGCTGTTTTCCTGACCAAACCCTGACAGATGCACATCCCCCGCCCCAACCTCCTTTCCCTCTGCATCTCTTGCCTGAGAAGTGGTACCCTATTAACTCTCTGGAAACTGGGTGGTAATTCTGGACCCCGCCCCTTACTCCCACGTCTGATCCGTCTTCCTCATGACTATGAGGCTAGTAAGGCCAGACACGACTGTGGTTTTGCTCCCTAATTTATCCTCAGCTCTAGGGGACAGGGCTTGGCTCATGACAGGGAGTCAAGAGCTATTTATCAAACAAATGAAGAGATCTCAAGTCCTATTCATTTCACTGTATCCTAAATCCTTCTCAAACCCTCAAATCCTTCTGTCTCTGATTCCTGCAGTAGCCTGGGAGAAAAGAGAGGTCCAAGTCTGGGGGTCGGCTGAGACCCACACGGACCCAAAGAGTGCTCAGGTATAAATGAGGAACAGGCCCCTTGGGGATGGCTGTGGTCCTGCCTCGTCAAGCATCCTAAGTGAGCTCCAACTCAGCCTCTTAGAGATGTGATGTGAGTACTGGAACTGAGTGATCAGGGCCAGGACCCGGTGAATGAACCATGTGATTGGTGAGCTTTGTTTCAGTTTAAAAAGTAATCTGTAACTGGGACCTATGCTCAGTCATAGATTTTTGCCCAATACCTGGACTAGGGCTCGACTGCATTATATTTACCATAAAAGGCAACTGCCTGGTTCCTCTCTGCTCTGAGAAGTGAAAAACCCCTTCTGAAATGGATCCACTCCGGATTCGGTCTGTGCTCCTGCCCCTAATGGCGTGGGATCGAGAGAGACCGCTTTCTCTCAGACTGTCTGACACAGTGACTGCCCGGCCCTCCTGGTCCAGGGGGTGAATGTGTCCATGAAGCCAATGCCCCGGGGATGGAGTGAGTGGACAGCAGAGTTGAGCCGCCATGGGATCTGAGGCCGAGACAAAGGGAGGGATGTGACAATGCACAAAGCCAGGGAGAGGGATGAGACAAAAACAGGCCAAGGGCAGCTTCAGGCCGACTGGACAAAAATGAGGCACTTGTAAGGTCCTTAATACCAGAAGAGCAGAAGTGGGAAATACAACCAGCGAAGATGTCGGCTTACTGGCACCGAGGAAAGAAGATGCAAATGGGTGGGTCCCTCCCAGAGGTTCTGGGCAAACCTATATTTATTTATTCAGATTTAGCTTAATTTATTCAAGAAGGGCTGAAGAGGCTGGGAAGGAGGTAAGCCAGAGGGTCTGAGCAGGGACTTGGATGGGTCTCCTTTTTGGGCAGGTGACTCAGTCTGACACAATGACCAGGAACCACTGGGTGGCCCCACGGTCTGGGGGGCAGCTGGGACTTCTGGGCAACCCTTCCAAGGGGTATCTAAGGGAACATGCTAAGCCTGTGGCCATATGGCAAGAGATGGGGAACATCCTTCATTTGGGCTTAGGTGACACAAGACATGGGCCTGGATGTCATATGCTAAAGGAGGTGCAGGGACTCTGACTGCTGAGGCAGCTGTCTGGGAGGAAACTTCCACCCACACGTCCACACGTGGTGGAAAGTACCGCAGATGAGGACCACAGTTTCACCTTTCCCATAATTGCGAGAGATGACTTTCCACCAATGGGGTTTCAGACTACCATCCCAGATAGAAAGGAAGTGCAGGGACAGCCCTTCTGCTGGTATTAACCGGGTGTCTCTGTGGGAACTCCTAAACTTGCAAAAGCTCCAAGCAGCAGGAAGCTGGAAAATACAGAGCAGACCTGGTGTGACAGAACGATCCACTCTACTGAAGGGATGATAGAGGGCTGGGATCTGAATTCTCACCCTATCTGGATACAACAGTCCCTTCGGGCCAGTCTCAGATGGGTCTCAGAACCCACCTGTAGACCATCACGGCCTGAATGAAGTGGTAAACCCAATGCACTCCTGGCCAGTGTCCGATATATTTAACTAGTAAGAAAGTACACCAGGCTCCAGGAGATTGGCTTACCACTCCTGACCTGGGAAATGCCCAGTTTTCCATCCCCGTTTCAAAGGAATGTCTTCCCAGTTTGCCATTCTGTGGGAGGGAATGCAGTCTCTGCTGTCTTCAGGGGAGCTGGATTCTCTGTCTGGTGTCATATATTGAGGTGAGGTGGGGTGGGGGCGGGGTCTGGCTTTCCCGGAAATAAGTGCATCCTGTTCTATTATGTTGATAATCAGATGACCACTGTGCTCACAGAGGAGCTGGCCTGGTAATATCTGTCACCAGTGCTGACCCAGAGGACAGAGGGGGACTGACCTGGAAATTCTGTAAGAACTTATCCTATAGGCAGACTTGTACTGGGCATAACAAGACCTAAGAACTACAAGAGACACAACGATGTTTGCAAGACCTAAAGCTGTGCAGCAATCTGAATGCCCATCACAGGGACTGGTTACATAGGCTCCAACAGATCCACACAACGGAAGATTACGTAGCTGTCAAAAAGCACGAGAGTGTTCTTTATGTACTGACACAGAAAGAACACCAACATAAAGTATTAACAATGAAAGCCTCACACACAAGGTACAGAATAAGAAAGACCTTAGAGATGCATTAAATGCCAGTTGGATATACAAGAAACTAAAAGCACTCATTACTTTACTTGGCAGAGTGGTGGGGTCAAACGGTAGGTGAACGGAAGACAGTGGTGGAAAGGAGAATTTCCACTTTTTTTTTTTACACTTTTTGATTTCTGAACAATACAAATATATCATCTACTAAAAAAAAAAAATGAAGAACTCCAGAACATTACAAAATAAAGAAGAAATCAATGAAGAAGAGTAGCACACTCACTGGAAATCGTACTCGTATTCCACATTCAGTCATTAATTTCGACTGAGAAATGTTTCTATTCACATAGAATGATGGGGATAAATAATTACAATAAAGCTGGAGACCATGAAAATAGAAAAATTACTCTTTGGAATCTGGGGCTAATTTTCTACTGATGCAGGAAATCATAAGCATGCTATTTTGACAGCTCATATTACAAGGAAAAAAATACTTTTCAGCAATGTTTCAAAAATACTGGCAAATGAACTTGTTTGTGTTTGGGTCTTTTCCCCCCTCATGTAATATCGATGCATCAACTGCTATTAATCATACAAATAACACTGATTTGTAGGTTGAAAGATGACTTTTCCAAGGGGACAGGTACGGGGGTGATGAGGTCAGGTGTACTGAGAGCCTCCCGGATTGAAAGCTGGAGGGTTACTCCCAACATTCTAGAATACTCTTTCTGGTTTTCTTTCTGTAACATATTCAGTTCCTAGGCAGAAATGACAATTTCGATTAAAAGCCGGGCCCTTGTGGGGCGCCTGGGTGGCTCAGTCGTTAAGCGTCTGCCTTCGGCTCAGGTCATGATCCCGGGGTCCTGGGATCGAGCCCCACATCGGGCTCCCTGCTCGGTGGGAGTCTGCTTCTCCCTCTCCCACTCCCCCTGCTTGTGTTCCCTCTCTCGCTGTGTCTGTCTCTCTCAAACAAAACAAAACAAAACAAAACAAAACAAAAAAAGCCGGGCCCTTGTTCTGTAGTTTGGAGGGGACTTTGCCACCAAGAGTGCTGAGATGTGTACTGTTCGGTCCTGAGGCTGCCTCCGAGACCTTGGATCCCTTGTGCATGACATCCTAATGAGGGAGGGACAGGTCAGGACATTTTCCTTCCAGGGGCAATGAGCTCCTATACGTCCTAGACACCTACAGACTCCCTCATGATTCGGCCAAGTCCCTCAGACCCTCTCCTGTCATTCATTACTGTCCTTTTGTAGCTTAGAATCTCTTCACCGCATTGGCCCAACCCAAGCTGGTATTTTAGGTAAAGACCTCAGAGCTCAGCACAGAGAGCACCAGCAACCCATGTGCCTCAAGGCAAAGGGGATGTTGAAAAACTGCAAGAAGAAACAGACTCTCATGTTCCCTTTCAAGGTCACTGGCTGAAGGATAATGGCCAGGGAGAAACATTCTGGGATGAAAGCAAGACCTCCATCCACCTCTTGCTCCCAGAAGCTGTAAGACAGGTGCAGGAGCACATCCGGGCAGAGCCTTAATTATCTCCTGCAGGAGGGGAGGAAAGGGCTGGTCTTTGGGGAGCGGCAAGGCCCACGCTTTGTTCCAGCCACCTCAGGCAGGAAGTGTGGGCAGAACACAGAAGGGGAAGGATGTGGCTCATGCTCAGGAATGGGGAATGAGCACCGGGCCCCTACGCTTCTCCCTCTTTCTCTCTCTCCTCCAAGTGGAACCTGTCCCGAGCACAGGGTCCAAGCCTCCCCGCCACCCCCCAGGGCGCACGCACACAGTGCACGCTGTGATGTCCTTCTGTGTCTCTCCACCGCCGAATGCCCACTCATCCTTCACGAGAAGGACCCCACCACTGCTCCTCCTCTGGGGGGAAAATAACCGCACCGCTCCCTTCCAGCCTCACCTGCCCCAAACTAATTCCTGGTTCCCTCTAGGCTCACTGATCTCCCCATGTGTCTGCTTCCTTCTCTTAGAATGTAACCACCTATCTTTAAATGTCGGGTTATTATTAATTTCCTTAATAAAAAAGTTTTCTCCTTATTGAAAAAGGGATGCATGTGCATTTTGAACAATTTAGTAATAGGCAGAGAACGTGAAAGAAACATATAAAAATTAATTTTTTAGTCCCTAGCCAGAGGTAATGTTATATATCTTCTGTGTAGATCTTCCCATGTAGAATATTTAGATTTTTCCTTTTCTTTACTAAAAGGGATCATAATCTGTACACTGTTTTATAATATGCTCTTTTCGCTTAATAGGTTAGCTGTTGCTCATGGGTGTTCCTTTGTACACAATTCTATCAATACGTTACATCTCATCTCATCGTAAACACGAGCTCCTACCTTTCCAGCTCCGTATCTCTAATGCCTAGTCCAGGGCCTGAGATATATTAGATGTTCAGGGTGACATCGCCCTAGTTGGGACTGATTCCAGAATCTTCACGTCTTCTGACAAGCCATTGCCTGAATGAATATAGACTTTTAAATCCATTCTGGCCAACGAGGCCAGGCTCTATGAGACAGCTTGCAGACTCCAAACCTTTGAGGGCAAGAGAGGAAGCAGAGAAGAAAACCGGCGCAAGTGTAAGGGGTGGTCAGGGGCGGAGACTGTGGCTAAGGGGGATCAGATGTCTTGTCTGCAGGTTCGACCATTTCTCAGCTCCAGGCAATTGCTGCCCTGTGGGGGTGAAGGGGCAGGTCAGTTCTCATCCAGCTTTTACAGAGAGGCCAGAAATCCAGATTTGTGTATGAAATGCACAGACTGTTTAAACCTTCGTTCAGACCCCAATAAGCCCATGTACGGGGCAGAGAGGGCGTAGAAGCCATCAGTTTGCTTCTTCTATAATATGCTGATATGGCAGCTCCAGTCACCAGCTTACTTTCTCCAGTGCTTGAACACATAAAGGTGGGAAGGAAAAGGACACTGAAGGCTGGATGCTCAGTGTCCGCTCAGACACTGCTTCTAGAAAGATACAATTTTAGGAACCCATCCCTTCTCCTGGAGCAGTGGTTCTCGACTGTGGGGGATTTGGCCCCCAAGCAGAACCTATGGAAGTATCTGGAGACATGGGTGGTTTCACAAATGAGCAGGGCTTGCTATTGGCATCTGATGGGCAGAGCCCCACGGTCCCCACAACAAAGAACAACGCAGCCCCGTGTGTCAGCAGTTCCGAGGTGGAGACACTCTGGAGGGGAACAGTGGTTCTCAACTCTGTTATGTACAAAAACACTTGGCGGGGGAAGGCTTTAAAAAGTTACTGATGCCTGGATCCTACCCCACAACAAAGAAACCAGAGTTTCTAAGGATGAGGCTCAGGACTCAGATTTTAAAAGTTCTCGAGCAATCTTAATATGCAGACAGGACTGAGATCCATGAGAGTAAACAGTAAGCTTCCTGCATGCGTCCATCACGGACCCCCCCAGCCCTCCACAGAACCAACTCAGGGCTCTGCTCAAACAGGTGCCAGACACATACCTGTTGCCGGCATGGGGAGACAGATTAGTGATCTATCAGTAGTCTCCTACAAACTGCAGTGCTGGGCTTGCATTGACTTTCAGCGTTCTACTGGTGGCTGATATAAGTCTTTCTTTCTTTTTTTTTTGTTTCTACTCAATTATTCAGTACATTAAAAGGCTACAACTTTCAGCAGTCAGTCAGCCTCATACCAACATGCTTTCCGTTGGAATAATTACTTCTGAGAGTGAAAGGTACAGAAACAATCTGGACAATATATTCATGCCAAAGGAAGCTTATGAAATTAACTCGCAATCTTTTTTGTCACCCTTCCTGGTCATACGCAATGAGAAGAATTAGAAATTGTATATTAAACACAGTCCTGGAAACTTCCACTGCTCTCACTCAAGGAGATAGGAAGTAAGAAAGTAAGAAAACAAAACCCAAACTAGGGCAGCAAGGCAAGTCTAACAGGAAACTACTAATGCTAACCAGATTCCCCTGTAACCAGAATTATTCGATTGGTGACTTATCCACATTTAGTTGAGTTGTGGGCAATCTTCACAGGTTCTGATGGAAGCTGTGTGCGGGTGGGGGATGAACAGGGACTGGAGCTTTAGTACTGAAATCTGCACCAGCCAACCTACCCGCCTGCCGATCGCTATTCAAGGGAGTAGTATTCTCACCCGTGGCTCCCTGGGGTCAGCACGTGGCCTCCAGCCAGGTGTTCAGGAAGCCTGGGGCCTTTATCCAGAGCCATGGTTGGCACTAGAAATGCAAGGGTCCACAAGAGAATCCCGTCCCTGGACGCAGGAGACTAGGGAGGCAGACCCAGGAGTCAACAAGCTGTTCGACTGGGGGTGGGAGGGTCAGACCTTGTCGGATGGAGCAGGTGCTGGAGGACTCTGCAGGACGGGGTGCTAATGCACCCCTGGAAGAGGGCTGAGCGGGGAGGAGGCTTCTCAGCTGCAGGTAAAGAACGATTATACATCTCAAGGGCTTAATGGAGGAATGTGCTTGCCAAAAGGAGCCCGGAGGTAAGGGAGAGCTGGGTGTGTCGGGGAAACCCCAGGAAGTTCAACACAGCAAGTCGTTCTTCAGCAGGTGGGAGGAGTGGGGAGGCTGAGGCTGGAGAGGCAGCAGGGCCAGCCTGTGTGGGCGGAGGGTCCTGACTATGGAGTATGAACGAAGAGGTATTTTTCAAGGAGGAAAAAGGTGAGAATCCCAAAGAGGTAAGTCACCGAGTCAGAGGAAGACACTGGGGTCGGTGTCGGATAGACGGACAGACCTACAACGTCAACACTAGTGCCATCACGTTCTGCATGACCCGGGGCAAGGGACTAGTCTGTAATCAGGGAGTAAAAATCACAGAATCACACCTCCATCCTCGGGCTGCTGTGAGGACCAGTGAGGTAAGACGCACAGGCCTGGGCAGGGGGGCAGGAAGGAATAACACGAGAAGGGAAAGAGGGAAGAGGGTGGAGGAAGCCTTCAGTCGTGGAAAAGCTTTTCTGGGAACTCGAAGACAGGAAGGAAAGTAGGAACGAAGGAGGGAGTGAATGCACCAGGAATATAACCCACCATTTGGCATTTTCTCAAAATACTGCAGCAGAGATTGAAAAGACTGAAATTGCTTTTTGCTCATTTTTGGCCGGTGGCCTGAGATTTCTTTGACTTTAGGCCAAGCTGTCATGGGCTGTGAGTGACAGGTGGAAGGCCTGTTGCCTGGCCCACGCGGGCTCTTGGTAAAGTTGCTGCAGTAAGCTCTACAGTTACGGGTGTTTTGAAGGCTAGATTGTCACAAGGGCCCCTTTCCAGGATACACATGGCTCTGTGTCCCCAAATCCCTCATTCATCCCGACATCTGCCTCCATGGGGGAGAAACGTGACTCTCACTCAACCCTGGGGCCGGCGGCTGTCTCAGTCTCTGACTTGTAATCGCAGGAGGAGAACCTCTCTGCTTTGCAGACAATACGAGGCCTCCAGTAATGTGACGAAAAGGCAGGTATCTGGTGAAGAAAGGATATGTCCAGAGGGAAGCAGAGAAGCTCACTGTCCAATAATTGCATTCCACAGCTTGCTGTTTCAGCAGCTGGAAGCAGTCAGGAGCCTGGTTAGGCTCTTATTCAATAAGACTCTTGCACATGCAAGATCAAGGGAAATGCAATTTTTAAGACCAATTTTTTTTTTTTTTTTTTTTTGGTCAGAGAATGCTCTGGAATAGAGACTTGTTTGGCTTCAGGACACCAGCCTATACGGAGTCCATTTAATTCTTGAAACAGGACAATAATCAAAACTGATTTATATAACTTTTTTGGGTATTAGAATGTTAATAAAATTGTTGTCAGGAAAATGAATAGCTTGTATTTTTACTTTAACCAATCGCAAGGCTTCATCCCTTTTTTTAAATTCATTTCCACTCACATAAAGAAATTGCTTTATCATCCAATTTTAAAAAAAAAATCAGTTTTTCTTCCCCTCTGCTCCCTCCACATGGTGATTTATTTTCTCTGTGGAAAAATGTTAATAACTGGCCAGGAATCTAAATGTTAAAAGCAAAGAAAAATGAAATCTTTGGAGATGAAAATAAGTGATCGATTTTTTTTCTTTCAGAGAAATTGCCGCTCCCAAAAGATACAGAATATGGAAAGGAAAAACAAGTAATTACAACTCTAAATTCCTTTAAAGCAGCCACTCAGCCCTCTTCTTCTCATCTTTCTCTTCATCTAGACGTTCCTGGACATTTCTGGAGCAGTTCTGGATGCCAGCCCTCACTCAGGAAACTCACAGATCAGAGCAGATGACAAATACTTTTAGCAGATCACTGGAGTGAAATGAGAGAGCAGCCGCCAGCAGAGACAGGTGCCAGGAACTGCAGAGGCAAGAGCACCAAAGATAAAGACGGAAAGGGATGGCTTCACAGAGAAGGGCGAATTCGAGGAGGGTATTGACAGGTGAGTAGGAGTTGTCCAAATGGAGAGAGGATAAAAAGACATCTGTTGTGTAGGGGAAGCTGAATACCACAAACTAAAAGGAAGTAGAGCTGAAGGGAGTGGCTGAGGATGGACGGACGTGTGCTGAAGACACATAACAAAGCCAGTGCAGTGCCTAGATCTTATCTTGTAGGTGACAGGGTAGCACGAGAAGGGGTCCTTTGCGGTGTTACAGAAGTCATTTTGGCTGCAGTACAGAAGATGCACCAGAAGGGGGCCACCCTGAGCTGTGAGGCCAGTTAGGCAACTATACCGCAGGGGTCCAAGCAAGAGATGAGGAGGGCCCACACCAGGACCGTGGGGATGTGGATGCAGAGGACAGGCAGGTGTGAGACACACCTGGAAGGCGGGATCAGCATGACCTAATGACTAGTCCCTTAGCATCACGTTTTCACGCAGAGCAGAGCACACAGAAAACTGTAGGCTGATAGCCAATTGGACAATTCAAGTGGAGAAGGAAAAACAAACAAACAAAACCCCCAAACCCAAAAAACCAAAAAGCAAAACAAAACAAAGTTTAGTGGGGGATGGAAAAAGGTGGGAGGTATCTAGTAGAGAATAAAAAGGCGAAGGGAACTAAGGAAGAGGTTAAATTAGAGTCAGTCTCAGGCTTGGAAGAAGTCTTATAAATGGTTTTCTAGCCTTTCTTTACATACTTCTGTTCATGGGGAGCTCATTACCTGTAGAGTCAGGCTGTTTCGCTGATACCCTTGGTAAGCACCTTGAGCCATAATCTTTTGTTCTCTGGCTCCATATGTACAGCTTCCTTTGAAATTTTTGCTTTCAGTGGCTCCACGACACTTTTTGGAAACCTATTTGATTTAGCAGGAAGGCCTGAATGATCTGGCAGTCCTCCCATCCTGACGGAGGCTCCTCCACCAGAGCGCGGTGGAGTCTGAGAAAAAGTCACGGTGCACGCACACAAAGTATGGAACACGTGTGGTTGCCCGCTGCTGCCCCTGGCCACAGGTTTTAAGCTACTTTGTCCGCCTGAGTCCCCTGCCCCATCCCATCCCGTCAGAAAATCACCAATACCGTGCTGTTGCAGCCAGCAAAGCAGGCAGACAGGTACGTAATGCCATCTGCCCCACACACTGGAGTGAAGGAATCGGTTTGGCATTCACAGTTTTTATTGCAGGGCGAGTAGGGGTCCAGGGCCGAGCCCGGCGCTGAGCTGGAAAAGAGAAGAAACATGGAACCCATCAGAGGAAGGGCAACTTCTGTTGGATCTCCCCAGTGACAGCCTTCTGCCCTCTGCTGTGATGATGTGCCTGGCACCCCTTCCTTCTCCTCCTCCAACCTCACCCCTCCCTGTCCCACAAGGACCAGCCCAGCGCCACCGCTGAGAGCCATACATAACGGTGCCAGAAGTGGAAGTAGCCTCTTCTTTATCATTTGCGCCAATCTGCCCTCCAGGCTGGGGGCAGCCCAGGCTCAGCTTGGGGCCACCTCCTCCGTGTCACTGCTCGTGATTCCTGCAGCCTCAGCCCGCTCCCCCTTCCCTGACCCCACACCACCACCGGGCACAGCCGGACACTGACTTCTCCCCTCCTTGGGTCAGTCCTCGTCTCTGCTTCCTCCCTCCTCCCAGCACGCAGCAAGCCTTGTGATGCTTAAACACCACCACCACTAGACTGGATTCAATAACTATCGTCTGTTTGATTGACTCGACTTCCTGAGAAAAATAACACAAGTTATTTTAAATTTCCTTTTGTACCATTAAAGGCACAACTACCTGAAGCACGCAAACTGCAAAGGGGAAAAGGATGAAGTGGGTGTTTTAAGCTCTGTAAGAGAGAAACTGTCTCCTTCCAGCACCGTTATTTTCAGCTGAGCCTCCTAGGGTTCATAATAAGGACGATGACGGTGATATGTGACAATTTACATGCCAGGCACTGTTCACGGTACTGCGGACATTATTGTACTTATTCTCAGTGTGACCCCGTGGGGTTGACAGAGAAGGAAACTGAGGCAGAGCCAGGCTGAGTCACCTGCCCAAATCTATCTAACTCGTACATGGGAGAGAGGGGGTGGGGAGGGTGGGGATTGGAGCTCTACCAATTTGGGCAGAGTTGGCAGTTGGATTGTAGGCTCTGAGCCTTTTTTTTTTTTTTTTTCTTTTTTAATGAAGAAGAACTTCATTATCGTAAGACCCTGTGCTTTGAACCACTACAAGTTTACTACTTGAGAGTTGGCACAGAAGGCTGGCGGTCTTTCTCTCCAAATGCTGTTACTTATGGCATGCACACACCAGAAGGTGCCACGTTTGGGAGGAGGAGGAATGGGGGCTGGGCTGGGCTGGGGGGCAGAAGAGACCCTGGTGGTGGTAAAGTGCCTGCGCTGTGCATGAATAGACGGACAACTGCCCCCACCTGTGTTCTCCCATTCAGCCTGCTTGACCTTGTCGGGTGGCAGGTAAGCCCGGCTCTCCTGCATCTTTGGGATACAGGACTACCGGAGAAAGCCTGATGGCCTGCCTGGAGGAGGAGACTGGCATGAGGAGGAACTGGTATCCTGCAGGTTGACTCTGCTGCAGCCTGGATGCTCCAGACTGACCCCCAAGCAGTTTCAGATTCTCACACAGAAAAGGGACAGCTGCTGATGCTGGACATGTAAGCGCTCTCCATAATTCCCTCTGGGGCAATTCTGATTGGACTCTAGGCCAAAGTCTTGGGGTAATAACTAAAAAAAAGGTGTCCCATAAGAACCAACTTCTTTCCCTTCTCCCTCTTTTCTCCTTTTATTCCCCACCTCCTTCTCCTTCTCACTAGGGGTGAGACCCTATAATTACTATGGGAGCCTGATGATAGCTTCTGATAATTTCCGGAATGATTGGAATCTATTCTGTCTTTCATTTAAAGCTGAATTTTAAGGGGCACCTGGGTGGCTCAGTTGGTTGTCCCACTCTTGATTTCAGCTCAGGTCATGATCTCAGGGTCGTGAGATCGAGCCCTACATCGGGCTCCGTGCTGGGCATGGAGGCTGCTTAAGATTTTCTCTCCCTCTGCTCCTTCCCCCACTTTTCTCTCTCTCTCCCTCTCCAAAAAAAAAAAGCTGAATTTTAAAATAAAATTCATCTGTATCATCTATCTTCAATCGTTCCTAAAGTCAAATGCCAAAATGAGTGGAATGGTCTGAGCTCTCCACCCAAAAGGTCCATCTGACTCTTCAACCCCAGGAGGAAGATACAGAGGCATCATCGAACCCTCCACTCGTGGTCACCACTTGGGACAAAGAGAGCTCCCTGATCCGACCATGGAGAATGAGTCCAGGCAGCCCTGGGCTGGCAGGGGTGGGAGCGGACATTTCTGGGACTTACGTGTTTCCATAGGGAACAGTAACCCCAGCCACGGGGCCCGTGTCACAGCCCAGGAAGAGGAAGGAGACATAGCAAGCTGTGGACACCAGGTTGACGAGCATGGCCATCCGAATGGCCCCGAGGGCAGAAAGACTGAGCTTTTTCACCAGGAGACCGCCCAAGAAGATCCCCAGGCAGGCACATGGGATTGCAGTCATCCCTGGGAGAAAAACAGAGGGGCGGGAACCATTAGTGGGGGAAGTAGGGCCCGTCGACGCAGACAGATGGGTGCCAGGCTGGGGGCCGAGCCCTGCGCGGGCCACATTCCCAGTGACCCCCACTGCAGTGCCGCATCCTCCAAGCTGCCTCCGAGTCTCCATGAGGGGCCTTATTTCTGCCCTCCGGGAACTCACAGAAAACTGGGGGAGACAGACATGGAAACACTTAGTTATTGGGAGTCCAAGTACATACGCCAATCTTGCTAAGTAAGGTATCCTCATGGGAAAGACACGGCTGGCGTGGGAACCACCATGAGACAAAGACAGACTGGGAACACGCACGTGCTCTCTGTGCATTTTTGAAGTGATGTGAAAGGGGACTCGAGATCATTGGGGATTTTCTCCCCTTTCCTCATTAGCTGAGGAGGGCTTCATGGAAGGGTCTGGTGGCTGTTTACACAAAGGTCCCAGCACTCACCAGCCTGTGGAGACGGCATTTTAACCTGCTCCCAGACCTCTTGGGAAGGAGCATCCATCCAGTCAATATGTTTTGTAGCTCTTGGTGAGTAATTGGCATAAATATTCTCCCCTTCTTATAAAAAGAGCTATCTGCAAGACAGCAGCGATTATAAACCTGTTATTTCTGATTCTCAGAGACTCAATCCTAGGGTTCCAATCTCCTGTTTGGCTTTGCTCTGTCCTGATTTGCTTCATCTAAAACTCAGCTTTAAATTACAGTGCATCATTTATCCACCGTGTAGACCGTGCATGGCCAATTTCCCAGTCTAGGCGGTCTCCTCCTTGCCAATCAACAGACCTCTAGGTCAATCGACTACATCAACCAGCTGGTATGTGCTAAGGGAATGCAAATTAATTTTAATATTAGGGGAAGAAAAACATAATCAGGAAGGCTGAGCTCTGCAAGAAAATAGCACAAGTCACATTTAAATAAAACATATCTCTGTATTATCTGATGCTCTTGGAATACCTATGCTTGATTTTATCTGGTTTTTGGTATAGAAATGACCTTCATGGTCTAGCCCCCATGTGCCCCTCTTTGTTTACCCCTGGCCCACGGCTCCTCCTTTCTCTCCCTGGGAAAGGCCAAACCCATTCAGAACCCCAGGCTTTGCACCTGCTGGTCCCTCTCCTGGGACATTCTTGTACAGCATTTCTCCTTGGCTGGCCCCTTCCCAGACCATGCCATCTAGAGCAGTCCTATACTCCATCCAGGGGCTCCCCATCATTCCTCACCCCATTTTATTATCTTCATGGTTCTCCCCATTATCTGAAGCTGCCTTACTCATTTTTGGTCTTGTTTCTTGTTCACTCTCCCCCTCCTCAAATGCAGCTTCCCCGAGCACAGGAACCTTTTCCATCCTCTTCAGTCCAGCACAGTTCCCTGCGCCTCACACAGAGTGGGCACTTAAGGCTTCTTTTCGGGATGGATGAAATGGCCAGCAGGCTGGATCTGTGTGCATGAACACCGGTGCGGACATGCCCATGCCCAGAGAGCAGGCCTGTGCTTTGTTTCATTTCCTAGCGGAGACCGTGGGGGAGCATCACCTAGTGAGGACGGTAACTATGGCAATAACAGGCTTTCGGCGCCTTTTCTCCCAACCCGTCATCAGGCTGCTCTCTTCCTCCCTGCTGCACGTGCAGCCTTGGCATTCAGTTATCAGAACTTACCCCGAAACTCCATCCTCATTACGTTAACCTATGCAGATTGAGCCCTTTGTATCTTTACGCACAGATCCATGCATAAGTCCACGCCATCAGCGCCTTCATCATCTGTGCTGCTCTTCTTCGGACCCTGCCCCATTTGTTGACTTCCAGGGTGGTTCAGAAGCCCTGCGCTGATGCCCCGGGGAGACTGCATGGGCCCCATGCCCTGGGTCTGCAGGAGCTGAGCACTTTCTGATGCGAGCCTTGCCTGGTGCTCCCGGGGTCCGTCTCTGTGCCCTGAATGCCCAGTGCCAGCCCTGTTGCAGCCAGCCCTCCAGGGTCCATGCTGATTAGAGTGAGGCCCCGAGCAGGACACAGGGAGAGGCCGTGCATGCATGCTACCTGTGTGGACTGCCGGACAGACGGACTGACAGATGGGCCAGCAGGTGGCCTCTCTGCAGGGCAGGAGAAGGTCCTCCCTGCTAAGCACTCTGGCAGACAGAGTCACCGGGAAAGAAACAGGTGTGAGAAGGCGAGATTGTTTTTTTGACCTTCTGCCCTGAAGACTATTGATTTGTTTGTCGATAGAAACTGTTCTGAAATAGAACACAGCCCCGACGTCGAGGCAACTGTGCAAATATAATGAGAACGTAAGAAGAGCAGCACAGAAATGAGGAGGAAACGGAGGAACCCGGGCTGCTGGAGGGCGAAACCAGAGACACTGCAGGGATAACCAAGAAGTTACGACTTTAATTATAAAGAGACCCACTTTACCCTCTCCCTGCCAGACACGTAGTAGAGGGCTGCCTGTATTTTGCTAATACTTCTCGGAAGTGACACTTGACCAAAAAAAAAAAAAAAAGGATGGTAAAGCTTTATTAGAAAAAAAAAAGAAAAATTAGGCTTGTGCTAGCCTAGCAGTTCCCAAGGAGACCTTATGATCCAGCTGCGTCATCGTAGTAGGCTTTTAATTTTTTTTTTTTTTTTTAGTTGAGATACATTATGTCCTGGGAAGTGTACAAAGCTTAAGGGAACAGCCGATGAATCCTCGCATCTGTAAACACCCCTATAACCAACCACCGCTCAGATCAAGCTTAGAACATTTCCAGCAGCCCGGGAAGGCTCCCCACTGGCTGCCCACCTCCCCCTCCCGGAATGATAGTTCCCATCATCATGGCCTCTATCACTTTAATTAACTTTTCCCTCTTTAAACTCCTACAAATATGTCCTCTTTTGTGCCTGACGTCTTTCAACTCTGTCAGATTCATCTGCATTGAGGCAGGTATGAAAATGCTTGCTTTCTCATGCTATGTGGCAGAACTGTATGAACATTCTCTAATTTATTTACCCACTCTCCCGTTGACAGACGTCTGGGCTGTATCCAGTCGGGGTCATTATGCACCAGGCTGCTCTGAACGCAGTTACATATGCAGATCGTAAGGAGTGGACTTAAACATTCATTTCTGTCGGGTATCTGCCCAGAAGCGGAACGGACATATCCCAGCATAAAAATGTGCTTTCATAGGTGCTGCCCGGGAACTGTCCAAAGTGCTCACACCACTGGGCACTCCCAACAGCTGCTCATGAGAGTTCCAGGTGCTCCACATCCTCACCAACACCTGGTACCATCAGTCCGGTGGATGCGCAGTGGTATCTCAGTGTGGTTTTAATGTGTGTTTTCCTGATGGCTCATGATGGGTTAGCACCTTTGCATTTGCTAATTGGCCGTTAGGTGAAGAAACAGGCAGTGTTGAAGGAGACCTTTCCTCTCAGCAGACGATCTGACCCCCTACTTACCAGAGAAGGTAATTCATGGGGCTGGAGCTCTCTCTCAAATGCAGGGCCATACTAGCCGTAGTCTCAGTGGCCAGACTCATGCCTCTCTCCTTCTCTGCACTGGCAGGACCTATGAGCTCTTCTTCTGTCGAGGGCTGTCCATCCACATCCCTCGCTTTCCTGCAAATCCCCTTCTGCTGGCTCTTTTCCCTCCACTTAGCAAACCGCTCATGTTTCCTAGCAATGCCCCATCTCCCCCACTCCCCCTCAATGGACACACGGCCACCTGCTGGAGCCCCTCTCCTCTGCGCCACGACTGAGCTTCGGGAAAGTGTCCTGCAGCCACAGACTACTCCTTCCCTCTTGTAGGCAGCTCTCCACACGGAGCACGGGCTCCCCATGGCCACGTCTGGGACACAGCTCTGACACAGGACGTCCCAGTGCTTACAGCTAATGGAGACACCCAGCTCTCATTGTGTGTGCACTCACGCAGCTGCCTGCTTCCTCCTTGGAATCATCTCTTCCTTGACTCCCATGACCTGTGGATTTCTTTCCGGACTTCCCCTCAGACTCCTGTGTTTCCTCATGGTTGGGACTCTTCTCTTCCAATTCACTTTCTTGCTACGTAATTTCCACTCCCGTGTCCTCCACTTCCACCCGGGCATACACCGATGCAACAGAACCTCTATTCCCCAGTGGGGTCTCCTTGCTGAGCCCCCACCGAGCACTGGACGCTGCAGAGACACACCATGGGAGCCTCACACTCAGCAACTTCAAATGTGATCTCATAATCTCCCCCACGGATCTGATTGTTCTCTGCTGTTTCCAGGTTTCAAAAATGGTGCCACCAGCTGTCTGAGCCAGAAACATGGGCGACCTTCTTGACTCTTCCATTTCCCTTATCAGTCATGAGGCCATGTTCCTAACTCCACGTAAGTAATGCTGCTTCCCTTGAGGTCAAACTGGTTTTCCTTACCATGCCAACTCCAAACAGTGGAAGCAGATGCCCATAGTCTCCTACTGAGAAGGACGGTAAAGCCATGCTTGAGCTTGGGGAGAAGGAGTGCCGTGATCCATTAATTATGTCTGCCGTGGGCAGGGGTCAGGAGGGGAGTGTATGGCTTCCAAGTTCTATATTTGCTGACTGTGTGTTTCATGCTGCCAAGGATATTCTTATTTTTTTATGTGCCTGACCAAAGCCTGCTAACCTTTCTGGGTATGTCTCGATTTCCCTCTTCCTTCATCCTATCTTCCCCCAAATTCTGCAGTTCACACCAATCTATTGATCTCCTGGCCTGTCACAATGCTTCTTATGTACATTTTATATTTTAGCTCTTTCTTATCACATCCCTTTGGCAAATTTTGCCGCAAGAATAGACTCTGAAATTCCTTCTGCACACAGACCCCAAGAATACTGCTGCTATAGGAGCAGCAGAGTCTGGGCTCTTTCTCTGGTGGGCCTCGGTCTTAGAGGGTTACCCGCATGAGAGCAGCCCTCTGTCCTCCCGGGGGGGCGGAGGAGCAGACTCACCGAGCAGCTGGTTGGCAGAAGAGGTGGTAAGGTTAAACTGCTGCTCCAGGTACTTCCCCAAGAAGGCAGCGAAGCCAGCCACCACTGCAATCTCCATGCAGGCGGCCAGGATGATGCAGGTGAACACAGGGTTCGAGAGCAGGTGCTTGGTGACCTTCGGGATCACTGCAGGGAGACAGAAGCAGAGGGTTACACGCTGCACTTCCAGGCCTCCTGCCCCCGAGTCCCTTCTTGACACGCTTTTGCCCATCTCAGCAACCAGCGTCGGGAGTCACCCAGTTGCTCAGGCTGAAACCTCGAACCTGTAAGTCACCCACAAAGTGTGGAAACTCTGGCTTCAAAATATATGCTCGTATTCTGCCAATTAAACAGAGAACTACTGTAACAGGAAATCCTATATTGTGCCTTTTCATAGTTTACTGGAAATACCAAACAATTTTATAAGCAATGACAAATTATTTCCACCCTCCCCCAAAAAAGTTTGGGGTTTGTTTCTCAAAGGAAAAAAATATAATTATATATTATAAATTGCATTATAATAATGTTATATCAGTATATCTAAGCATATAAATCCATAAGTGTGAGATAAATATTTATAACTCTATATGTGTGTTAAGAAAATATACTTAACAGGTTTCAAGAAAAGAACTGGAATTCTAGTGCTTATATATATATATATATATACGTACATGTGCTGAATCAAACCCCACCTCTTCTTACCAAGTCTATGGCCACCTCCCTGGCAAAAGCTTCCATGAGTTCTCACATGGGGGACTCCCAGAGAGACCCACCTGAGGTCTTGGTTTTCACTCTTCACCTGACATAATCATTCCCTACATGGTAGCCAGGGGGATCGACTCAAATCACTCTCCTGTTCAGAACTCCTCGATAGCCCGATAGCCCGGGTCTGCCCCTTAGCAATCTGATGACACTTCCTGCCACGCCCCTTTCCCTCTAGTCCAGTCATGCTCACTCTTGCCTCACGCAGGTCCTCCCCACCTAAGGCTTTGCGCTGGGGGCTCCTCCTTCCTCTCCTGGGATGCTCTGCCCCCAGATCTTTCCTGCATCTCTTCCCTCGTCCTCAGATGGGGTCTTTTCTCATCATCCAGTCCCACCTTGAAGAAGCTGCCCAACCAGCCTGGTGCCCCGGGCTCGGGCGAGAACTGAGGGTGGGCAGAAGCACTTCGTGGCTTGTGGACCATATTAAGTACCACCAGAGCTGGAAAACAGCTCTTGTTGAGGTCATACATTTTGATCATATTTTTTTATACTCTCTTTTTCTTGAAGTACGTGGTTTCATAAACCACTTAAGGTTCCCCGCTTACACTGGTGCTTTAAAAAATGTGAGATTTTTTTTTTTTTAAATCCTTTGAACACAATCAACGACACATCTTGGCAGTAGGCAAAGGGGTTCTGCGGTTACAGGAGCCAGGACAACCCTATCGCTTCAATATTTACACTATTATTACTTTTTACCATTTAACTTATTTTAATGTTTCTTCACAAACGGTGAAAAATACTGAAGTACAGACAAGGAATAATCATGATGTTGTGGCCAACATTATAAATACAGAATTATAAATTTAAAACATTTTCTGGTTTAAAAAATAAATCTGGTAGTCAGTGCAGCTCTGTGGGGTCTCTGCATTCCTGACAGTGCTCGCCTTTATCCATTCTTCCAGGTCCTCTGCACCTGCCTCTTCCTCCCATCTGTTCCATCAAAGGTCCAGGGGGCCCACCAGGGCCACCCCATCTTCCTCCACCAGAGCCACCTTGGTCCACGCCCCAGCCACCACGGAAGCCCCCTCTGTCTCCACCACGGCCACCTCTGAACATCCCACCAGGAACACCGCAGTCCATGAGGCCGCCTCTGCCATGGTCACCGCCCGGGGGTGGAAAGGGTGGTGGAAGGAAGCCTTCAGGCTTTGGGGCCTTACACTGGTTGCATTCTGTTCTCTAGGCGAAGTTCTGGTTTCCACACCTCGGACTGGGGCGCTGCCAGTCTCCAGCTCGGTGCTGGACGTTTCCTCCTCCGGGGCTCTCTTGGGGGAAGCCAGCTCTGTCTCCTCTATGGCCTCTCATGTGACCCATGGGGTCCCCGGGACCTCCTGGGCCCCCGGGACCTCCACAAAGTGGTGGTGGCATCCCTCTGCCCTCACGGGGAGGCATACCACCCCACATGCTGCTCATCAGAGGCTTCTTCCGAGCAAGAGAAACCTTAAGTTTGCTCCCTTGAAACTCTTTCCCATCAAACCACTCCACGGCAGCCTTGGCAGTTGGTGGGTCTTCATAGGACACTGTAGCATCACCTTTGGGCTTTCCTGTTTCCTTGTCCAAGGAGATATGGATCATGGGTTGTCCGGTTCTCTTGTTCATCTTAACAACTCCACACTGCTTAAAGAAGTCTGCCAGGTCATCTAGAGTCACATTGTCATTTAAGCCTTGCACATAGATTGCACTGTTGTCAGAGTCTTCATCTGGATCTACAGGTGGGCCTAGATCAAGATCTGGTCCTTCGTCCATGGGTCCACCAGGCTTACTGAAGCCACCTCGCTCTCCAGCGCTGCCCATTCCACCGCATCCTCCTCCCTGCCCACCTCTGCTCATGCCTCCACGATCAAATCCCCCTCTTCCCCTGCCCCGGTTATCAGGGCCACTCATGCTCCGGTTCTCTCCTGGCCTGGAAAATCCTCTAGACTCCTGCCCATACACACCCATGCTACTGGGGTGGTCCTGTCGGAACGAACTCCACTGCCCATAGCCGCTGCTCTGTTGGCTGTACTGACTTGGAGCCTGGCTGTAGGATCCAGTTTGGGGGGGATAACTAGTGGGCAGCTGCTGCCCATAGCTACTCTGCTGTCCATAGCTGCTCGGCTGCCCATAGGTGTTCGGCTGCCCAGAGGTGTTCTGCTGAGAGTAACTGCTCTGATCATAACTAGTCGGCTGTGTAGAGGAGTAGCTGGTAGGAGGATAAGACGGTGGTGCAGTGACTGGCTGCATGGGGTAGCTCCCAGGTACCTGGGGATAACTGTAGTTACTCTGTCCATATCCTAGGCTGGGCTGGTTGTAACCCCCTGTGCTAGATTGAGGCTGACTAGTCTCGGCGGGTTTGTTACCATCCTGCGGTCTTGCAGGTGCGGTGGCTGCCCATAGTCTGGGCAAGCAGGCTGAGCTGCATAGGAGGTCTGGGTGGTAGTGACCATAGCAGTGGTGGTACCGTAAGCACCAGTGCCGTCCCCCCGGACAGGCTGACTGTACGCCTGGGGGGCAGCTGGAGCAGGATAACCAGCGGGAGGCTGTCCATAAGAAGTTGCATAGGCGGTCTGCCCATAGGTCGCAGTGGTCTGAGCCTGGGTATAGCTGACATCAGTGGGCTGTCCATAGGTGCCATAACTTTGCTGCCCATATGCCTGGGTGGTCTGTGCGTATCCTTGAGTGGGTTGGGCAGGGTGTGCACTGTAGCCCTGCTGGGCTGCCGCTTGGCTGTAGGTACTGTAATCCGTGGATGCCATTTTCTCTCCTTCTCATTCCTTACACCGTCGTTTTAATGTGTACTTACAATAAATCAACTGAAATGTAACTGATACAACAAATGTGTGGTTTTATGGCTCTCACGGTTTAAAATGATGCCAGGTTAAAACAAGTAGATTAAAGTAATTTAAAGAGAAGTCTTATGTAAATAATGGTACAGGTGGTAAGCAGATAAGGCAAAAAGTGATGTGCCAGGGACTACAGTCAGGGGAAGTCTGTTCCGCTGTAATCATGATGATATGGAATATTTGGCATGGGGTCTACTTTCCACCTGTGTAAACAGAAAAGATAAAACTGAGTCCCAGATGGAGCAATATTATTCTAAGTCTAGGAAAAACTAGTAGGTACCCATGGTCATACAAAATAAACAGGTGAGCAGGGAGTCTAATGCTGCATTCCAAGGTGATGAACTAGCCAGCTGTCTGAAAGAAGAGAGCTAATTACACAGGCTCAATCTCATCTCCTAGGAGATGAAACCTCTAAATGGCCCAGCTAATTAGAATAAAATAATAATAGGGGATACGTAAGTTTTTAATAATGGTAACAGACAAGCTCAATAAATCAAAATGGCAGAACAATGGGTCAGCAAATGGCAGATACACACAGCTCAAAATTTATCATTTCTGTGAAAGATACCAAGTTTCAAAAATGAAAACCTAAAGAGAGGGACTTAAAGATCCTCTGACATAATAAAAGGAACTCAGTTATGGGAATGAACTGAGTCAGAGGACAAGAAGCTCAGAATCACTGTGGGCTGATCAACCTAATCCTGCATCCCAACTAAGAAACAACCAGAGGTGGTGGCCTCTGCTTTTCTGTCATAGTTTCTCACAAAATTTACTAAAACCTTAGGAAGGCAACTCTTGGATGATATAACCATGTGTAAGCAACACACACACAAGTCACACAAAAACCCAGAAACCTTAAATCCATGGTATTCACTCATTTATACCTTTTTTTTTTTTTTTTTTTTTTTTGCAAACACACTGGCCTTTACATGTGTTTTGTTTATTAATTAATTATTTTTGCAGGGTTTTAAGCATTTAAGATCTGACTTTTTTAGAAATCAGTTCGAATAAATGGCTAAAAGTGGTTACGCTTAAAAATCTGTTTAAATGTTGAGAAACTTTCCTTCGTTAAATACACATTATTTTTTAAGAATCGTACAAATATTTAGAGGCCTGTTGAATGTGTAATGTTTAAAAACGTGGACTGCTAAATACGGAAGATGAATACATTGGGTGTAAACAGGGGGTAATGAGGTTTCTGTCTTTAAACACAAAAGCCTGTTGGATGTTAAGACTCCATCATCCTAAATCGCTGCTAATGAGTGAAGGCTGATTTGCTATGGTGTGTGGCACATTGTGACGGGGTAATGTTCCTGTGGTAAGGGACTGGCTGATTGTCTCACTCCACACTGTAGAGAAACAGGTATGGGTCACATCAGGCGACCACAGTGCCTCCTGGTAATGAGTGACTGTCAAACCCCCAGCTGTTTATGTTTTGGCAGATAAAAACACTGTGGCTCGATCATTGTGCTCTTTTGGAATTAAGATATCTGAACTCTGGAAACACTGCCAACAATCAATAGGCAGGTTGGGGGCATTCCAGGAAAACGATCGTCTGCCATACTTTCATTGTAGGCTTCATTTCCTTTGTTAGGGTGCAGACCATTCAGACGGGGGCCTTAGAAAGAAGCAGGACAGCCACGCTTGCTCACAAATAAAACTGCATCCTCCAAATAGGAACTTTGTTCTCTGGCTCAGAAATGGCGCCAAAGAGGATTTAAGTTTGATCACATTACTTGGGTCCTGGTATCTCCTTGCCCTTGATCATGGCCATCTCGATTTACTGGGGAGGAAGGGAGGGCACGTCTCAACAAAGGCGACTCCAGTTAATGGAATGTTTTCATACGTCAGCAACCATTTTAATTATTCCAGAGATAATGCCACTTCAGTGGGGAAGATGCTTTGTTGAGATAGGAGAGCCTGCCTGCTTTTGTCTTAATATCTAATGACTAATTTCGTGTTGAATTAGATGTGAAAATCATTAGGTTTGAGGATCATCTGACCGAAGGCCCAGAGAAGCCTCAGTAGACCTTATTTGCATGAAGAACATTCTTTTCTTTCCTCTATCAGGCCGATTCGCTGCCAGAAATGACAGATTCCTCTTGCGTTCGGCTCTATTTTGCTCCCAGGTTCTTCCCTTCCATCCTAGGCTTTATTTGCAATGACTTGCAGCACTCTCAAAAGATTCCTTTTCAAAGGTTCAGCCTACCCACCAAAGCCCCAATTTGAAAAGGGGTATTAATTAGCTTGAACCTCGGGCTATCCCAGTATTTCAAGCTTTTTCATTCGAATGGGTTCTTAAACCCATAAAATTCTAACCTTCCACGGAGGCAGCAGCTAATGAGGTGGCCCAGACAAACAGAAGCTGATGAACCAAGGCCACACCAGGCCACTGAACACCCATGGTCCCCTTTAGCCAATGACTTCCCACCCACTGATGTAGCCTCCGAAGCTGGAAGCTGGGGAAGGAGGTGGGCTGGCCTGCACCATGCGGCCTCACCAGCTGGGGAAGCCTTCACCGCTCATCGGGAGCCCGGTGCTGTCACCAGCAGGCTGGCACAAAGTGCCAAACAGCAGCGGGGGAGAGTTTTTCAGGGAAAACAGGTTTTCCACTGCTGTCTTTGGAAGACCTTCCTGTAGGTTTGAGATTTCTTGAAAATGTGTAGGTCCTCCAGGAGGGAGAAAGGCAGGTTTGGAGAAGGTGTGAGGACTGACGGGGACAGAGCATTACCTGGGTGGGTGCCTAGTACCGTTCTGACCACTAACACATCAAATCACATAATCCTCACAACAAACCCGTGATCTTGGGGCTATGTACAGCCTCCGTTTACAGGTAAGGAAACCGAGGCAGAGTGGTCCCACGGTTAGGGAAGCGTGGCACCAACTCAAACCGTGGCACCTGCTGCCTCAGAACATGCTCAGAGCCAGGGTGTTATTCTGGTTCGGGTTTTCAGAAGCTCTGCTCTTGGTCAGAGGATGGAGCATGCAGAGACCACTCCTGGTAATTGAAGGAGTAGCTTAATGCTTAGAAAGAATACAAAAATTCCCACTGGAGCTGGGGAAAATGACTCACAGGTTTAGTACTTGTTTTTTTGGAGGAGGAGAAGTAGGACAGGAAGGGAGGGAAATGAGAGAAAGAAAGGCTTGCAGAGCCCAAAGGGAAGGAGTCCTGTGCTGCAGAAAAGTGTGATTGAGCAAGGCTATATAAAATAAGGACCTGAATTCTAGCTTCAAGAGTAAGTAGGTCTGTGCCTGGAACATACCACTCTGTCCCATGGATTGTTGCAAAGATTAAATGAGACCCATGCCTGCAGAGCAGGTGACCCAGTGATTCTGACACACTTAATATAATAGAAGCACTTGTTGGCTACGTTAGGGAGCGAGCCCTCGAGCTGGGAGGACGTCAGACCTGCCGTAAGAATGCCTGTGTGCGAGCAGATATGGTGAGTAAGCAGAGCTGGGAGGAGACTGGGTAGGTGAGTGGAGCTCCTGGGAGCTGCTGCTGGAGTCACTGGCTTCCCAAGGTCAGAGATGACCTCCTGCAGAGGGCTGGACAGGTCAGGGGGTCGGGGGCACACGTCCTTGTTGCCCCCCCCTTCCCGGGAACTGGAGGTGCCCTGGGAAGTGCTTACTGTGGGGCTCGATGGTATTGCACTTGACTCTGAGATATTCAGCCCTCGGGCTCTCTACTGAAATTGGCCTTGACCTTCTTTTTCTTTAATAACATTGCTGTCAATACACCACGGTTAATGCTCCCAAGACGGGGAGATGCAGCCAGTGTGTGCAACCACTTGGTAATTACGACAGCGACAGCCGATGTTTGCTGGGTAACCGTCGGCTTAGTGGATGGGCCCCGCGCTAAGGGTCCCGCATGTCACTCCCGCAGCTGTTACAACAGGGACAGTCTTACTGTCTCATTTCAGACATGAGGAAACCAAAGCTTCCTTGAACGGCTGCAAAAACCACGCTCCCAGAATGCAAAACCCAGGTCTGCCTGCACCTCGGGGCCCACTTCTAAATCTTCAGGTTTCTGGACGGGGACTTGAATCAACGCAGAAGTGTCTTTCTGAACGATAAGTCGTCACGAAGCGATTCCCAGTGCACAGGACCCAAGAGCGGAAGAGAGCAGAGAGGCGCAGGGAGCGGGACGGTGGGGAGATACACAGCAGCCTTCGGGTCACGACCGAAACCAGATGAAAGAGGAAGGAAGCAGTAACAAAGATGTGGAAAAACATCACCACAGAGGCATGAGATGAGAGCCAAGGCAGGGTGAATCCTAGGAAACATGATGTCTCCTGGTGCGGCACGAATGTCTGGCAGCCACCAGGCTGGTCCCCCCGTACGGGGTGCAGCCTGTCATCACGGCACCTACGTGTCCCCGGACACCCTCGCCTGGGTCTTCCTGTGTCTCCCATGCGAAGAGCCACCTGCCCACAGACACGGTGCCCAGTGCAAGCAGATGCTTCATCAGTGCAAGAGGGATTAAAGAATTCAATAAACAAACAAACTGCAGTCCCTAAAGGTAACTGTCACAATCTCTTAAGAAACCTTAACTGTGGAGACAGGGACCAGCTCGTGATCGCACCATGGGCCACGTTCCACAGGCTCGTGGGCCACGATGGAAGTGGGAATAATTAGCAAATATGGTCATTTCCATCGCTGATTCTGGAGGTATCTACATCGTTCCCTTGGATAGCGGTGGGGAAAAGCCTGGGCGGGAGGGGAAGCCTGAGGTGCTGGAAGCTTCCGGAAGGGAGTGCCTACCGTGCACCGGCCCCAGCCTGGGCGCCTCGGGCTCCCTGCAACCTTGTTGCTGCAGGTAAGGTAAGACTGTCCCCCAACCTCTGTTCTGGGCTGTCGAGGGGCCCAGGGGAGCTTCCTGGCACCCTCTCGTTGCCAACTGTGAGACAAGTCTTTGGGAACAGGCTGAAGGTGACATGTCTCTCGTATGGAGAAGGTCATGGTTTGAGTGAACAAACCAGAAGCCATCAGCACAGGAAACGAGCATTTACACTGAAAGCCAAGTGTCAGATGGGTGTGGATCAGCCAGGGAAACCCCGAGCCAGCCAGATCTATTGATTCTTTTTTAAAATCCCCAGCTCCTTACAACACCGCCAAGAAGGCCCGAGAAAAAAAGAGTAGTGTGGGGTCCCATTAGCTGCTTTGAGCCCAAACACCCCCAGAAGCACAGCTGGCTCTTGCAGTTGGCCAAGACAGAGAAAGGAGCCCGGGAAGCAGCAAGCTCTCTTTCAGATCCAACTGTTGTGTCTTTCCATGCCAGAGGTAGCAGGCAGAAAAGGACTAAAGAAAGACAGCTCCTCATAAGCAGAATGCCACTTTTGTAACCTCATGCCAGCCCCTAGGAAACTTGTCTGGGAGCATGACGCGCCACCTCAGTGGTGGCAGGGCTGACTGTATTTAGCATTCACGAAAACTCTACCCGTAGGAGAATGCACTGCTGGAAAGACAAAAAGCAATGCTTAGAAAAGAAATGGTGAATTTCAGCACCCAAGCTGACACAAATGCCCTTCTCCAAGCCTAGACTCCCTAGTGCTGTCTCCTGGAGGGCTGGGTTTACAAACCTTCTCAGAGCCTTTAAGGTGCTAATGTCACTTAAGGCCCTCCAAATGGGCCACATCACAGACTGTCCTAAGCTTATTTCGTGAGTGGGTCTCCTCTCCACATTTTATCTTATGGGCAACTGTTGCAGAAACAGCTTCGATGGAAACCCCCCGAAGGACTCCCACCCCCTCTCATATTTTCAACTAGGGGTTCACTTAGAATCGCCTCGGAACTTTAAAGACATCCAGGTGCCTGGACCACCTCCCTCTTCCCCACTAGACTCATGGAATCAGCATTTTCAGGGGTGTGACCCAAGTGTGGGTGTGTTTCAAGAAACCTCCTGGGTGATGCTGACTCAAAACCCTAGTTGGAAAACAATGACTCATAAAGTCCACATACTTTAGAAGAGCAATGCAAAAGCCCTCCGTAATTCATTCATAATTTTACCAAAGTCTTACTGGGTGACCTCAAGTGCCAGGAACTCTGTTGGGTGCAGGCATGGACACCAGCCAGCCTCTGCCACGAAATTTCCTAAATCCTGTTCCCCCAAACCAGACACCTCTCTCCCACCCACACCGTGGGCATTTCTGTCCCCTGCCTCTGGTCACACCTGCCCCCCAGCCCGGAAGCCCTTCTCCTCCCTCCATCCATGGGGATCCTGCTCATCCTTCCAGATGGGGCTGAAATGCTACATGCTTCAAGAACCTGTCTTCAAGGCCTCCCTGTGGACTCAGTACATCCCTCTGAACCTCCTGTGATCCTCACCACCTTCTATCCTGCATTCTAGCAACAATTCCTAAATGCCCGAAGAGTTCACATGAACAAGAAAGTTCTGGGATCACATGGAGTAAAACAATGCCAGCTAACTTTCCATAGAGCTGGCCTTCCAAGGGCTTTTAATACTCTAATATACCATACGGGTCTCCAAGAGGGTCACACAGTATAGAGACATTTCCTCAAGCTCATTTGGCTATGTGACCCTTCCTCCCTCCCCCCACTGATTTGTTTTTCCCTGAGCATCTCCAAGGACTCCTGTTCCAAGAACGCCCATAGGGAAACGCTGTCCTCTAGTTGTTTCTTTCCTTTGTTCATCCAAACAACACTCCTCGGGTATCCACGATGTGCCAGGCATTGGGCGAGGGGCCCTCCCCCGTGTCCCCAGGTGCTTTGCTGAAATCACTTGTGGTCTGGTCGCAGACATAATGCCCCAGCACATCGTCCTCCAACGCTGGTAAGAACATGCCAGTGGCCAGACTGGTCCTGGGGACTAACACACATGAATCCCACGGCACGGCAGCATATGAACCCCACAGCCTGGCACGGGGTTCCAAGCATCTGGGAGGGCGGATGGTTTTAACGGGGAAAGAAGATTTTAACGGGGAATCCACACATGGGGAGAGCGCAGTTCTGAAGACAAATGGCGTGATAAAAAACACTCAGCCATCGAGCCTGCAGAACGAGGGCTCTCAGATCGCCAGGCTCCTCACGATAACCTGATGTTGAAAGGCACAGGCCCATCATTAAGGAAAATGTGGCAGAAATGGACTGCTAGCTGGCAGAGGATGGAGGAGGTCTGGCAGAGCTGTAGAAGCTAGAGGCATGAGCCAGGTTCCGAGAGGAACAACGGTGGGGATGAGTGTGCACCCTGGCCCAGACCCAAACACCTGCCAGGGGACTCACAGAGCCCAGAGTCACCAGTGCAAGTCAGCCTGAGCAACTGGGCCAGCAGCCCCTACCCTACACAGGCGGGTCACCTGGGGGCTAGCGGTGGCACTCAGCGTAGCTGGAGCTCCTGCTGACCCCGTGTCCACGGAACAGTCAGACCCAGGCCAAAACTCTGGGAGGGGGTTGGGGGTGAGGACAGCTTGAAGGAAAGCAGCAAACTGTGCTTGGCAGTGCACGTCCAGTGATCTGCACATCCCTCCACCTATCATACACATCCCGAGCACCTATGGACAAGAGCAGAAGTGCAAACAGAGGCAGTCCCTGCCCGAGTGAAGCGCACGGAGGGAGTCAGTGAATCATCACTCACATGATGGTAACATCATGACCGTGATACGGAGAGCAACACCTTGGGGGGGGGTGGGCAGAGAAATGTCCCTAGGGACATGATTGTGAGCTGATGCCTGCTGATGGGATCAGAATTCCAGCTTAGGGAACAGCAAGTGCAAAGTCCTGGGAGCGAGGGAGCCTGGGGAACCCAGGGGCTAGAAGGAAGCTGGGGAGGTGAGGCTGACGTGGAGGGCCAGGGTGGCAAGGTGTGAGAAGAGGCTGGAGGGGCAGAGTAGCACCACTGGGAGGCCCCGTAAAGGCTCCACCTCTGCCCCTTTAAGCAGGAGGCGGCCCCAGGATCAGATACGCTCTAACGCCATCATCATGTGCAAAGAGACCGGCGGGGTGAGGGCAGACTGGAGTGCAGGAAATACCAGAGTGGGCTGGAGAGAGATTCAGGTGGTAAAATCCACATCACCCAGGGATGGATGGCATGAAGAGGGCAGGAGGGGAGGAGGGTGGACAGGGTAACCACCTGGGCAGATTTCACCTCCCCTGCAAGTGAAGGTCCTCTGAAACTGGGCACTGCGTTTCCTCCCATGGAAAGGGAGCAAGAGAAACAGAGAGAGGGGTTGTTTCTCCAACACAGGAAGGGTTTTGGTTCAGTCGGCCCCAGGCTGATTCCCCTTTTCCTCCTCAGTCAGTTCATTACCAGTCCAGTGAATCCGAGGGACACACAGTAGAGAGAGGACGGGATCCGGACTCCAGAGAGCGGTGCCCCATCCCAGCTGCATCCTTCACGGCGGTGACAACCCAGAAATGCAGTTTAACCCCGAGCTCTGTGTTGAGTGGTTGGCATGGAGATGAGTACCACTCGCTCATCAGCTGGACTGTGGGGGCTCAGTGGGAGGTCCCCGCAAGGGCTTGGGAACTCGTCAACCATCCTCCACATGTTGCGGGTGGTTTTTAAGACTGAGCCTGAAGCCCCAACCAAGCCCCACCGGCTTGGCTCTGCCCTGCTATCACCCGATGCAGCTTTTTCTGGGACATGAAGAGGCCACTTGGCAGTCAGCGTGAAGTGCACAGAGACAAGAGTGCTCAGCTTTGACTGCTCTTCTCTTTTCAGTGATCAAAGGCAGGGCCCTCCCTGCAGATTTTAAACCTCTGGAACAGTTCCACTCATCCCAGCTAGAGAGCCCATCAGAGGGCCAGGACGTGCCAGCGCTTGCTGGGAGTGGGTTCCTCCCTCCCGTTTAGCCTGCAGCCTCGTCCAGAAGACCCACTGCTTTAGGGTACACCGATGCTGTTGCAAGCAGCAGCTGGAACTTACGTACACTCTGCTGAAGTCAGCGAGCACCTGCTGATCCCACTTTTCCTTTAAGAAAGTTCGTTTATGGCCCCAAGATGTAGCATAATGCTGTGGTGAAGAAAACAGGCTCTGGGGCCCTTGCCAGGGTCCAAACACCTTTCCTTTCAATCTCTAAGCCCCAGTTTACTTATCTGTAAAATGGTATCAATACCTCATAGGGTTGGGGGGGTAGATTAAATACAATAGTGTGTGGAAAACAGGTTCGCTGCTAGTGTGTGTATGTGTACGCACGTGTGCACGCTGGCAAGAAAATATTCATTTGTTCGCTCGTTTGTTCATTCAACCACCCCCACCTACGTGCTGGCACCGTGCTATGCAGTGGAAACAAAAAGATGCATGAAGGCTTTGTCCTCAGAGAACCCACAAGGTCTGGGCCGAGGCAGACAAGCTGAGAAGCCACCAGGTGGCGGGGTAACAGGTACTTTGCAGGGGCTGTGTAGATGACAGGGGAATGCAGCTAATCCCACACTGGGCACAGGGGGGCTGCAGGGAGGGACTCCTTGGAAGGGGGGACCGAGTCTAACCCAGAAGTGAACCCAGAGAGGAAGGGTGTCCCAGGCCGACAACGGAACAAAAAGGAGAGTGCCTGATGGGTTGAAGGAATCAAACAGAGCATGATGAGGAGGGTGCACAGAGTATGGCTACTGGAGCTCCCTGGACCCCAACCATCAAAGCCCATCTAGGGCAGGTGACAGCAGAGACAATCTCCAAATAAAGCACAAACTACGGACGTGAGATTTAACATACTAGCTGGTGATAATACTGTATATTTGTCTATAACAGTCCCCCGAATTCCTTCCTTCCTCTGAGTCTAGACTTTTACAAACTGTTCTGCAAACTCTGAGTGTCTAGGTTCCGGAGGCCACATGGGTGCTGTCCTCCCCCGCACAGCGACGGCATGGAGAGGAGGAGAAGACACAGTGCTAGACAGGAGAGATGAGAGGGGGTGGGGTGTGTCCTGAGACATGAATTAGCAAAATGCTTTGAAGAATAAGGTTGGCAAAGAGGGGTTTTAGAGCCAGGGCGTAAAGAAAAAGCTATCTGGTGGCACAGCTAAGATGCACAAATGTGTCTTGGGTTTGCAGACTCCCACCCGGGAAGATACTGGAGTTTAACAAACCCAAGCATTTGTTTGCCGGCTGCCTGCTTTGTTAAACAGTTATGTGTCAGTCCCTACAAGATGGGGACTTCTGGGCCGTGCAAGAAGTAACGGCTTCTCTACACTTATAGAACACCACTCTGGGCTTTCTGTCTCTCTTCTTCTTCTAAGAGTTGCAAACCCAGTGATGGCCAACTTTGTTGGAAGGAGACCTTCAAACCCAGTGGCCCAGTGGGAGGGTGCTTGGGAACTCGTTTTTGGGGACAGTGCCCTGAAAAGTAAGCCTCAAGTCCTAGATCACCAGAGCTTGGTTTCCTCATCTATAAACAGGAATAAGTAATAATGTTAACCAGACAGCATATGTGAAAGCCAAGGGGAACTAAGCAACATGGCCAAGGCTGCAAGATTAGGAAGTGGCTGAGCTGGGTCGGAACCGCCCCACTGCTCTCCCAGGAGGGGGGCAGACTGTCTCGGTGCCGGGAGGTGCAGGGAGGAGGATGGAACAGCTGCTCGGCACACGACACCAGCTCTTCTCAGGGCCCTCCCCCATCTGTGGAGCATGGCAGGGGACACGGACTGATGGCCAAAGAAGAAACCCATTTGCAAACTCAAATGAAACAGATGAGAAATTGCAACATATATATTTTTAGAGCAATGTTCCTCCACATACAACACTGCTCAGCTTATCTGTACCCATAAATGTACAGCGCACTGCCTCGAACCCACGGGGGCCTTCAAGGCTGCAAACCGGAGAAAGAGTTTGGGAGCACCCGGTGACACTGCATGGTGCTTTTGGTGGAAATGTCCATGTGGCAAAAACATGGTCTCATGTGGAAAAATGAAGGATGTAAACCACCATGCCCCGCCCCCCAATCCATGTGCTGGGGCATGTAAAATGTGTTTATTAGCATAATAGCTCACGTCACTGGATTCCGGCTCCTGGGGATTCTTCTAGACACATTGCCTTCATTTCCTGCTGGGACATTCTTTAGGTCCATTAATAGACCTACTGCCTCTGGGAATTGTTAATTCTAATTAAAAATCATTAATTATTAGAAGTGGAGCCCATGTATGTACACAGGCCAAAACTTACGGTCGTTACGGCCTATAGCGAGTCTCAGACCTGTCTACCCAAATGTGCACTTGTCAGCTCAGCCGCGGCACGTCCAACACTCACTCTGCCATTGCTCCAGTTCTGCCTGTTGGAGGCCCCCCGCCCCCCCCAGCTACTGCACTAGCTCCAGATACAAGCTGCCTGGGTTACCACTGAGTCCCTAGAGCCTAGCAGGATCTCAGTACATGCTGAACAAAGGAGTTAACAAGCAACTGAATCCTCACCCAAGAATTCTGAAGATGTGACATCCCTCAGCCTCTGACCCAAGACGCGGGCTCCCCCCCGCCGCCGCCTGCCTCCAATACGTCCATAACCTCCCTTCCACGTTGGGCTGCCTCTGCCGGCTTGCTGGTCTGTCCCTACACTGGATGGTGAGTACTTTGATGGCACGATTACATCTTTTCATCTTCGCATCCTCAGAGATGAAAGATAAGAGATTACTGGTGCAGCTCTTGCAATCATCCTGGGACAAAGAAAGACCCAGAAAGGCTGCCGCTGCTCTGGTCCAGGGTGTCCCCCGCAAGGCCCACTTGGGCCAGCCCCATTTACTCCTGCAGATCTGGTTATGGGGACCCCCTGTGCGGCTGCCTATGCTTTAGGACAGCAGTAAGCATGGCCCTCTGCCTGGCTGTTTGGGGGTGTGTGGGGTGGGAGGGGGCTCTTCTATTAAGCACAGACTCCTGGGGGTCCAAGCCAAGGCAACCCCCACGGACACAGAGTGGGTGGCCGCCTTCTACCCGTGCATTCTGGAACTTAGACGATTCTGAAGACCTTCCACGGACAGTTCCAGATTTCTACCTTGGTAGAAACGATCGCGGAACATGGGTTCAGACATAACCTTAGATTATTAATTAGTCTCTTCTGGGAATTCACACAAGTTCTTCCGATCCCTCCCCGACGAACAGGCACTATCAGCAGAGTCTTCTGCGGGCCGTGCTTTAATTCTCACGGCCCGACTGTGACTTCGGAACGCTATTACAACTGCACACTTGTGGAAATGAAGCGTGCAGAAGGTAATGATCCCAGTTCCAGTGAAGAGCGGAGTGGGGACCGCAGCACAGGGGCTGTGCTGAGCTCCTCTGGAGGAAGTGTTCCTCGTCATACAAAAGCTCGGTGAAGAGACCTTCACCCAGTTTCTCAGCTGGCCCGTGGCAGCCTGGCACCGCTCACAGGTGCGCCCGGATCCTGCCAACAAGTGACCATCTACCTTCCTCCCGCCCCAGCCTCACCGACGGGAGGGCCCCGGCCTTGCCACTGCCCACTTCAAAAACCCAGCAGGTTCTTTGGGGGACCCACGGGAGGGGTCCTGGGACTTCAGGAGCGTGGCACAGACCTTGCGGTGGGGAGGGGGCTGGGACAGACACCCAGTGGCCCGAGGCCGCACTAGCACTGTTTGCCTTGAAGACGCTTTGCCAAATGTGGAAACAACCCCGGGGGCCGGGGTGGGGGGCATGCTTCTCATTCTCATTCCGGATCGCTCCATTTTGTCAGAAAAGATGCGTTCGGTTTCTTTTAAAAACGACTGGGAGAGCTTGGCCACCTTCTCAAGGGTGACTTTGTTATTAAGACAGAGTTCACACTTCCTTCCAGAGAAACACGTCTCACACGGAGGGGATGGAAGGACAGAGCGATTCAAAGGAAATGCGCTTTTGGATGTGGCTTTTTTTTTTTTTTAAAGATTTTATTTATTTATTTGACAGAGAGACACAGCGCGAGAGAGAACACAAGCAGGGGCAGAGGGAGAGGGAGAAGCAGGCTTCCCACAGAGCAGGGAGCCCGATGTGGGGCTCGATCCCAGGACCCCGGGATCATGACCTGAGCCGAAGGCAGACGCTTAACGACTGAGCCACCCAGGCACCCCTGGATGTGGCTTTTGAAGAATGCCCAAATCAGGCAAAGGAAGCCCTACTTCTCAAGTCCTTTCCTGCTACAATGCACTTGTACGTGGTGGTCAGAAAGAGTCCAAGGGCTCCACGAGATGTCTAGAACCTTCCTTCTACAGACATGTCTACTTATTATGCATCAGGCGCTTTGGTAAGCACCGGGGTCTCTGCTGGGGAGATTGGTCTGCTGCCCCTTCGCTGAGTGGTAGCTACTCTGCTTTTATTTTGAGCATCAGGTCATTTCCTTCTCAGGGCTAACGTTAAGCATCGGGCCAGAGAAGGCAAACCATGCAAAACAAGTGTGGTTGTACCTCAAGCCCCCAGCACCCAGTCCTGAGTGTCCCCCATTCCCCCACCAGCCTAGACGAGCCCTCCTCCGTTGCTCTGGCCACCCACATTCGAGGCGCCTTTACCTTTCAACTGCTGGAAGCAGGAGGCGCTGCTGTCCGGCTCCAGGGGGTGCCTCAGGACCCCGTTGCTGGGCTTGGGTCTCTCATATTCTCTTTCGGGGAGCATGGCCTGCTCGCTCTCCATGGCAGGGTCTGAGTGTGGGGGCAGAGACTGTGGAAACCCGAACATCAAGAGGGAAGAGAAGAAGAGTAAGGCACCGCAGAGCAGAAAGCCGCCCCACCAGGCTCCGATCCAGCGGGGGTCGTCCGGAGTGATGTCCAGGTTACCTGCAATGGGAAAGAGCACAGTCAGGAGGAGAGGACACAGCCGGGCCGGGATATGGCTGAGGGTCTGAGTCAGGTGCACAGACAGGAGAGGGCTCTGGACACAGCCTCGGGGTGGGAGAGAGGCAGGGGAGGGAGCAGGGGGGCCGGACGCTTCAAAAGGCAGCCTTTTGTTCACATCAGTGCTCCTGTTTCTCTCGAAGCCAAAGGCTGATTGCTTTCCCTCCTTAATTTTCTTGTCTACCTTGTGTTTGTATCAGTCTAAACAAAAACAGCGAGAAGCCAGACACCCTTGGAATTAAGGCTGGAACTGATGGGCTCGGTAGAGCTGCCTGGGGTGCGCTGATGAAGCACAAGGTCTATTTTTTACTGTGGGGTACTCACTCGCACCCCTCAAAAAGCAGCTACTCGGCGATCCCATTCAACACCCCACTCCCGGTCTCAAATCAGGTTCACAGATCGTAAGGGACGGCATAGAATGAAGTCAAGAGCTGGGATACCTGGAGTGAAATCCTGCCACTTCTCACTGTGGGACCCCAGCCTAGTGATCTGAACTCTCCATGCCTCGCTGACTGACCTTTAGGACCATGAGGACGGTGACAGCACCTTCTGGAGTTTGGGGGGAGGATCCAATGAGCCACACCAGATATGACGTGCTCAGAATAGTCCCTGGCATATGCTTGAGTATTTAAACACTGTTAGCTTCATGTTTACGGCTAGGATCCTGTTTCCAAACTGCTAGTGGGTAGGTTAATTCAAATCTTGGTGGTGGCCTGTGGTTTGGGGCAGTCCTTTATTAGAAAGCTTTGCAGCCAACTTAATGCTTAAAGGCAGCGTGCATGTGGTTTGGCTGTCTTGTGCTATTATTTCTTTGATTTACCAGCTGAAGTCATGAAGACATAAACTACAGCCTACCTACCGCCTGGTAGATTTTTTTTTTTTTTGTCTTTCTCTACAACTACCCTTCATAGAGCACTCTCAGATGAGCTGCTTAGAAATGTCTCCTTGATGATAATCCCATACCTCTGGACCACAGAGGGACATTCTTGGACATGGGGGCAGGGCATATGAGCTAAGAACTAACAGGACTACAGCCCTGGACCAGATGGATGGACAGGCTTGGGAAGAGAAATGACCACAGACACCAGACCAGCACTTCACCATTTGTAAAATGTTCTCCCTGAAGACTCTTTAGCTACCACTAATAAAGAGCCCAGCCATCATTCACTGAGTGCTTACTCTGCACTGGGCATTAAGCAGAGTATATTCTTTTTTTTTTTTAACTTTTTATTGTTATGTTCATCACCATGCATTACATCATTAGTTTCTGATGTTGTGTTCCATGATTCATTGTTTGTATGCAGAGTATATTCTTAACTGTTCTGGTCAACCCTCCCCACAACCCTACAAGGTAGAGTCTTTTATTATCCCCATCTTATATAGATAGAAAAATCGAGGCTTAGGAAATATAGGTACTGGGGCGCCTGGGTGGCTCAGTCAGTTAGGCATCTGCCTTCGGCTCAGGTCATGATCCCAGGGTCCTGGGATCAAGTCCCGTGTTGGGCTCCTTGCTCAGCAGGGAGCCTGCTTCTCCCTCTGCCTTTGCCGCTCCCCCTGCTTATGCTCTCTCTCTCCCTCAAATAAATAAATAAAATCTTAAAAAAAAAAAAAGAAAGAAAGAAAGAAAGTGTAGATACCTTGCCCAAGTTCACAGAGTTGAAGACTGGAAGACGGGCATTCAGATGCCAAGGGCCAGGCTCCTTATCACTTTGCTACACTGCCCTTCTGGACCGTCTAGGCTTTGTTCTGGGCTCCCTGAGTGGATGATTAACTCCTGTGCTTTGTGCAATGGGCCTAAGATCACCAACTTTGCCGTTGGTCTTTGGAACATCGGTGGTCTCTCTCCTGGAGGCATTGATATCCACCCAACAGCAGTATCTAGGGCACTACCGTTCTGAACCAGATGCTTCTGCACAGCTGCACGTCAGAGAAGAAAGAGTATAAGCTTTGGCAGGCAGAGGGCTGAATCCCGGCTCTGCTGCTTAGTAGCATGTGGTGCTGGGCAAGCTACTTACCCTCTCTGAGCCTTACTTTGATCACTTGCAAAATAAAGGTGACATCCACCAAGACTGCGTGCAAAGATAAGAGGTAATGAGCAAGGATCACTTGACACAAAGGCTCTTTGTACATGGTAGCTCTTCTATCTACTTGTAGGTATATATTTACATGAATGCAGATTTCAAGATATAGGGGTTTTTTTTTGAGTATGGGAAAGCTTGAAAAAAGCACAAGAAAACCCAAGGTGATCTTGAAAGCATCTTTATGCAAACACGAGAAGAGAAAAGGAAGTCAGATGGCCTCGGGTAGCTGAGCAGGAATGTTTTCTCCAGTTACTGACTGTTTCTTCACCTGCTGCCAAGCAATGAATGAAAACAAAAGACATAAACGGGAGCTGTGGTATCTCCCTCCATTGTCGATGGGCTCCTTAAAGGGGGAATCGAAAGCTGGCAGATGTGAGCCAGTAGAAGAGAGAGAGAAATCCTGGCAGTTGTTTGGGGAAACAAAATTAGTAGCACGTAGAGAGTCATATTTTAGTTAGGAAGTTAGTGACTCTCTTCTACATGTGAGGAAACATCCCAGGGAGAGGGGTTGCAGTCGGGAGGCGGATGTTTATGTGAACGTGTCAACCTGCTCCCCGTAGGTATGTGCCTGCGTGTGGAAAGCCAACGTTGGCTCGTAATTTGTAAGACAGGGAAGAGCACATGACCTGTGTCAGACCAAAGCCTGCCTGTGGTGCAGGCAAGGAGAGGGAGAGGGATCTGCAGCAAGGTGTGGTGGGGGCAGGGAGAGGGGGGCCAGGATTTTATAGATCTAGGAAAATCACAGTTGACCATTTTGGAAGTATTGATTTTTTTCCCCCCTCTCCATTGCAACCATCCAGAGCACCGTGGCAGGGAGAGAAATAATGTTCTGAGGAGAAACCACTCAGCTTTGGAGCATGCCGCCCTCAGGTCAGGGTTGGCTTGGGGGTGGAGTTTTAGTCCTGATTTTGGCACTTCTCAGGAAGATGGCTAATTCTTGAACCCAGGCTGAGAAGTTTTCTTTTCTAAGGCACCTCCACAGAAGTGATGGTGAAAATCCCTCCCCACCTGCCTGGCAATCGTCACTGTCAGCAGGTATGTTCTAGTTCTACTGATGTTGAGGGAAAGTTCTCTATGTCGGCCAGCAAAGAACGGTGCGGTCGAGGTTACTGATGTCTTCATTTGGATCTCCTCTTCGGAGAACAAGGATTACCCCTCCCTCACCGTGAACTTAGGTATAGCCACACGCCACAGAACTTTGCCACTGAAGTGTGAGTGGTCGGATACGTGTCACGCTCTTTTGCCCCAGCTGATCATGGAAGCATGTGAAATCCTCCTAAGATGGTCCCTGAGAGACTACGATGAACAAAATGTCACTGCTGACCTGTGCTGTGTGTATAAGCAAGGAACAAACCTTTAGTTGTTATTCTCAGCGACTAAGATTTTGGAGGTGTTTGCTACTGCAGCAGAACTGAGCCTACCCTGACTACTACCAAAGGCTTAGGAAATAAAAAGTCATGCTCTTCAAGAACAGTGATCCTGGGCAGGCTTGGAATCATGAACGTGTTGTTTCAGGTACAGGTGGGGGACGGGGTGAAAACCTCGTTACTTTTCTTTCGACGTGGCTCTAGGTAGTATCTTGATCTTAAAAAATTACTGCAGTTTCAGCTTTTTCGTGAAGACTGTAGTCAGTAAGATGCCCAGAACAAAACTGAGAAGTACCCGCGTGTCTCATTTACTTAGATGTACCTAACTGTCAATCAAACTGCAACCATGAAGGACAAAAACACATTGAAAAGAACAGGGTAGGGACAGGATCCCAGGCTGAGGGAGCAACGCTCACAAAGGCATGGCACCCCGCAGTTAGGGGACTCCGATGGGCTGGCTAACACCAACCAGGCACTCATCGGCCCCGTCATTCCAGGTGTGGAGGAAGTAGAGCAAAGCATCACCATGATGGAGATGTCTGGCCACCATAAGACAGGCACAGTCCGGCCTGCCTTTGCAGAACTGTCTGTATAGGCTTGAAGGATTTCTGCTTTACAAGATCCATTTTTCTAACCCTGCCATGTCTCGGAATCCAACATACGGAGTGTTTTTGTGGTTTTATTGGGTAAGCCGAGCAAGCGTTTGGCAGCGTTTGCTTCTTCTGTTTAAGGTCATGTAAACACAGGGGGTTGAGATTTTTCTCCCATTTCTGAGGACTGCCACCATTGTGGGTAAGAAAGAAAAAAATCATTGGGAACAGAGTCAAACCAGTTTAAAACTAACCGAACAACCAACCCACCCATGAGGATATCCAGGACTGTGAGAAGGGGCCAATCAAAGCAAATTGGGGATATTTACTTGTGACTCCCAGGCCACACTAATGTGTAAGTGGTACCATGGGCTCTCTGTTTTTGTTTTTTTTTTTCAGTCCATTTACCTATTTGTCTAACCTATTTTGTGAAACTTTTGCTATGGGACTCAAGCATTCCAAGAGTATCATTAAGTTACAGACCAAATTAGAAACTGGAGCCAGGGAGGGGCTAAGGGTAGACGGCAGCATGGAATGTTCAGGATCCTGGCCGTGGAACTAATTTAGTCTTAACACGAAGGACTCTGACACAGCCCGCAGCTAGCCCCAGAGCAGGAAGCTCTTGGCTGGCTGACCTTTTCAGGAAGAAACATATGGACCCATCTTATTCCAGGGGCAAACACCACGCAGCCCTAGTGGGGTCAGCTGGTGCATGCCTGAGGACGAGTCTGTACGGATGGGCTGACGAGGTTAGGTCATCTCAGCAAGGCCTTTGTCCACGGAAGGGGGCAGCCTTCTGGCAAAAGTCCTGGAGAAATTCCAGGGACACAAGCTGCCCGGTTTGGAGTCAGACGGAGGCTTGGGCTTTGAATCCTACTCGCTGTGGAAAGGAGTGAACCTGTCGCTGACCATGTGCTTACTACACACCAGGAGCCGTGCTACGCGCTTGGCATGATTAACTCATGTCATCCACGCACAGACCCTTGTGGAGAAAGGCCCCCAGGATCACAAAGCTTGGAAGGGGTACTGATTCCAGCACCGGAACTCTGAACTCATAATCACTGCATGAGAACAGCTCAGCTGGTAAGTGGGAGGACAGAAGGACCCAACCTCCAAGGGGAATGTCCTGAAGTTCAGATGAGACCATCTACATACAGCTTTAATAAGCGGTCAGTTATCAATCTTCTTCTGATAAACCCACTGTTAAGGTCGGTCGATTCAGTGCTTTGGGGCACACTCCTGCTACCAAGTCCTCCTTTCTTCTAGGTTCTGTTCTCAACCGGTTTCAGTCTTACAAAGATATTCTCCGAAAGCGCTTCTGGCTGCACCATCACTCCTTCCCTGGGCTGTTACAAGAGGCATCTCCCCCTAAGAAGAGGGGCCACGGGAGCCCCACAGGAATCAAACACAGATGGAGAGTAGCCGCGGCAGAATTCTAGTGTCTAAACAAGGCCAGCAGAGTCCTTCTGGGGAGCTGCCCGTGGGGTCTGCCCACCCCACAGCTGGCCTGTTCCTACAACCGACTGCCTTCCCCCCCCCACACAGACTGCAACCAGCCTTCCTCACTGGTCTCCCCCCTTCAATCCTGTGTCCTCATCTGTGGCCAGGCTGCACAGTGCAGGGCACATTCCCTCCTCCATCTGCCCCAAGACAAGGGCTCTGCCTTGCCCGCCTCACCTCAGGTTCCAGATCACGGCTCTCCCCAGTCCCCTACCCAGCTCTCCGCTGTGTGCCCGGCCCTTTCCATTCAGGCTTCAGGACATGCTTTCCTAGGTCGGACAGCCCTAAGGAGGACCTCTATCTTCACCAGTGAAGAAAAAATACAGGAGGGTCATCCCTAAAGAATTGAGAACCCCCTTCTTAAAATACAGCCTGAATCCATTCCAGACAGAACAACAAGTTTTAGTCACAAGATGAGAAATCATTAAAACTGCTGGCAACTATTGAATTCTGTGTCTTGCTCTCCGATAAAATAAATTACATTCTTCTGCCCTCTACTGGTAAAGAACAGCACCAGCCCTCCCTGGGCCTTCAGCAAGGAAGCAAACAAAAGATGGTGACTCACAGGGCATCCTTCCCTTTCTTAGAGACACACTGGATGGGACTTCTGCTATTTGCTTGTGTGCATGTGTGTGTGTGGTGGTGGGGGGATGCCATAAGCAAGATGCCCAGCTGGACCAGGAACGTGCCCATCTGCCTTCTGCTTCGAAACTGCCAGTGAGCCTAGAACCATGGGTGATGTTGCTTCACACGGTGCCCCGACAGGTGAAGAAAGATGCAGACCAGACAGGACCACAGGCAGGACTCCAGGCTGAGGGAACAGCCCGATGCAAAGGAACAGCACACCAATGGGGACCACGAATGAACTGGCTAAGCCCCTTGAGCCCCTTGTCCACCAGGCACAGAGAAAAGAAGAAAAGATGCTATTTAATTCCCAGGAGGTTGCATGGTGGAGGGGACTGTGAAGTGGAAATGCCCCCATGCTTGCTCAGGAGACCTGGGTTTTACACAGATATGCCCCTTGGACTGGGTACATCCCTGTGCCTCTCTAGGCCCCGTTTCCTCGTCTGTACAATGGAAGGGTTGGAAGAGAATGAGCTGAGGTTCTTGGCTCAGAGATTCTGGTAACCCACAGGCCTTGATCCAAGGGGGCCACTGCTGATGACGCTGAGGGGCAGGATAAACTGCCTGGCCACCTGGTCTCTCCTTCCAGGAAGTCTTCCCCATTGCACGGGGGGTGCACCCCCTTCCCTCACCCGCTTTTACGATTCCTGTCTTGTGCAGCCTTTGGTACAGTGGTGGAAGCTGGCTTGTTTTTGTCCATGTGAGCAAGATGGCAGCCGACTCCCACCACGTGATGTTTCTCTGACCAGGCCACCGTTGTCCCGCTCATTAGGAGCAGGGTACAAAGGGTCACCAACTGCCACAAGACAGCAGCATCCAATCACCTCCTGAACAGAGCCAGCACTTTAAAAGAATAAGTAAACAAAGCTGCATTTGATTTTCTCCCCCCCTGCCACCCCCGCCACTTGCAAATTTGTAACATCATTAACTACAAGTAAATATATCAGTGGGATTAATGGAGTGAATCACAGAGTGGCTTGAGTGGATTTAAAACCACATTATTTCTTTGGGGTGAATTAGTAAATTTAAGCACTGTCAAGTGATGATGGATTGAGAAGCCAGGGACTGAGCTCTTATTGATCCTGAGAAAAGATTGGTATGAGGAGGAGAAGCTGGGATGGCTTCCCGCACTCCGTTCTCAGCGAGGAAGGAAACACGGCTCCTATGCTCACTGAACTGCACACAGAAACAGAGCGTTCTGTTTGGGGCTCACGGCTGACTTGTGACCACGTATGGGGGGCAGCGTCTCAGATGGTCTCCAGGGATCCCACGCCCTGGTATTCACGCCCTGAGTGCAGACCGGAACAGGTGGCTTGCTTTCGACCCCCAGGATGCAGCAGAAGAGGAACGACATGTCACTTCCGAGCCAAGGTTATCAACAAACCACGGCTCTTGTCTCGGGCACTCTCTCTCACCCTCTCTTGGGTGGTTTGCTCCGGGGAAGCCCTGGAGAGGGAGCCCGGTCGAGAGGCCCAGGGATATGAGACTGAAAGCGGATCCTCCAAGGCCTGCTGACAGCCTTGGCAGTGAACTTAGAAGTCGAATCTTCTGCGGTTGAGCTTTGAGATGAGTGGACACCATGTCAACACCCTGACCACAACCTCATGAGGGACCCTGAATCGGAACCACCCAGCCAAGCTGCTCCTGGACTCCAGACCCACAGAAATAACCTGTGATATAATAAACAACACCCTAGTGTTGTTTTCAGTCACTAAGCGTGGGGTAATTTGTTGCACAGCAAGAGAAGACTGAGAGACCACATGACTTTTGCTTTGGCCACGGAAACGTGAGGAGAAGCTTCGAGACCCGGTGTGCAACTTGCCACGGCCTGGTCTCCTGCCTTGGCAACTGCGCAAGCCGGGGTCAGATGAAGCTCCTGTGACCTGCGTCCTGGCGTGACCGTGAGGAGCCAAGCCTCACCCTCCCTAACACTGCCATCCTGCACTGGATACGTAGCGTGCCCAAGAAGGAAACTTTGGTTGTATAAAATCACTTAAGATTTGGGAACGGTGTGTGACCACGGTACAACCTAGCCTATGTTAACCAGCCCACTGGTGGATCAAAGTGTGCCTAGGGTCTGGGGGGCCCAGAGCCGTTGGAGAAATACACTCGCTCTTCCTGCTAGGAACCAGGAAGTGTTGCTTGAAGTGGTTCTGAGCTATGGTACGTTTCTTCATAGAGGCCTCCACAACACTGCCTTGTAGAAGGGGGTTTCAAATACTCTGTCTCATCGACCCCATTTGTACATCTGCATTTCCAGAACACACTTAGAAAGTGGGGTTCTCATATAGATTAATGGACTAACATTCAATGAGAAAATGCCAGGCACTCTACATCTATCCTCTCATTTAATTCTTATAGTAGCCCCACGAAGCAGATAGAATTGTTACCCTTAATTTACAGATGAGGAAGATCCAGATTTGAGGAGTAAAATCAACTACAGGGATTATTCAGCCTCCGGGTGGACACTGGTGGAACCCCACTGGATCCCAGGCCATCTGAGCCAACACTCATGCTCTTTCCTTTGATCTCTGGTGGGCCAGCAGCTTGAGGTCCACGCACCGAGGCTGCCCCTCAGTAGGAGGGTTTTAGAACCCAAAGGCTGAAGGGCTCCCTTATGATGGAGGACATGCTCGGGGGTGGCGGTGAGAAGCTGAGATATACTCCTTACTTGTGTCAATGAAGACCGCATCCACGTAGATTTTGGTACAGAAAGAGCCTAGGATAAATCCACAGGCTGGTCCGAATACCAGCATCGTGAAAAGGATTCCTGAAAGAAGAAGATAAAACAGAGATTAGATTAAAAACAAAAAAGCAAAAGCCACTCAATGAGCAAAAGAGTCAAAGATCAAGGACATTATTTCATTGATCAGATGAGAACCTGGTTTATACAAATGACATTAGAGGAACTAGTCAAAAAATCCTACAGGGGGAAAGCTAGTACTGAAGCACCGTTATGCAGAAATTCTATAGTTTTTTGGAGGTTGCTCTGAAATATCTGTAAGGCCCTGAATGCACTTCCTTTTAGAGTACTCCATTCCACACCATATCCACCATATTAAAACACACGCACGTCTGTCATTAAATGGTTTCTATCATAAACATTTTTGAAACTATTTTTATAATTTTGCTTTCACATTTATTTGGCTTTATGGAATTCATTTAATTTATGGTTGGCTAACATTTCTCAGCACTCGTTGTACAAATTCAGGAATTGCTGTGAAGGGAGAAAAGTCAAAGCCACAAATTATTTTCAAATGTAATGAAATGTTTACGAGCATTAAATTTAGCAAAAAACGGAGTTGACATAATGGTATGCTTTGAGAACATTTAATTAGATGTTTTATTAATTTGAATTCTGCAGATCTCCCCCCCCCTTTTTTTTGGAGTTGCTATCTATTGTTTTAATAGTTGTTCAAGACTCAACCTTTTCCATAGGACTTGAGAAGATGGTACTAGGCATGAACTTAAGCATCTGATGGATATAATACCTGGGATTTTGCACAAACCCTTTTATTCATTCTGGGAAAGTACCAAGCCCAAACTAAAACCCACAGGCTATATCTATTTAACTAAATTTCAGTTTGGTAGAATGTTCCCTGAGCAAGGACAGTTCTCAAGGCCCTGGGAATAAAAATAGGAAGTGGCCCTTCCTACAAGAGGCTGGCTACCTGTGGGGACAAGTGGTATATGACTTGATCCAACCCAAGCAGATAGCCCAAAAGAGGGGTGCTAACAGGTCCATGAGGGCACATGAAGAGCAAGGCTGGAGATGAATTCAAACAAAGGGAATTTGAGCTCGGCGGAGGGTACTTCTGGTCTCTCTGCTCACAGGTGTAGACTAACTCATTCTGATTTCCCTCGATGATGTCGTCATGGAACCACTCAAATATTCATTCAGTCAATCAATATTTATTGAGCTCCTTCTATGTGCCAAGCAGTAGTCTCAGGAATGGAGATTCAATATTGAGCCAAATAATTAAGAATCCTGGCCTTCCAGAGCTCATTGACTTGGAGGTCGGGAGAAAACACAAACTATAAACAGGAACTCAACTGGTTTATAAATACTTGGCAAAGGAGGCCATATCTTTCAGATTTATAGACAGAAACCCAGACCCAAAGCAATCATTGAGGACGGTTTATAAGGAATGTTGTTCGATAAATGAAGGAATGAAAAGAGGATGGTTTATAACATGGAAATGGGGCCAACTCCACTCTCAGTGAAATCCTACTCTGTGATTTGGAGCAATCTAGAAGTTCTAGAGTCTCAAAGTACCTGCTCCCATAGCTGGCCAGAGACCCCCAATCTCAGTTATTCTTGTTTCTAAGAATCTTGAGAAGCGCAATATCCATTTTATGAGTACACGGACTCCGTTTTGTCACAACTTAGATTAAGATAACCAAACAGAGGAAGTTGAGTAAGTTGGGGGCATTGGAAAATTCTAGAATATGGGGATCTTCCAGATATGGGCTAGAATTAGGGGGGCTGTCCTTAGCACAGTAGGGTTAGGGACCAGAGCTACTCTTGGCCCCATTCCCTGGGAGGAAAGTGAAGCAGAAAGAGATGCTGAGGAGGACCCAGGGGGCAGAGGTGGGGGCATGGACAGGGGGTGTCCAAGGCAAGAGCACCACCCAACATCGCCTAAAGGGATTTCTGCTTCAGGGCAAAACTGTGAAGCCAGCCATGTCCTCCTGTCCAGGCTGCAGGCGGAGGTGAGCCCCTGGTCAACCACGGGTACTCTAAAGATGGCTGAGCAAGCAATGTATCTGCTCAGGCAGTCCCGGAGGAAGGGACACGGGGGACAGGAACACAATTCTCCTGCCACGGGTGCTGCAACTCCCTGCTGACTCCCTGTTGATATTCCAGCAGCCGCTCTATCCACCCCCCACCCTCGCCCGGAACCCACACCACTCATAATAATATGCCTTCTTTCATGCCAATTAGATAAAACCCCCAATCAACGTAATCATCACTGATGCATGGCCTACAGACTGCGTAACGCAAATTATACCTAATACTTAATAGGTCGAAGGACTAAGCTTTTAGTGTCCTTGGAAGAAACAACTGATGTGCTGAAGAGGTTGTGGAGATTGTCCTGTTACTCCCCCCCCCACCTGGGGACAGCAGAGAGTGTGTGGACAGGCCAGACGTCCTGGATCAGCTGGGGACCCCAGGTCCTGGGCCTCCTGCCCTTGTACAAGTTGTCACATGGAAGAAGGCGCGTCCCTCAAGCTCAGCTTGCGGGGTCCCCACAGGGCCCACAGAGGCCAGCCGTCCAATCTGGCAGCTCGGGCAGGCATAGGCCTACCGCGGAGACACCACACACCAACGCAGCCTCTCCATCGGCCGAGAACACCTCCCACTCTGGTTCCTCTAGGAGAAGACAAGGGTTTCCCAGCCATTGGATTGTGGCTTTCCATTTTAACAAGATGGAGTTCTCCCCCAACAGCAGAGAAACCTGATAGGGCCCAATTCCAAAAACCAATGAAAGATATAGAACACATGTATCTTTGTATGAAGGGCATTTTCCCCCCCTCAGATGAAATCTCTGGTGGCATTTTATTTTTTTCTTTTATTTGAGAAAGGGGCAGAGGTAGAGAATCTCAAGCAGACTCACGGCTGAGCACAGAGCCTGACGCTGGCCTCGATCTTATGACCCATGAAATCACGACCTGAGCTGAAACCAAGAGTCAGATGCTCAACCACCCGACCCACCCAGGAGCCCCTCTGGGGGCATTTTCCAAGCAGCTCCTCCTCAGAGAGATGTTAAAGAAACCTCTGGCAATAACGAGTTCTCGAATCTTCTCTAAGGAACAATCCAGTAGAGATGTGGGAGGGGGATCTTCACGCATCAAGAAACACCCTTTTTCCACCTCAGCAATATCTTAGGATAACACCTCAAATAAAGCAGCATGCAGAGCACAACCCTGGGTTTTTAGGGGAAGTTGTTTTCCTGCGAGGGTATGAGGCAGGCCACGATCTTACAGAAACGTACTTCTGAATGCACGTCCTTGCTCTCCTTTCGATTCATCCTCCTAAGCTGTGAATTTATTCTTGTTTAATGAAACCACCCCACATGTTCTGCCCAAACAGGAAAAAGATTGGCCAGCACTAAAATCTGCAATCCGGGTGTTGAACAGTGGAGTGCCTCCAGGACAGGAGAGGATGTGCTTTGTGGCTCAGTGCTGCCCCCTGCTGCCTGCCAGATTCACGAACATGGGAGGGGAGGGGCGAGGTGGCTGAGGAGAAGCTGAGACACAGGAAATAATACTAAAAATAAAATTAAAATATTTTTTCTTTTAATTCACATGCATTATTTTATCAGACATTTATTACGTAGTTTAAACCTAACTGCTTGATAAACAAAACTGGTAGGTATTTCTTTTAGACTCAAGGCTCTGGGAAAATATAATTAAGATACTAAGGGCACGGGGAGCCTGCGTGGCTCAGTGGGTTGAGTGTCTGACTCTTGACTTCGGCTCAGGTCATGATCTCGGGGTCCTGGGATCAAGCCTCGCGTCTGGCTTCCTGCTCAGCTGGGAGCCTGCTTCTCCCTTTGCCTCTGCCCCTCCCCCCACTCATTCTCTGTCTCTCTTGATAATAATAAAATAATAAATTAAAAAAAAAAAAAAGAAAGCAGCAGCAACTTGCTCTCCCACTGGAGAGACTTTCAACCATTCTTAGTCACTCAAAATACATACTGGCAATTACTAGGGGCCAGGCACTATGCAAGCTGCTGAGACACAGCCGTGAACAAAACAGACAAAATCCCTGCTTTTCTGTGGAGTTTGTGTTATGGAAGAAAGGCCATAAACAAACCAACCTACCATGCCGTAGTCAGGAGTAGTGCCAAAGAGGAGAGAGCGCAACGGCGCAGGGCTGCAAAGACCTCGCGTGGCACCGAGTCCTCGATGGAACGCCCAGCACTGGGTCAGCTGGGCTACTGAGCTGGGGCCACTGTGTGGGAGGCAGACTAATGGCCCCCAAAGATGTACCTGTCCTAATCTCTAGAACCTGCCTCTGCTAGCTTAAATGACAAAAGAGAATTAAAGCTAATATGGAATTAAGGTGGCTGATCAGTTCACTTAAAGAGATTATACTGATTATCCCCAAGGACCCAATCAACAAGATTCCTGTAAATGTGGAAGGAGAAAGAAGAGTCAGAGTCGGAGAAGGATATAAGATGACTCGACCAGAGACATGGCCTCCTGAGAAGGAGGTGACCAGTGATTCCTGGCTTTGAAGATGGAGGATGAGGTCAGGAGCCCAGGAACGAGGACCACTTCCTGAAGCTGGAAAAGGCAAGAAAATGGATTCTCCCTTCCAGAGAGGATCCTCCAGAGGACGATAGCCCTGCTGACACCTTGATTTGAGCTCAGTGAAACCCACTGTGGGCTTCTGACCTCTAGAACTAGAAGATCATAAATTTGTGTTATTTTAGGCCACTAAGTTTGTGGCAACTCATGATGGAAGCCATAGGAAATTAATGTAATTGCTAATCAAATCTGAGTCAATTCTCAGATCTCACAACCATGAATATCCATGTGACTAAGAACAGGACATTGCATGAAGTCGTTTGTTAATTACTTGACCACGGAGCATTTTTTGTGGGACATTTTTCACTGCTGGTGTTGACTGGGGCGCAGTCACAGAGAAGCTGGAGGAGAGTCCAAGCTCTATGAGACAGAGAAGGTGTTTTATTCTTCTTTCTATTCCTAGTTTGGTCCAGCATAACGAAAAGTTAGTTCACCGCCTATTGAAAGGGTGCAGGAAAGCAAACACTAGTTCAGCATTGCCATAAAAAGAGGGAGTGTCTGTGCCCAAGCTCAGGCCCCTCAACCTGCTATTTTCCTGGACAGTGCGCTCTGCACCTGTCTCTCTCAGGACGGGGACCCTCCCATTCAAGTGCCTCCTCCTAGATCCCATGAGCCACGGGGACTCGAGGGACAGAAAGGGTCAGGCCAGATGCACAGACCCCGAAGAATTTGGAAAATCCAAATGGAGACTTCAATTTAGAATCTGCTGGCCCAGGAAGCATTAGTCAACTTTATTATACTGATATATGATAATTAATAAAAGTACTACAACATTTTTTGTGTAAGTAACGTGACACACTGATTCTAATTTGTTTATAAAAATGTGGAGGTCCAAGAGCAGCCTAGATACCTTTGAAGGAGAATTATCAAGACTTGTCCTACTGAATAGCAGGACTTTTTTTTTTTTAAGCTGTAATGATGAAGACAGTGCATTTCTGGCTTAAGGAACAACAAATACAGCAATCAAGCAGAAGAGCAAGCCCAGAAACAGAGCCACACTTACGTGGACACCTGATTTATGGCAAAGTTGCATACAAAGCAGCAAGGGAAAGGAAAGGATGATCTTTTCCATAAATAGTGCTGAGGCAACTTGAAATTACAGTGGGGGGGGAAAAAGCCAGCCTCACAGGATATGCAAAAATCAATTCTAGGCAGAGCAGAGACCTGGGTGAAAACCAAAACAATAAAGCTTCTGAAAGATAACAGACAAAAGTACTGTCATGATGTCGGGGGTAGGGAAAGATTTCTTAAACCGAACAAAGAAAGCACCAGTCATTATAAGAAAAGCCTGGCAAATTGGTCTACACTAAAATTAAGAAGGTCATTCATCAGATTCACCCAAAGAGCCCAATGACAAAGTGAAAATGTGGGAAAATATATGTGTAATGTACATTCTTAAAAAACACAGACAAGAATCAGCTCATGTCTAGACTATATAAAAACCGCTAGAAATTGATGAAAAAAAGACAAACTAGCTGAAAAGAAATCTTAATAGGTAGTTCACAAAAGAGGGAATTCAAATGAACTATGGACTAGGACAAGATATTCAACCTCATGAGAATTCAGGGACATGTGCATTACAACCCAATAAAATGTCCTTCCCTTTTCAGCTGGTTAAAGAGCTCTGATCATACCAACTGTTGGCAAGGCTGTGGGGCATCTGGGAGTCTTGCACGCTGCTGGTAGGAGTGTAAACTGGACAACCCCTTTGGCAAAACTTTGACAGTATCTGGAAAACTGAAGATAAACTCACCCGATGACCCATAATTCCAACTCCTAGGTAAATACCCTACAGAAAGTCTGACAGGTACCGGGAGACACATCCAAGAATGCTCGTAAGGAACTGGAGACAACCCGATACCCATCAATAGTAGAACAGAGAAACCAACTACCCATACTCTGAAATTACTGTACAAGCAAAGAAAACACATCATCAAGAACAAGGATGAACCTTCAAAGATACAATGCCAAGCAAAAGAACGCAGGTGAGAATAGTGATTCTACCTGTATAGAATTCGAAGCAGCAAAATTAACTATTTAGTGATATATAACTCGGTAGTCAGAGGATAAAGAAAAACAGGGAAATGAACAGTATGGAAGTCAGGACAGTGGCTGCAGTGTGGGGAGGGAGGGAATTATGATCCAGAAGGAGACAGGGTGTGGGGGTAGGGAGGGCAGTAAGAGGGTGGGGGTGGGGATGTTTCTGGGGTGTTGGTTTTGTGTCCAAGTGGATGCTTGTTTCACAACCATTTGTTAAACTGTAATATGTTTTCTGCACAAAGACCGGACTGTTACATTTTTCACATACATAAGTATCTGTAATGTAAGTACCTATAGACAAACAGCTATTCATTTTCTCAAAGCGTATCAAGGGAATCTCAGCAACCCTCCAGAGAAAACCAGACTTCCCCTGAAGTGATCTTTCATTTTGTCAAGCCCAGAGCCCTCAGCTCCACCTTTCCCCTGCCCTGCTCAGCGCTCTCAGAAATCCTGCATGACCCTGCATGGAAAGTGACTAGGGTGGGTCTGTCCTACAGGAAGGACGGTGCCGGCCTCCGCTGCCATCTGGGTCTGCGAGCGCAGTATAAACGCTCCCTGCACCTCAGTTTCCACCTCCCTACAATGGGCTGACAACAACCCCTCCCCTCTTGGGGGCCTTTGAGGGTCAAATGCGTGAGTGCACCAAAACAAAATGCTCTAGGTAAGTTCCTGGAACACAGATGTTCTCAAAAACAAACAAACAAACAAACAAACAAACAAACAACAACAAAAACCCAGTAGGTGCCAGGAATTCTTCTTACTGATGGTTCCAGTAGCAGGATTTTCTCTTCTGCTTTCTGAGTTTTACTTTTTTGTTTACTTAGGTGGGGGATGCTGAACTGACTGTGGAAAATCCAGAATCGTATAACAAAAATACTTCATCGTTCTCCTATTTCCTTTTGGGCACGACTGTCTTTGAAGCGTATTTTCTTCCTACGCGTTTTTGCATTGGTGAGACCAGATCGGTTCATTTAAACACAAAACCTCTTTTCCTCCTTTTAAAAGAAGTACATGCTCACTGTAGAGCGATGTGAGAATAAAGCGAGGACGGAGAAGGACCCCACACCGTGGCCAAGAACACAGAGCCTAGAGCTGGCCAGAGTCGGCATTCAGGAGCTGTGCAAGCTTGGGAAAGCGACTGACCGTCTTTGGGCCCCCATGCTCTCACCCAAGGCTGGGGATCATAACGGTACCTAGCCCACAAGGTTGTTTCAAAGTGTAAGTGATCAGTGTATGTCCAGGGCTTTCCATAGCACCCGGCATACAGTACGTGCTTAATAAATTTTGCTATTACTATTACAAAGAAAATGGCACGAATCACCATCTCTCACCAGCCAGACAGAAACACTGATATTCATTTAGATATTCCTTCCCAGTCTGTCCCTATATAGAAGGTTAATTTTTTTAAGAATAATTAAAAGAAATACACAACACAGGTCTCCTAACAGAAACCCTGGAAATAAACGATAATATTTTCTAAAGAGTATCTATTTTTTAAGACTTGAATTATCTCTGTAAGTAGCATTTAAGGCGCTGATGGAAAGGGATTCCAAGGGCCAGGCATTTCTCTGCCGCCCTCAGGGGGATGGCGAAGGACAGAGCTAATACACTGCAGAACCACACTGCCCAGCACCCCAGGCCCGGCTCAAGATCCCTCCCTGGCCGTCAGGAGGGAGGGCACCCAGGGACATGGGGATCTCATGTGACAGCAATGACTTCTTCACAGTGAGTGAGAGCACTGAGCAGGGCAGGGGAAGGGCGGAGCTGAGGACTCTGGGCTTGACAAAATGAAAGATCACTTCGGGGCGGGGGGGGGGGGGGGTGTCCTGATTTTCTCTGGAGGGTTCCTGAGATTCTCTTGATACAACTTGGAGAAAATGAGACAACATTCTGTCCAGCAGTACACGCAATACGCACAGGTGAGTGCTTTGGCCTCTTTTGGAAGGAAAGTGGTCTAACCAATCCTTTGTTTTTTGTCTGATTATTAAAGCAATGCATTCAGAAAGAGGGACAATTTACTATTATCCTACGATCTTGAGGCAATCGCTTTTAAGTCTATATCCCTTGTGACGTACTTGAGGTCAAACAAAAGTTCTCATGACCACTTTATAAGGTACATGTTACGATACTTTTTGTACACGAGAAACAGAAGCTCAGAGAGGTTAGTCAATTGCCCCAAGGCTAAACAGCATGTAAATGGTGGAGGTAAGTTTGAACTCAGACCTCTAGGATCACCTAAGTTCTTAGAGAAAGAAGAGTCAGGACATGATGGTACGGCAGTGAAGCCTCTGGAATCCACCAGACTGAGCCTGGGATCCTGGTTAAGCTTCTCAACTTCTGGATGACTCATCTCCCAACCGTGAGTCTGGGAATAAGAATAGCTACCTTGCAGAACAGTGAGAATGAGATGCAATGCATGCAAAGCTTCTGGTGCCTAGAATGTAGTAGATGCTTTCTAGAATTTTCCTTGCATCCCAGGGGTGATGAGTCAGGAAGGAAGGCCTGCATGGCTGGTCTCCCCTAGACACATGTCTTGGTCTCTGGCTGGACTCGGCAATTTTAACCCTGGATGGGAGTCCCCTCAAGTGCGCAGAGCGAAGGAAGCTCAGGTTGGCTGTGGCTTTTCCCCACTAGAGGGCAGCGCCGGCCCAAAAAAGAGAAGAGTCCCGCCTTGAACTTCCCCGTCCTCTACTTCCTAACTGCCAATGAAACCCTCAGTCTGAGCATTGCTTTTCTCATCTCCCACTTGCCTTCCGTGCCCTCAATTTATACAAATGTATTCTTCCGTGTTGAAATCTGCAGGCTGAAATTTATCCCCTGAGATGGAACATTCTGCATCATACGTGCATGAATAAAACATGATCCATAAACAGTAGGAGGCCTGCAAAACATGCAATACGTATTTCTCTGGTGCCCACTGCCAAGAGCCCGGCAGGATTACGTAACTGACCTTGCTTATCTCTGAGGGGGCGGAGGAGGGGAAGAGAGGATGAGGAGGCGAGCAGTCACTGAACACGGACCGTGTGCCAGACCCTGGCCGCAATTTGTGTAACAGAAGTATCCCCATTGCGAGGTTTATCAACCAAAGCCTCCAGTTGCTAGTGCCGTCTGGTAAGTGCAGAGCCTGAGTTCCTGCACCTCCTCCCGCAGGACCCTACCTGGGGCCTCCTAGGGCAGCTGCATCCCGGGGTCTCGAAGTTGGCTGCACTTTGGAATCACCTGGGACACGTACGAAAGGAAATACTCGTGTGTAGGTCTCACCCCCCCCCCAAGATCTGATGGTGCTGATCTGGGGGCACAGCCCAGGCACTGGGATTCTTTTTAAGTTCTCCAGCGCTGTGCAGCCAGGTTGAGAACCACTGAATTTGCTGACCTTGACCAAGGAACCAGGTGGTAGAAAATGCATCTGGGCACATGGGAAAAGGGAAGGACGGGAACGCTATCTGCTATCAGCCTGCAAGGTGGAGGGGCAGCCGGAGACTGGGCGTGGCCAGGCTCGGGTCAGTGAGCTGGTGGCAGAACCTGAATGCTCTTGTGTAGCCAGCCCAAGCAGCCCCGAATGCCACGAGACCACAGGACACTGCCTGACATACCTGGGGTGGCCCCCAGGCCTTACTTATGCGGGTCCTCCACCCAGATTTCCCGTCTCCTCCAGGCCCTGAACACTGTATCAAAAGCCTACTCTCCACTCAAAGCCTGCCTTCCATACCACCTCCTCCAAGGGGCCCTCCTAGATCCCCTCCTCTTCTTCCTTCTCCTTGCTTCCTCTGCCACAGCACCTAAGCCGAGACTTTTTCTACAGTTCTGCTTACAGTCTGCCTGGATGCAAAAAGAAAGTTCCATGCTGTAGGTATGCCAATAATAACTGCAGACTCAGGGAAGGCAGAGACCTTATTTACACACACACACACATACACACACACACACACAATCTGGTTTTCCACAGGGGTAATGATGCAGCCCTTTGCCTAGAGGAGGGACCAAGTGTTTGGTGGGTGAACTGTGAACTGATTACTCCCCAGGCCTGGGAGAGGTGGAAGGCCCTAGCATGATGGAAACGGTGCCTCTAAGGAGGGTCATGCTGTAAGGCCAGGCTTCTTGGGCTGCTCAGGAAGGATCTGCAACTGGTCAAAGCTTTGGGTGCTGCTAGTCTTGATTTCTCAGCCCAGCTAACAGAAGCCTCTCTTCCTCCCCTCCTGTCTAGCAGGGCCTTATGTGGGTGAGGGCACACGTCCCTTAGGCTGGTCAGCCCGTGGGCATCTGGACGTGATGTCCCGAGGGAGGAACCCACTGTCAGCAGGGGCCAGACCTGGGGCTCCCCGGGGACTGACGTGTCAGGGCTGCGGCCACCATCAAACTCTCCTGTAGCTTTCTTTGTACGTGGCAGGTGTCGAGGGGCAGGGCTAGAGCTGTCTGACTCTTCAAAGCAAGTGAGAGCACGCCGGCTCTCCCCCCATGCTCCGTTTTAGCCCCTGGAAACCCCAGGCGTCCCCGAGACTGCACTGGCTGATGAAATGAGAAATGCAACTGGTGGGGTGAGGGCCAGGAAGCCCTGAGCCCTGCCAGCAGGAAGCCCACCCAAATCAGCAACAGGCTGCCCCTTCCTGAAGGGCCCACATCCTGTCTGCTGGCCAAGTAGGGTCTGCCCAGCAGCTCTCTGAGGTCACGGGGTGGCTTCCTGTTGTCCCCACCCCAGCCTCCGGCAGGGGACAGTGGAGAGATGGGGGCTCCGCAGTCCAGAGTCGGCTCCTCCATGTGGCTACAGCAACCCCTGGCCGTGCTCAAAGCACTCCACCCCTGAGCTTTGGCAGCTCCGGCTGTAAAATGTATCCCCCCAAACCCATCTGCTGAGGCCCTAACACCAGGACCTCAGGATGTGACTGTGTACCAAGACACGGCCTTCAAAGGGGCAATTAAGTTAAAATGAGGCTGCTAAGGTGGGCCCTCATCCAAAAGGACTGCTGTCCATGGGGCACCTGGGTGGCACAGCTGGTTAAGCGTCTGACTCTTGGTTTCGGCTCCGGTTGTAATCTCAGGGTTGTGAGACTGAGCACAGAGCCTATTTAAGATTTTCTCTATCTTTTCCCTCTGCCCCTCTCCCCCCCGTACACTCTCTTTCTCTCTTGCTCTCAAATAAATAAATAAATCTTAAAAAAACAAAGCAAAACCAAAAGGACTGGGGTCCTTATAAAAAAGAAGAGGAGACACCAGGAGGGTGCACGCTCAGAGAAAACACGTGTGAGGACACGGGCAGAAGGCGGCCATCGGCAAGCCAGGGAGAAACCAACCCTGCCAATGCCTTGATCTTGGACCTCCAGGCTCCGGAACCATGAGGCTAAGTGTCTGTGGTACCCAGTCTCTGGTATTTTGTCACAACAGCCCTAGCAACCAAGGCCCCTCCCAAGACTGCGGTGAGGATCCCACGTGAGAACGCGTGAGCGAGTACATGGAAACTGTAACGCACCACCTAGATGGCATGGAACATGAGACTCGTGGGGTGACCCACGGACATCAGTGAAGCTGTCCCAGGACTGGGGGGAAGGGGGGGTCAGGATGAACTCAGCACAGAGCACCCTGTGTGCACGCGGCTCCCTGGTTAGGTCTGGTGGGACATGAAACTAGCAGGGAGCTCTGTCTGTCCGGGACCCTTGTCTTATTTATGATCTCTGACCCCTCCCTGTGCTCAGCAAGGTCCAAAATACATTTGCTGAACGTTGCACACAGGACAAGGTGCGCTTGAGGGTGGTCGAAGGGCGGCAGAAAACTGGAGGAGGGAAATACCCCATTCATAGCCTAGGGCGGGGCTGGGATTGAAGCAGGACTCTCGTGGGGGGGTGGGGGGTGGGGGGGTGACCGTGGCACTGACGCGGAGACTGCCAAGGGCCCTGCACCAGCATGTGCCATGCACTACCTCATTTCAGCCTTAGGACAGCCCTATCAGCAGATGCACGCCCACTGTCCACATCAGGAAACAGGCATGGAGAGTGGAAGTCACTTGCCCTGTGACACACGTGCTGCAAGCGGGAAGGAGAAGGAAGAACAAAGACGGAGGGTTTAAGGAAGGCGAGGCAGGAAGGGAAACGGCAGTGCGGCAGAGAGGTGGGAGCCGCCCAGGATGCGAGGCGGGCAGCAGGAGGCGTCCCCTGCAAACAAGCGGGGTCCGTGGTGCCGACCACGGGGGCACCGCGGGGTGGTGAAGACAAAGCTGGACGCAGGACGCGCGGGAAACGGAGGGTACGGGGGCAGGTGGCAGGGAGGCCCGTCGGGGCTCCGGGGGTGCGCGTGCGGGTGGGGGGTGTGCGCTGGGATTAACTCCGCCCCACTGAGGTCAGTGCGGCCCTCTGCCTGCGAGCGCGTCCGGGCGCGGCCCCCTTCCTCCCTCCCCCAGGGGGCGCTGCACCCGAGGGGGGTCACACGCGTGGTCTTGGCGGACCCACAGGCCCGCGGGGTCCCAGCTTCCCCGGCCCTCCGCTAGCTGCTGCGCCACGAGCAGTTACTCGCTGAAGGGGTCCTGTCCGTCTTGTGACCTCAGGCACACCCTGCATCTTCAGAGGACTTTAGAACCATCACGAATGCTCTCGGTGGCCTCAGGGGGCCCCCCGTCGGGAGTGGCGCTTGGAGGTCACCGAGGCTCCGAAAACCCCGCGATGGGCCCAGGCCTGGGAGGGGAAATACAGGACCTGGGGGCAGAGGATGGGCGGGGCCCCAGCGGGTGGCGCTCCCACAGGTCAGTTCCTGGCTCTTGGTCAGTATTTCTCGTTCACCAAAGCAGCCAGGTGCTCACCGGACGTGACCTCTCGCTGTCTTCACTGATCAGGAGCTGCAAACCAAAACCTCTCTCTGCCTCCACGCACCTCAGGGGCCAGGGGCTCCGACCTGGCGCACATCTGAACCCTGACACGTGGGTCTTTCCACCTCCAGTTTACAGCAGAACCCGAGGCACAGAGAAATCAGGTTACCAGCCTGAGGCCACAGAGCTGGTAGGAGCCCAGTCCTGCACTGCCTCCCACCTACCATTCGGCAGCATGAAACAGCAACAGAAGGGTTGTGGGCCACTGATATGCTTCTAGTAAATTCTACAGGAACTGGCGTCTGCAGGGTGCAGAAGGCCCCGCTCTGAGCCTTAGCCTGCCTGTCGCTGGGATGCCAAGTGGCCTGAGGGGGGACAGCTGGACTCAAGCACACATACACGGGGGCTCTCCCCGTCCCCCAGAGTCGGGGGAACTTTGGACCTTAGTTTACCCTCAACTCAACAAGTGTGGGTTCCACTGGCCTTGGAGATGGGAGGCCAATGCTCAGGCGTTTCCTCTTGTCACCAGAGGGAGCCAGACACCTTGTCAAGCTGCTTCGTGAGGGCGGCGGGAAGTCTGTCCAAGGTAGGAGGGCCACCCACCTGCTCCTGAGGGGGCTTCCTCACCTGCACAGTAGCGACCTGGCAGATCTGTGGCCACTAGTGAAGGTCCTCACACTGTCTATCAAGAAAAACTACTTCCCAAATGCCTACGGAGGAAAAGGGAAGCCTTCGAGATCATAAGAGGTTACCAACCCCAACCACGGTGCCTCGACCTCCCCAATCCATACAGTCTGTACCCCACTAGATGAATCTTCTTAAAACTTGTGGGATCCTATTCCTCCCCTGCTTGAAACCACCAGGGGCTCCCTTTATAATACAAAGTCCCAACTTTGGCTTGGCACTGTCATGGGTGGTGGGGGCAGGGCCCCGATGCCAGGCCACACATGGTGGTGGATGAACTGGCCTCCGAGAGCTGGCCTGAGACAGCAGGATGGGCAGGGGTCCCACCCCGAGTCTCCCACTGAGGGCACAGGGAAGGGCGGGGGCTGGCCCAGCGCTGAGCTGAATGGTGTTCGAGGAAGCCAGGGAGAATGGACCGAGTCTGGGCAAAGCATCATAATCAGGCACTGGGGCAGGGAGGGTGGGCTAGTAGGGGGTCCCTGGACACTGTCCATCGGCCTATCGGTGGACTCAGGTCCAGGTCCCTGAACAGGAAGCCCTTCCTATGAGCAAATAAGCCAAAATCCCATTCTCCAAACTGTCCTGCCTCCAGGAGAACTGGCAAGCATGAAGCCCCGAAACATGGGCTCCAGCTGCCGAAATTTCTCCCATCCAGGGGCAGGGCCTCCTGACGTCCCATCTGGGACGAGACAAGCAGACCATAGCCGTGACAGTCAGCGGGACTCGGCGCTCCTTTCCCACATTTCCAACCTCCTCTCCGGCAGTGCCCTGATACCCAGGTTTTGAAAACGGTCGAGGTGGGAATGAAATGCAAAATTCACCCTGATTTATCCCCCAGGGGGACACAGCTACTGGCTGAAATGCCAGTCTGGTGATTTTGAACCGGGACAAAAGTTGAGGACCGGCTATTAAACCCCAGGCTTACGTGCTCTGCAAGAAGGGAGTCGCCATTGTCTGAACTCGACAGAGTTCACCAGGAACGAGTCGTGCCAGACCAACCTCACTCCCTCGGTGGTTTTCTGCTAGGGTCAGGAGGCTAATTCGATCAGCGGAAAGTCATAAACACATTGCATCATGAGGCAAGCACAGACTGGATGAGAGAATTCACTTTACACGAGAGAAGGTGCTGGGACACGGCTGCCTCAACCTCCCCCAGAGGACGGAGCAGGTGCGGGCTCCTCTCCCGGGCTGCACTCGTGTGATGGTGCGCTGGCACATTTCGCTCATCTGAGAGGGAAGGTCAATATGCCGGAGGCAGATTAAAGACTCAGGATGAATAAAACCAGCTGAATCGATAGACCCAAAGGATCAGGATGAAACGTAGCTAGCATGCACATACAGGAAACTTTAGGGGAGGCTGGGGAAGGTGCCCTGCACCAGCCGTTCAAGGCAGGAGGTCTCAGCACGCATCCCCATTAGTAAACATTGGTCCCAAACACCAATGCCACCTTGGTGGCATCAACAGAATCTGAGTACAAGTGGGCAGACACCATATCCTCACATGATGAGCCTGGAATACGACATTTAGAGAGAGCCAGGCCATACTGGAGTATCTCCTGAAAGGGCACCTGGGGGAGAGGGAGGTATCTAGAATCATCCATGCCTTAAAATGACTAAAGGAACCAAAATGAAGAACGACCAGGTGGTAGGACTGAAACACTGTCATGAGCTCAACCACTGTGGGTCTTTCCAGAAGCCTGAACCATATTCAGGAGGTGGTTATAACAAAGCAGGTGACCAGGAGCATTGGGCACAGGTGGACTATCTTAGGAGTTGGTGAGCTCCTTGACACTTGGGGGGTGGGGGGGAGCAGGAGGGGGCTGTGTGTGCAAGTGGAGGCTGAGTGGCCAGGTGTCAGGACTGCAGGGGAGGGCTTTCCTGCTGGGTAGGAGGAAGGCAGCCAAGACAGTCCCCAATTCTAAGATTCTAGGATTTTCGTCTGGACAATCTTCCAGGAATTATCAAGCCTTTCCACCATCCCAGGCACACAGAGGATTGGAGATCCTTCTGACCGACTGCTCCAGGAGTACAGGTGTGAAGTCCCTTCCCAAAGGTGCCGTAGTAAACTCAACATAGAAAAGCAGGACATGGGGCACCTGGGTGGCTCAGATGGTTAAGCGTCTGCCTTCGGCTCAGGTCATGATCCCAGCGTCCTGGGATCGAGTCCCGCATCGGGCTCCCTGCTCCTTGGGAGTCTGCTTCTCCCTCTGCCTCTCTCTCTCTGTCTCTCATGAATAAATAAATAAAATCTAAAAAAAAAAAAAAAAAAAAAAAGAAAAGCAGGACATGGGAGGTGCCGGGAACTTGCAAACGTGACCTTATTTGGGTAAAGGGTCTCTGCAGACATCATTAAGTCAAGGATCTCAAGACGTGATCATCCCAGATTACCCTGGTGGGCCCATAAATCCAAGCGTCCTTATGAAAGACACACAGAGAAGAGACAGGGAGAAGAGAAGGCCACGTGAAGCCAGGGATTGGAGTGACGCAGTCACAAGCCAAGGACTGCCGGGAGCCACGAGAAGCTCGAAGCAGCAAGGGAGGATTCTCCCCTAGAGCCTCTGGAGGGAGCACGGCCTTGCCAATACCCTGATTTTGGACTTCCGGCCTCCAGAACCATCAGCAAGTAAGCTTCTGTTGTTTTAAGCCACCAAGTCTGTGGTAATTACGTGGCAGCCCTGGGAAACTAATACGGTTTTGTTTAAAGAAATGGTCTCATGGCCAAAAGTTTGAAAGTCACTACCTCTCCTGGGCCATCTCCCCAGGCCTTCTGTTCACCTAAGTCCAGAGCAAGGAACTCAGAACACAATTGGATGAAGGTGGAGTGAACGACGCTTTGAGGCTGGGCTGGGCCAAATCTCCTTCCAAATATAGGATTCAAAACCCAGTGAGAGGGGAAAAACCAAAGGTGGCTGAGCTTATTAGGTTTGGAACTCTAAATTTCTTTCAAAAAGCCCCCATTTCGCCCCATCCAAAATCCTTTGACATCTACGAACTAACTGGACAACTCTCGGAATCCACAAGGAAACAAAAAAGACTAGCACTGCCCTTGCCGTCCAGGCATCTCACACAGGGAAGGACGGATCAGGGCCACTAACTGCACCCCCCGGTGGCAGTAAGGAAGGGCAGGCCCCGGGCTCAGAGACCTCCCTGGGTCTTGCTGCAAGTTCCTCAGTGGATGCAACAGGAGCTCATCACACCCAGGCCCCAAAACCACAGCAGAGACACCTCCCGTATGATGCACCTGCCGGGGATCGACCCTACAAATGGCCTGTCATCATGGCTCAGTCACAGAGCGGTAACCAACTTCTCCAGAGACGGTTTGCCTCATTTCACAGGTGGGGACACAAAGAGCCTGAGAGATGAAGTGATGTGTCCCCAGGTGTCACAACTGAAGAATTAGGGCCAGAAGAGAGGCCACAGCCCGCCCAAGGACCCAGGGCTCTGTCTCAGCACCCTGCCCACCCCTCCACCTATGCTGGTAACTTGGCATCACCCATCAGGAAGAGCACTGGGGGCCACCAATTGTTTTGTAACCCCGAGTGCTGGAGGAACATTATTCCAAGACAGCTGACGCTTAGCTTCAAATGGCTCTGACAGGTGGTTTTCACAAGGCCGGAGGGGAGTGGTTACAGCTCCTACTTCATCTGCTCCTGAGTCCAAGAGGAGCCCCACGCTGCCCTCTGAGTACCTTCCGGCAGGACGCCGTCATGGCCCACGGGGAGGACGTGGTGTTCTCTGAATCGCTTCCCCTGTAGACTGTGAGCCTCCCCAAGCACAGGCCACACTGTCTTCGTCCTCACGTCCTGGGGAAGGAGATCGGGCCCAGCCGTTCCTCTCTCATCCACCACCTCCATCTGTAAGCTCCTGCTTGGGCCCGCGCCCCGGGACGCTGCTGCCAACATCCCAGAGTCACCTCTCTTCCCCAACGCCCCCAGCCAGGAGAGAGGCCATTCCCTTCCCTCGTGCTCGGAACAACCTTCCAGCGCAGAAAAGGGCATCGTGGCTTGCTTTTTCCCCTCTGATCCCGACTGTCTTTCTGTGCTCCCCTCTGCCCCCAATATACTGCTGATTTGAATCACTGGTTTTAAAAGATACACATACATATACTTTTTAAAATTGTGGTAACATTCACAGAACCCCAACTTTATCATCCTATCTACTTTGAAGTATAGAGTTCAGTAGTGTTATGGATACTCGCATTGTTGTGCAATCTCCAGAACTCTTTTGTGAAAAGTAGACACTTGGAAAGGACGGAAAAATTCAAATGTAAAAGTAAAGTGGACAGACTAGAATAACAAAGGCCCACATACACATCGCTAGCCCGGACCATCACCAAGGGCAGTCTGTCCCGTCTATGCCGTCCACTTCTGTCACTGTGTTATTTTAAAGCAAATGCATCATTTTGTCCATAACCATTTTAGGACCTCTATTTTTTAAATTTATTAGAGAGAAAGAGAGAGAGAGAGAGAGAGGTGGGGGAGGGGCAGAGGAAGAGGGAGAGAGAGAATCTCAAGCAGACTCCCAGATGAACACAGAGCCCAATGTGTGGCTTGATCCCATAACCCTGAGATCATGACTGGAGCTGAAATCAAGAGGTTGGATGCTTAATCAACTGAGCCACCCAGGCACCCCTTAGGACTTCTCTTTAAAAGGTAAAAAACAAAACCACAACCCCAATATTTAACAATAACTACAGAAGCTTATTTAAACTTCGAATCCCCTTCACATGCCTAAACTTCTTTATCATCCAAATGGTGTGGTGGGGGAGGGGTGCCATCAAGACACCACGCTGTCCAAGGAACCAGTGAATGCTCAGAGGCTCAGTGATTTCCTAAGAGCACTGCTGTTGAGACTGGAAGTTCCTGAATCAGTCTCATCTCTCTCCACTCCCCCTTCCCCTCTTGGGGACAATGACTTGTTGGGAGAAAAGCCAGTCCTGAATGAGCCTGATGCCCACGCAACGGAATAAACTCCTCATCGTGCCGTGACCTGTGTTCTAATTTGGGTAGCCTCTCAGCTTGACTTCTTTAAAAACTTCCGCTTTATATTCTTATTATGAAAGTAGAAAAGTCATTGCAGTAAGTCATCTTAGCTATTTTACATTTTATTTTTAGTCCTTTGTGGGGAGAGGCAAGAAGGGAACTGAGAAAGTGGATTTATGTCACCTGGGTGGGTTCTCAGCCGTGGCTCTTGGGGAGGAGGGCTTTCCCCAGTGAGTCACTGGGTGACTCATTTATAATTCTGCCTCGCAGAGCTTCGTGTGGGGCTGCGAGCCTTCAGATGAGAAAGATAGGCGATCGCAGAGAACTGCTCATTGCTGAAGGCCGCCTCCTCCCCCAGCAGGCCTGGCCCCATTCTGGGTTCCCTCTGTCTCTGAGGCCCTGTGACAGGGATGGGTTTTGACGGAGCTGGGACAGACAGCTGGGAGCGCACCAGATCACACGAGCCAGACTTATATCAACCAGACGGACCCCTCTCTCTTGTGCAACGGATGCAAAGTCTGCTTTCTTTCTCCGGATGCTTGCTACCCATGTGAGTCCTTGAAGAGGTACAGCTTTGCATGGAGGACAGCGTGGATGACCTGTCACCGAGCACCAGCAAATCCAGGCCACTGGATACGAGTGATTTATTTCATGCTCTTAACTCCTATGTCACCAAAATTATTTGCTTAGACATCCACTTCTAAATTTCTTTCAAAAAGCCCCCATTTCGCCCCATCCAAAATCTTTTGACATCTACGAACTAACTGGACAACTCTCGGAATCGGGCTGGTCTACTCTGATCACTGTTTCTCAACCTCGCCGCTATGGACACAGCAAGGCAAATAATTCTTGGTTGTGGAGGGCTGTCCTGTGCATTGTATGATATTTAGCATTGCCTCTAGCATCGGCCTATGAGACAACCCAAAATGTCTCCAGTTATTGCCAAATGTCACCTGGGGCTAACCATGCCCCTGATTGGGAACCACTGATCTAGAGCATGTACTTTGAGCAAGCACGCCCATCTTACAAGCACAGTGCCTGGCACAGAGCGGGAATCCCAAATGTTTGTGCATCTCTTTAACAATCACCCTCTGAAATGGATGTGCAACCCAGCGCGTGACAGATGGGGCAAGTGAGGCCCAGAGAGGTTCTGATCTCCTGGGTGACACAGCGAGGGAGTGACAGGGCTGGGAACTCCTCGGCGGCATGGTTTCCAAGCCCGTGTGAGGGGTGAGAACTAGCAGGAGCTCGAAAGAGGCTCTGCTGGGGATTCTTCTTTCTAGCTCTGGCCGCCAAAGGAGTGAGGCTGTTCGCGCCATTTGGACAGAACATTCCAAGTGCCTGCAGCTGTTAATTAATGAACGTGCTTCGAGGCTTCCTTCAGTGTGGAGCCTCTGCACTGACCGGGATCAAAGTGACCGGAGCCGAGTGGCCCCACCTGCATGGGAAGAGCAATCTTCTTCTTCTTCTTCTTCTTTTTTTTAAATCTCACTAGTAGCTTCAACCTGAATAAACGATAACAATTTGAATCAGGTTTGCAATAGGAGGCAGCAAGAGGAAGCTTGGCCCCAGTGCAGTCGGGCTGTGAATGAATTTAGTTACAGACTTGAAGTGCTGTCTTAATTAGGTTTGGAGTCTGCTTTCCTGTTTGAAGAGGAAAGCAGAACAGAGTACGCCATCTGATTCATCCTTGCAAGTGGGAGCGAGGTGGGGGTGGGGGGTGGCCTCACGGGGCTGGGAATCTCATACACGATTCGCTCGCTGGGCAGCGAAGTCTCATTTCTGACTCTATCACGGCCGGCCTACCGCTAAGTTTTGCTTTGAAAGCAATGCCAATTATGAAGAACACAAATAGCTTCATGCGTCTCTACCGTGGAACTCAGTCAGGTCCACACCCCCCTGCTGCCGCCCAGCAGTGTCCTCAGCAGGGAGCCAGGGCCATGTGTCATGACTTGCAAGTGGTCACGTGGCTACAAAGGAAAACATTCGTCTGCATCGATGATCCTGGTTCTGGAAAGCCAGTCCCAAAAGGTGTGGCAGAGTCCACTTGCAGTCAGGTGATATTTAATGCATCTTAATGACCCAGCTGGTGACACCTGACACCAGGTTAATGCCTTAACCACACCATGCTTGTGGGTCTCTCGATTGGCAATGTGGGAGAAGTCCCTTGTATGTGTATTCAGAGAGGAAAAGAGAAGCTAAAGAGAAGTGGATCCAGGCAGGACCATCCCGTCAGCTGGCTTGCTCTGCAGTGAGTTCCCTCACTTCTCCCTCAGGGATGGAGGTCATGTGGCCTGGGACCCAGGTGCTGGGTGCTGCCAGGCTGAGGGAAGGGGCAGGCATGCAGGGCTGAGGACACGCCATGGCAAGGGGAGGGAGATGGGGACTGGATGTGGCCCAGAGCAGAGGGCTGTGAAACTGGTCTAGGCCGGGTCACAGGGGACCCAGAGGGCCTGGGTCAGCACTAGGCCTGCAAACAGCCACAGGGAGGCTGAAAGGTTTCGGGGGAGAAGAGCCATGCCCTAGGTAGGTTACCCCGGCAGCTCCCTGGGTGCGTGTAGGGAGGATTAAAAGAGAGGAAGAGTAAGATGAACACACAGACTTTCCGACACAATGAGGCAGATGCAGTGGACCCTACTAGGCCGTGAAAGCCCCAAGAGGAGGGTCCTTGTAACCACCCCTAATGCCCCGAATCCCTAGCAAGCTGCAACATATCAAGCTCTCTCAGAAAGGTTTGTCGAGTTGATTCAACAGAGCAAGCACTTATCACCATTTTCAACCCTTTCTACCATTTTGGGCGAGTCTCTTTGCAAAGCAAACCATGTTCTCAAGTTGCTGATTGCATTCTTGGTGGTAGAAGTGAGATCCAGGCCCAGACAGGCTCCTACGGTCGAAGGCTTGGGTGGGGCGGAGCTTCAGAGAACAACAAGCAATTACTTAAAAGGTGGCGAACAGGTTAGAACTCCTAGAAATCTGCTGTGGACACTGAAGAGAAGCTCAAGTCAGAAGCTGGTAAGAACTTGACAGCTAGAGAGCCCACATCTGATTTTCAAACACTAGTGAGGAAGAGGCTTTCTGCAAGAGGCCACAACATGGGATGTGAGTGACAAGGATGCTGGAAGGGACCGTCACTCCTCTCTGAGGGCTTAGTTTGCTCTGCCCTCCAATGGTGAAGAGTGCATGGAGATTCTAGGTGTGGAGGGGAAACCTCTCATTTCCTGGCATGGATCTCCTCCAGGTGTTTCCCTCAAACAGCACTTCCAACCTTTGCTACGCCAAGTGCAAAGGCAAGAACATGTATATGGCCTCCAAGGTGAATGGACAAGGCTACCCTCTGCTGCAGTGACCAGCCAGGGGGCTCAGCCCACCCATGCCCTGCCCAGCCGCCTGAGGGTTGGGGGATCACATCCTGCCACACCTGGAACCCCTGCTCAGGGACGAGGAGGCTCTTCCCTGGAGAAAGGTGTGCGAGAACCACAGTGCTTTAGGTGCTTAGAGATACTCTAGCCTAGCGAAGACCAAACTTGTTTTTCTCTTTTTGCAGAAGTCTTTCTTCAAACAAGCTCACATAGAAGACCAATCTAAAAGAGATGCAGAGAAAGATGCTCTGATTGAAGGGGGCTGAGCCCACTGGATCCACTCCGCTCCTTGGTGTCTCCAGAGGCACCTTGGTGAACCCTCAGCCCCCACAGAAAATAATTTCAAAACCAAGGCTCTAATCTAGTCCAACTGCTTTATTTAACACAAAGAAAGGGTAGTTCTGAGATTCAGGTTATGAGTCCTTGCTAGGACTCCATGGCCCTTCCTAACGTGCAGCTGGGGCAAGCAGCCTGGAGCCCTGGCATGATGCAGGGGGCCCTGGTCTGCAGAAGGGGGAGTGATCACGGTGGGCTGACCACCATGGGACACACCAGTAGCCTCTAAAGCACACACACACCTGGTGCCTGACCTGATTCCCCCCAGTGCTGCTAACCCCATACCACCCAGGCCTCTGCCTCCCCACCCCCAGACCAACCACTCCCCAGCCCTGGAAACAGACCACGTGTGAAAAGTCCCAGCCCGCTGGGAAGGGACGGGGGGAGGGAGGAGAAGGGAGCCTTGCAAGAACTGAGGCACCTGTGGGTCCTGCTCACCCCACCCCCCAGGTTCCCAGAGCAGAACTGGATCTGAGCCCGGGCACAGGTGCTGAGGCTGGCCCTGGGCCTCTGAGCCCTTTGGCTGTTTCCCTGTCCCTCTGTCTGTCTCTTTGCTTGTCTGTCTGTTGGTCTGTTCTTGGGAAGCTCATTGCTAGGGGCCCTGGTAGCTTCCCAGTCTGTCCCATACTGTTATCCATAAACTGATCTCTTTTTAAAAAAAAAACACACACACACAGACACACACACACACACACACCTACATGCCATCCACAGGACTGATCCTCAGACTCTTCCGCTTTAAGCTCCAGCTCTGTCTCTCCCACTATGTACATACAAGGTGTGAACCAGCAAACCGAGACTCCCAGAGACACCCTAGAACTGCATCCGAATTCTCAACAGGCTCTTCACTAGGCCTGTACTTCCAAGGGTTCATGCATTCATCCAGATGCAGACTTTGGTATTAACTGAGGAACAGGGAACTTAATATCCACAGAGAACAGCCAACCTTGATGGGACCCTGGCAGGTGCCAGGCCCTAGCTGAGCTCTACGTGCACGGTCTCATTTGATCCCGCCCCATCTCCACAAGGCAGGAACCATTCTTAGGCCCACCTTCCAGATGAGGAAACAGGCTTGGAGAAGTCAAGCAACGTGTCCAGAGCCACATGAATACAGTAAATAGAAGAAAGTGAACTTGAATGCGCTGCCATTTCCCTTAAGGGACCAGATAGGTCTCTAGGCTTGCCTCCCTCGGATGCTGCTTTATCTTGACCAATAACAGCCATCACTTCTATTTACTGAGCCCTTATTATATCCTAGGCCCCCTATATGCACACTGTCATTTCACAAAAATGCCACAGACAGAAACAACTGTTTTCTCCAATGTCAAGATGAGGGTACTAGGCTTAGAGCGGGTCACTAATAGAGCCAGGATTGAAACCTGTCTTTATAGTTCTTCCCCCTGGACCACTCCTCCTCTGAAGAGCTGGAGGACATCTCAAGGACACTTGCCCTCTGGTACCAACTCCCCTCTGGGATTTGAACTTGGGCCAGGCTTTTCCTCCCCACTTCCTTGACGAGGGATTCAGGAGGTCAAGTCTCCTGAGGCTGTTCATGTTCTCCCAGAAATTCTGCCCACTGATGCGGGTGTGCTCCCCCCAGGGGCATGAGCATGGCCCCAACACCTGGGCCCCCACCGGCAGAGTGGACGTGACCACTCTTCTTCTTGGTGTCCCCTCTGTGACTGCCACCCATAAACCACATCCTGGCTAGACAAACTTCTAGCCTTCTGATGCACAGCTTCCTTATTTTCAACTCTCCACTCACGAGCTCAACAGGACCAGCACGTAACACGTTATCCACTTTTAAACAGAAATAGGGGAGTTGTAAATGTTTTAACGTTCGATTGTGGTGATGACCATACAACTCTGTAAATTGTGCACATAAAATGGGTGAATTTTATGGTATATAAATTATACCTCAATAACGTTGTTTCAAAAAAGAGGGGGAGAGAAGAAATAAGGTTTTAAAGAAGAGCTATAATGGGGTTTGAGCACATGGATCCTCTTTAATTACTGCAGGACGTAGGGGCTACGGAGGGAAGGCTGGCCACATATTTATGGCGACACAACTGAATGATCTAGTCTGTTCTTTTCTCCTTGCAAAAAAAAATTAAAAAAAAAAAAAAAGGGAACGGAGACTCCAATTCAGCCAACGGATTCTTAAGCTCGGGTGAAAGTTTTGCAGGTAGGGGAGGAGGGGAGGATGTCAGAGACCCTGAAGCAGAATTTAGCTTTAAGCTCCACCATGGGGCTCACCCACGGGGGGTCATTTACTGAAATCCCAGCAGGGCCCTGGTAGGAGTCTGTCTATCCAATGCAGGGCCCATGGCTTGAAGCTGCAAGGTCAGCCTGCTGGAAAGGTTAACTTGCCCTCCATCACTAAGAAGCTCAGAGTAAACACATCCCCAAATCTCATTCATTCACTCTATAAAATGATGACACCTTTAGTACCTACTGTGTAACAGTGCTCTAAGGGTTAAACAAGATAATCCACGGAAAAAGCAAAAACTCAGAACAATGCCTAGCTTGATGACTTTTTTTTTTTAAAGATTTTATTTTTTTTATTTGAGAGACAGAGAGAGAGAGAGTAAGGAGAAGGGCAGAGCAGGATGGAGAGAAAGGGAGAGAATCCCAAGAAGACTCCACACTAAGCACGGAGCATGACACAGGGCTCCATCCCACGACCCTGAGATCATGACCTGAGCTGAAACCAAGAGCTGGACGCTTAACCAACTGAGCCACCCAGGTGCCCCTCGATGACTTTTTAAAATTAGATTTGTTATTCTAGTTCAAAGGAAACAAGGATAGGCAGAGCCCTCATCTTAACTCCAGCAGTGAGTTTATATATTTCGTTCAATCTTCTTGATAATCCTTGCAATGGCTTTTACTGTTCCCATTTTATAGACAGGGAAAGAGAGGCTCCCAGAAGTTAAAACACTGGCCCAGGGGTCTAGCAGGTAGCCAACAGATAACAGAGCTGCCGGAATTTGAACCCAGGCCTGTCTCTGAAATAACTGTCACTCCACTATGCCATTACAGGGACCCCACCCATATTTCCAGGATTTTGACCGAAATGGGTTTACCTGGTTATCTCTACACAATAGGGGCCCCGACAAGCATCTGTCACATTAACCACACGCCCGTCTTTGCCGAGGTCCATGCTCAGTTGTCGTGGCCACATCCTCGAAAGGTGCCCCAGCGACACATCACGGTACACCAGGCCCCTAAATGGTTAAACTTCCCTCTAGCTTGGAGCTCAGCACTTACAAGCAGACCTGAACTAGCCCTAAGGGGCTATTTTTAGCTGTCCATTTTCCGTGTCCTTTTTGGGAGATCTGACAGCACAGGCCGGGCTGATGTTTTCTCCCGCTGGTTTCTTCTCACCAACTCCTACCTCAGGACTGGCCAAGTGCGGGGGCTGCACCTTCCTTGCTTATCGAAAGGGAGCTGAAGGAGGCAAGCAGGCCCCGATCCAGGCGCCCTCCCAGGGCTGCCCTGGGGTGGGAGAGAGGTTGCATGGGAGCCAGCGGCTTCCAAGCACACTGGTTTCCAGGGAAAGCCTTCATGAGCACCCGGCAAGGGGGACCACAGTGATCATCTCAGTGATTTCAGATCATCTCCATCTGAGCCCCAAGCAGACCATGCCAGCAGGAGCCCCAGAGAGTGGTCTGGGTGTCAGCCTGCTTCTGGGCTCTGGCTCTGGGTCTCACCACCCTCACGAGCCTTCCGTAATGGCGTGTGCCGGGATCTAAGAGCCCACAATTAGAAATTCACGTCTTGGGCCAACTGGTCTCCCACTCGCCAAGCCCTCCCCGTAACTAGTTTTTCACTGCACAGCCAACAGAGGTGCCTGCTCCAGGACCCAAGTGTGACCACACCAGCCCCTCCTCAAAATTCATTCACATTTGCCTGCACAGTTCACAAGGCCCTCTGGCCCCTCCCGGAGTCCCCCTCCTGACACCCCACACTCCAGGACGCTCTGTCTATGTGCCTTTCAGAGACTGATGTGACCTGGACAGGGTCTGGCAGCTCCAGAGCCATCCCCATGAAACCCATACGGAACTCCAATGTCACCTCCCGACAAAACTGCCCCTACCAGCCCCACTGAGCTCTCAGGATCTTATTCCTTTGAGCATAATAAATGCTCAAAGCTTTGTAATAGAACTTGAAGTCCAGCATTGTGATGCCACCAGCTTTGCTTTTCTTTTTCAACATTCCTCTGGCTATGCGGGGTCTTTTCTGGTTCCATACAAATTTTGGGATTCTTTGTTCCATTTCTTTGAAAAAAAGTGGATGGTATTTTGATGGGGATTGCATTGAATGTGTAGATTGCTCTAGGTAGCATTGACATCTTCACAGTATTTGTTCTTCCAATCCATGAGCATGGAACGTTTTTCCATTTCTTTGTGTCTTCCTCAATTTCTTTCGTGAGTATTTTATAGTTTTCTGAGTACAGATCCTTTGCCTCTTTGGTTAGATCTATTCCTACGTATCTTATGGTTTTGGGTGCAATTGTAAATGGGATCGACTCCTTAATTTCTCTTTCTTCTGTCTTGTTGTTGGTGTATAGGAATGCCACTGACTTCTGTGCATTGATTTTATATCCTGCCACTTTACTAATTCCTGTATGAGGTCTGGGAGTTTTGGGGTGGAATCTTTTGGGTTTTCCACATAAAGTATCATATCATCTGCAAAGAGTGAGAGTTTGACTTCTTCTTTGCCGATTTGGATGCCTTTTATTTCTTTTTGTTGTCTGACTGCTGTGGCTAGGACTTCTAATACTATGTTGAATAGCAGTGGTGATAGTGGACATCCCTGTCGCGTTCCTGACCTTAGGGGGAAAGCTCTCAGTTTTTCCCCATTGAGAATGATATTCGCTGTAGGTTTTTCATAGATGGCTTTTATGATATTGAGGTATGTACCCTCTATGCCTATACTCTGAAGAGTTTTGATCAAGAAAGGATGCTGTACTTGGTCAAATGCTTTTTCTGCATGTATTGAGAGGATCATATGGTTCTTGTTCAAAAAATAAATAAAAAATTCAAAAAAATTTTTTTAAAATGCTCAAGTTTACTGCAGTGAATTAACTTAAGGCATCTGCCTCCCATTAAAACATACAAATTCATCTGGAAAGGAAGTATTCTTTAGTCAGTAGCACTTCTATGCCAATGTGCTTGCTGGGTGCCTCCCTGATCACGGGATCTGAAGGCAGAGGGAGGCCTGAGGGCCAGCGAAGGGAGAAGAGAAAAGGGTGTGCATGGAGCTCTGGGAGCATCTTGCCTCCCTGCCTGGGCCCTCATGGAGGAGAGTCCTGGGGCAGCCACCTGGTAACCTATGCTCCCTCTTTCCACACCCCCCACACTCCCCCACCTGAGTGTTTCCATATCTTGTTTTTCCTAATGGTTCATAATGGTGTGATGGGAGGTTATTAACCAAACCACACAAGACTTGACCAAAAAAAAAAAAAAAATCTCTGCTAAGTAACAGCACTTGTCCTCAGACATCTGGTTCTTGCTATGTTTCTGCTGAAACTGGAATCGAGCTCGAAGTCTGATGGAAGAGACTAGGATGGGAACCAATCCTTCCAGAACAGTCTGTGCCCTGGTCCAGTGGGAGAGGAGTTTCTAACTCCCTGTCACCATTTGCTGCAATCAAGGTGAGAGTCCTTTGGTCTCATTTACAGATGGAGAACAAATGTGTGATTGTCCATGGTCTCTGCATGGACACCACACTGTAGGTCTGACCACATGACATGAAGCCCTGTGTGGCTGATCCCTGGGTCCGAGGCCAAGCGGCACCAGATGCAAGAGGACTGAACTCCTGTCCCCATCTTGAGAGGACTGAAAGTCACAAATTCAATCTCAGCCCTGGGGCTGACACAAGTAACATTCTGGAGAATTTTCTAGCAAAAAATAAAAGTATTCCCATACAGAAAGGAAGAGGGCTGACTCTGGGGTCCTCTGCTCTCCAGGCCTGGGGCTGATGTACGCTAGGGTCCTCTCCTTCTTGCCATGCCCAAGGAGGGGGCCACATCCAGGCACATAGACAACACACATGTGGCCCACAGGCCATGCACAGACCTCAGCAGCAGCTAAGCAGGCTAGCTCCCAGAGACATCAGTTGGATTCACATCCAACAGTCCACTCCAAATCATCTTTCAAGAGCTAACATTTATCAAGTGCTTACACCGTGCTAAGTGCTTTGATCTTATTGAAGATAATAAGCAAAAGGTCCCTGGCAGATGAGTTATTTTCATCTACATTTTACAGGTGAAGAAGTTGAACATCAGAGATGTTAAGCCACTTACTCAGGGTCACATAGGATCTCATGGTGGAGAAAGGATTTGAACCCAGAAAAGGGTAGTTCCAAAATCAGCTCATGTAACTGCTACACCACACAAGAAGACAGGGATCGGGCTTTGCAAGTCCTTCATACCCAGCACAGGGCCTGCATCCCAGTAAGTGGTCAGGGAGTACCCATGAATGAAGGATCAAGTGAGTCCGGGTCTGTGAACCCACGGTATGCATTATTTTGAGGGATTATCAAAGGGCTATGCTTCATACCTCTTAACCAGAATTCTCAAGACAGATAGCCCAGGGATCCCCTGAATATACTCAGTCACCTGTTCCTCCTTCCTCTGAGTAAATGCCCCTCTCGTGCCCAGATGGAACGAGGAGGCACCACCAACTCCGGCCTCTTGGCTCATGGTCCCCCTGGGTTTTCTCTGCTCTTCCCCTCCTTTGCTCATCTTAGAGGCAGGAGGGCTGTCCTGCTCCTGGAGGAGTAAGACCAGAAAAGGTGAACCTGCGGCCTGATGTGAGCAAATCACAGGAAAAGGTCATGCAGGCAGGGATCCCCCCCCTTCTCCTGCAGTCCACTGAGGAAAGCAAAGGAAAAACCCTGAACCACTTCACAAAGACTGAGGAGAAGAGGAACCTCCGAGAAGGCTTTTAAGAGACCGGAGTGTGGGGGTGACATCCTCATTGTCAGGCTGTGAGGGGCCGTGGGACAGGTCCTGCCAGACTGGGCTCTGGGGAGACTTGAGCCAACATGGGCTGTGTTCCTCGGAAACGCCTGGGAAGGTCAAGAGCCACGGTGATCCTGGGCCAATGCTGGGTCTCCAGCAGCTGCCGGGCAGAGCGGCGGCCTCGGGGGTCCCTGATCTTGTTCTCCCCATCTCAGGAGGGAGAAGGCGTGGGGCCACACCTCCCCCAGCCAGCTCGGGACCCTGACCTCTCTTCCCAGCTGAGGCCAGCCACGCGAGGAACCGCAAGCAGCCCACGCTGCCCATGCTCCTGGGTCCTACGGTTTTGCCGGGGCTGCAGACGGACACGGAGAACCTGGACTCTGGCCCCAAGGCTGCCGCTGTCGCCTCACTCAGCTTTACTGAACAGCTTTCCAGGATGGAAACACCCCTCCTTATTCCCTTGTACGGGGGCTAAAGATGAATCATATTATTAAAAATACGTAAAACCCTCTGCTGCCCTCAGAGATCTGGAGAAAATCAGCATCTGAGATCAACAGTGATAATCAGAAGTGATAAAGGCCTCTTTTCAGTTGTAAAAGCTTTTTGAAATTGTACTATTTTTCACAGTGACTTTTTCATCTAAGACGCCAACAGGTGTCTCCAGGGCCCCCCCAAGGAAAATTTTCCTTTTCAGGGGCTCAGATTCCAGTTGAACGCGGGATGACCTTGGGTAGCGCCCCTGCCTGATGGGTAACCCCTCACTCACACACATAGAGTCTCCCTCCGTCTCAAGGCTTGGTTTTGAGGGACACTCACGCTCTTTCTGCAAGAATATTTTGCCACCTTCAAAACTTTCTGGGACAGAAAGAGATGTGAACTCTGTGTGTATGTGTGTTTGTCTTCTCGGACAGGCATTTGAAAGGCTTGGAGATGGACTGTGGCTCAGGTCTTCCTCCTGAATTTCTTCAGCGTGCACGGTTTGCTCTTGGTCCTATTTCAACAGGGCCCCCAGGAAGGGCCTGGGGAGCACTGTGGATGGGGGCGGAGGCCGGGGTGTGCGCTGGGGGGCGCTCCATACGCGCCTCTCTGCACAGTGTAGGATGGTGGCTGCCCCCGCCCTGCCCAAAGAGCCAAATCCCAGGGCCCCAAAGGAGAGACCCTTTGTGTAGGGGCGCGCATGTGCACACAGGAACGAGCCCGTGGGGCTTCTGAAGGGGTGATGACGAGGGTGCCTGGGAGCGTGCCCCAGAAAGCCCATCATTGTCCTGCTCCTTCTCTCGTTCCACGGCTCTGGAAACTCCTGGGGCTCCAGGGTCAATGCCACGGTCAGTAGGGAGGTAGGCGCACACCCTCCACGTCTCTGCTTTCTCAGGGTCCTCCCGGCAGCTCCACCAGCCCTTTGGGGCTTGAGAGATCCCACAGCTAATCACTGTAGGAAAGTACCCCTGGAGCGACCAAATGAACAAACCCCGGGGAGATTTTGGTCTCTCAGGACCCTCAGAGGGGCAGCTCTTGGTGAACCAGGAGTTGGAGTCAAATGGGCGTGGAGGAGGGAGGCTTCCTTTTTGATCCCTGGGATGGAGCCCAGCTGAGCTCTCCCTCTCACCCAGGTCCCGGTTCCTTTCTGTCAGCTCTTGTTGCGGTACTTGTGACCCTGAAATCCTGATGGGGCCGAGCCGTGGGCGTGAGCCAGTCAACCTCCCAACACTCCCAGACCCAAGTAAGGAGAGCCCCCAGAGCAAAACTCACTTGCGGGGCACCTGCCATGTACCAGACTCAGGGCCAAGGGAGTCTAGAGGGAAACATCCATTAATCCACAAACAGTAAGTGCAATTAACCTGTGTAAGGTGCATCCTGAGGTTCGGCGGACACCAGACCTTGGAGAACAGTGATGTAGCAGCTTAGATCCAACGCACTAAACGAGCACGGACCACAAAGTTCTCAACGCAGGCTTGATGCCATAACCGGGTTGGCCGTGCTCACGACAGCCTCGGTGTAGACGCCACCACCTCTGTTCGCCCCCTCCCCACCACCCCTCAAGGGTTTTGTTTTCTAGATCCAGGGAAGCCACTGCTAGGCCTCCTGCGGAACGTGCCATCTGGTCAGGGGCACATCGGTCACAGGCTGGATGATGAGGGAAGCGACATGCTCCCCCACAGGCCAGGCATGTGTCCTGCCAAGACCTGGAGCGCCGTGCTGGACACAGACAAGGTAGTGGGACGTCTGCGAGGAAGCACATAGGCTGCCAGAGAAGGTGACGTGTGTCCAGGCGGGGGAAGGGCTTTGGGAAGTCAGTGAATCCAGCCCCCTGCCTCAGGGCAGAGGGAAGAACCGGCCCAGTGGCAGGGGGCACACATCTGCTTCCTGGGAAAATATAATGCAGCCCTTTTGAGAAACCCATGCCAGGGCCTTGGCTCCAGCCTTTCTTTTCCAGTGGGACTCATCCCTAAAGAGGGATGGGGTCTATTTGGTCGGGAGGCTGGGGCAGAAGGGCTCGCCCCCTTCTCACCCATTCCAAGACCCTTTACGGCTTCCGGAGCTGTTCATAAACCATGAGGGAACAGTGATGCAGTGGGTTGAACCACATCCCCCAAACAGGCATGTTCAAATTCTAACCCCAGTACTGCTGAGGCAAATGTGACCTTACTGAGAAATTACACTGTGGATGGAATTAAGGATCCCAGGATGAGAGGATCCTGGATTACCCGGGTGGGCCCCAAATCCAATGACTGATGTCTTTGTAAGAGAAAGGAGAGGGAGACCAGACCCAGAGGGGAGAGCCACGCGAAGACAGAGGCAGAGAGAGGCGTGATGCATCTACAAGCCAAATAACACCGAGGACTGCCAACGACCCCCAGATGCAAGGACAGGGGCAGGGAAGAGATTCTCCCTCAGCCTCAGGAAGGAACGGACCCTACTGACACCTTGATCTCAGACTGTTGGTCTCTGGAGCGGTGAGAGCATACATTTCTGTTGTTCGAAGCCACCCCATTTGTGGTACTTTGTTGGGCAGCCCCAGGGCATGACCACAACTGAAGACCTCAGCAGGCAAGTGTCTCCAATGGGGACTGTGGTGACGTGGGCTCCCAGAGAGCAAGTGTCCCTAAGTGGATGGAACAATGGGCCACGTTCGCTTGCTCTCCTCTTGGCCCACTGTCAGATGAGACTACCTCATGGGGCACAGCCACACTCCGAAGGACATCAGCATCCTGCCTTCAAGGTCATCTGAAAGCCGGCCTGCTTGGAGGGAACGGACTGATGATGTGGGTTAAAGCAAGGATCTCAGCCTGCTGGCTGATTTTAACTCAGAGAGTAAAAGGGGGTAAAACTCAAGAAATGAATCCTGCATATAACTCTATGCGCAGGTTACACCTCACAGAGCTCTTAACTCTACATAGTGGAAAGGACACTGAACTTAGACCCTTGGGATTCAATCTCCATTTCCCAATGTGTGGAATAATACTCCCCACCTTCCAGTGATGCATGTGCACGTGCACCTGCTCAGACAGGAATCCAGAACAATCCAAACTCAAAGACACAACCGTGGTGATAAGGCTCAAGTCCAAGTCCAGCCTGACCCCTTCCCAGCTGTGTGCCCATGGACAAGTCCCATCCCTTCTCTGGGTCTTAGTCTCCTCATCTACAAATCTGGGGATAACACTACACATCTTCCAGAGTTACAATAAAAATGGGAGATTACAAATGCCATGAGCCTCGAACCCTGCCTGGCATAGAGTAGGCCTTCATTTAACGTTACATGTGGTCACTACTCACTATTAGAGCTGGGTGCAAGTTCAAGTTCTGTTATTCTCTTGCTGTCACCTCTAGTAATGAACCTCCATCTCTCCCTTCTGCAACCCAGTGTCCTCGTTTGTCCACTGGGGGATGGAAAGGGACTACTCTGAGGATGCAGGCAGCCTCTGACCATTAGTACTTCCGAAGATGGCCTGGGAGGTCCTACAGGAGACCTGCACCGAGAAGCAGCAAACGTTCTTGCCAACATCTGGATGCTATGCACCAGCCTTCTTCACTGCTCTTTGAAGACCAATGAGACTGTAAGACTGAAAAGTGACATCTGGGCTAGGCTGGGCTGGGCTCTGTGTGCCTGAGGTGGAGCCCATCTCTCTGGGACTCAGGCTCCTTAGGGGTTGACTGGACTTACGTGTACATATGCAGGAGTGGTCTACCTCCAGGAACCCAGGCACGTTAGTCCCCGAGGCCCACCTCAATGTTCTGATTGAAAATCCACTGCCCTTCTTCTCTCTAAGCACCGCATGGGATGTCTGGCACCTACCAGCCTTCTTAGCTCCAAATATTATTCTCAGGAAAAAGCAAGCAGCTCAGAAGTAGAAAGAACACAACTACAATAACCTCCTTCCAGAGCTGGCTCTTCCTGGGGTCCCCTTGCTCAGTGAGATGACGTGCTGCCTAGACGACGGTGGGGAAGGGGGCACAGGATCCACCCTGCCCTCTGCAGCCAGGGACGTGGAGCCGAGCACCGACTGCAGCTGCAGGTACCCAGCTTGCTGACCACTCTGACATCCCAGAAGGGCAACTGCCAGGCAAGTGCTGCTTCCTGGAAGGGGACAGACCCAGAAACTGTGAAGATATCTGAGAATGTATTTTCTGGCCGGAGGGAAAAAGGGGCATGACGTTTGTCCATCCACGACGAAAGAATCCACTGAGTGCCAACAATGAAGGAAACTAAAAGCCACATACTCCAGACACAAAAAGGGGATGGAGCTGAGCTTGTTCTCCCCCCAACATCTCTGGGTGCTGGAGGGGACCCCGGGGATAGTGAAGTCTGGGTGCCCCTAGAAAGCCAGTCATGCTCCTGCCGGCGAGGTGTCCTTAGGCAGACGAGGGGCACCTTCTCTCCCCAGTGCAGGAAGCACAGGAGGTCGGGATGGACCCACCCCATCCTGGCATCGGTAACAGCGGGAGGACAGACCCCCTCTGGCTATTAGGACAGCGGCTGCAAACGGTGTGAAAGGGAACTTGGAGGGAGTCAGACCTGGAGAGAAGGAGCCCCTCAGAAATAAACAGTCTCCCCACCACCACACAGGAGGCAAAAAGGAAGGTGAGATGATAGTTTAAATGAGAACTCAGGGGCACCTGAGCAACCAACTTGTGGTTTCAGCTCAGGTCATGATCTCATTATGAGTCCTGAGATCGAGCCCTGTGAGGGCTCTGTGCTCAGTGGGGAGTCTGCTTGAGATCCTCTCCCTCTATCCGTACCCCTACTCTCTCTCTCTCTAAAACAAATAAATCTTAAAAAAAAATAGGAACTCAGATCAACTGAGAATGCTAATGACAAATGATGGAAGGAATGACCTGTTTTTAAGGATGGATATAGGAGAGAGGCAGGAACCTCTAAGCAATGGGTTTGGCACTGTTATGGCCCAGAAGGGGCTGAGGTTCTGGAAAGTGAAAAACCTCCGAAAGGCATTTTTGGAGAAGGATGAAGCAGCAGCAAAAGATGGGCCTTCAATTTACAGCAGATGGTTCAGCAAGAAATCAAATTCACTGAACGATGATTTTGTGTTTTTTTTTTTATATCAAGGAAAATGTTCTTCAACCCCAAAAGAATGAACAAAAGTGGTTATGAGGGAACCAGAACACAGAAATAAAAAAAAGAAAACTTCTAAACATGTTTTCCAATGACTTCAAGGCCTCTTGCTCGCCCCAGGTGCTGGATACAGACCAAAGTTCAGAAGCACACAGAGACTGCATGAGAAAAGTATGTCAAAACAAAGAAAATGCCACAAAACCAGCACTAGGCAAGTGTCCAGTTTGTAGAGACCAATAGGCAGATTCTGGAAATGACATCAGTAAAATTACAGAGTGAATTTAACCAATGGTTCGTGGACCTTTAAGGCAAAAGAAAAAAATAGCAATAAGTACCAGTGGAAATGGATTTCCTGAAAACAAACTGAACCCAACCAACCTCATTTCCTATTTTCATAAGGTCACCAGATTAAATAAATTAGGGGAAAGCCGAAAGGCTGTGAATCTCATCTGACAAGGTCTTTCCTCATAGCCCGGATTCAAGATGGCGGATGGTGGTCAAAGGAGGGCCCCATGCAGACCCCCACTGGTTGATGGTATGGCAGGGTGGAGGTACTACGTGTGGCCCAGGCCACACCTTGTCTGCCACGGTGAGACCTCTCTGTCAAATGGGGGGAGGCTACGAAGTGACATACAGGAATCGAGACTAGAGGTGACTGTGACTGGCTGCAATAATGCAATGGAATACACAACATGAGAATCAACAGGGAAAGAAAGTTCTGCGTTAGAAAAACGAACAATACAGGTATGGAACAAGGAGCTCAGACTTAGGAGGAGTTTCCATGAAAAAAGAAATCGGATCTTCTTTGCTTGACTCTAAAACTTCAGTGTGGTGATATGGCGGTGAAACGTTTTTTAGTAAAGAAGTATAGGGTGCAGTGAAGTGGGTGAAGGGGGTCAAAAGGTACAAACTTCCAGTTATAAAATAAATAAGTTCTGGGGCGCCTGGGTGCTCCATCAGTGAAGCATCTTGACTCTTGATTTTGGCTCAGGTCATGATCTCAGGGTCATGGGATCGAGCCCCGCATCGGGCATCATGCTGAGCTGGGAGTCTGCTTGAGATTCTCTCTCCCTCTTCCTCTGCCCCTTCCCCCTGAACACTCACTCTCTCAAATAAATCTATCTTTAATAAATAAGTCCTGGCGATGTAACACACACCATGGGACATTAATCATACTGCACTGTGTGCACACTGCTAAGAGAGTAGATCTTAAAAGTTCTCATCACAAGAAAACTAACACTGTGTGGTGATAGACATTAACTAGACTCACAGATATCTAATCAGAAATTAATATAATGTTATGTCAATTATATCTCAATAAAGAAAAGTATGCAGGGGAAAAGCATGACTTGTAGTAACTCATTTAGCTTTCAGAATAACTCCATGAGATAAGTGCAAAAAGTATCCTTATTTTAATACCAGATGAGTCTGGAACATGTTATAGTTTGTAGTGCCAGAAAGTAAGGAAGTGTTAAAAAAACAAAAAACAAAAACAAAAAAACTATACTAAAACAAACTAAACTAAAACAAAAAACCTACACGGATGGGGATATGTCAAAAGGACACCGAAAAAGCATCCAACAGCCGAAGCTGGAACAACTGCAACAACACAGGAGTATTGCATCCTAGCCCAAAGTATGAAATAAATATTCACGAGTCCATCCTGACATAAATCAATAACTGAATAAATAAATGGGGGAGAATGGATAAATGCAAAAGAACTCCAAATAATGTACGTAGATGCTCCGCCCTCAAGGAGGGGGGGCATAACGCCTCACTCCTTAACTGTGGACGGCATATGGTGACTTCTTTCCTAAGAAGACCGTATGGGGGCGCCTGGGTGGCTCAGTCGGTTAAGCATCTGCGTTCGGCTCATGTCATGATCCCAGGGTCCTGGGATCGAGCCCCGCATTGGGCTCTCCACTCAAAGGGGCGTCTGCTTCTCCCTCTGCCTTTCCCCCTGCTTGTGCCCCACCCCCTGTCAAATAAATAAAAAATCTTAAAAAAAAGACGACAGTATGGAAAGGAGGAAGTAAGAGTTAACTTTGCGGTGTTTATTGTAAAATAACAAATGTACTAAAAAGGAGGAAAATGGGGCGCGAGGAGGCCACATGTGGAACCATAGTCCTGCTTGTGAGACTTGATAGGGTCTACATCCCCCATCAAAGTATAGCTCCAAGAGCGCAAGGACCGAGCCCACTTTGTTCACCACCACATCCCACCTCGGCACCTAACACAGTGCCTGGCAAATAGCAGGTGTTTAATCGATACGTGGGGATAGACGAGAAGACAAGCCATGGGGCATAAAATACGTATCTTAATATATCTGAAGGGCTGCTGGGTAAAAAGGCTGGATCTAGTTTATTTTGCATAATTCTAGACCAGCGCTGTCCAATGATAATAATAAAGTATAATGTGAGCCACAGATGTAATTTAAATTCTTTGAACGGTCGCATTATTAAAGTAAAACTGAACAGGTGAAATTGACTTTAATATTTTCCAGAATTCGATGTATCCAAATTATTTCAACATGTAAAAGATGAAAACATAAAATTAGCATACATATAAAATGTTCTTTACACATGTATAAATTAATGAGATTTTCTGTTCTTTTTTTCCACAGTAAGTCTTTTGCAATCCAGAGTGTATTTGTCACTGACGACGTAACTCCGTTCGGACTTGCCACATCTCAAGCGCTCAGTAACCGCATTCGGAGCGGCTACCATGCTGGAGAGCAGGGCTCTGGAGCGCTTGAAAACCACAACCTGGGAATTACAGGGGTAATGTCGGGCTCCACAGAAAGGAGTGCACTGAGCTCTGAACCCTGCCTGCGGTTGGAATAGGGGACCTTGGAAAAAAGCAAGCTCCCGAAGACAGGAGGAATCCAAGCAGAGGCTCGTGATTCTCTGTGGAGACCCCTGAGAACAGGCTCTTTCATTGGCTTGGAGTTTAGACTGGATGAACCCCTGAGGTGCCAGCCAATTCTTACACACTCAGGGGAGAGGCCTGACTCCTTACTTAGAAGCCTGCTGCCGGATCATTAGCATCTGTATGGCGCCTTCCAGAATGCGAAAGGCCATGGAACGCACCGGATTCTCGGATTCTCCGCCAGGTAGGTGTTACTTTTTTCTTTACTTATAAGAAATTATTTATTATCTATTTATTTATAGATGAAGAAATAGGGTCTCAGACAGGTTAAGAGGCTGACCTGGTTACAAAGGGCTGCCCCGAGGAGGACAGGAACAAGGCCCTCAGCAGAGTATAGGTGTCCTGTCCCTGGAAAATTCTCTCAAAGGCCCCAGCGCCACTCCCACATGTTCTGAGCTCACCCAGCAGCCTGGGGCAAGGAGGGCTTGAAGGCATTGCTGGTGTTCCCACCCCCCACCCCCCGGCAGGGGTGGTGTGGGGTCACCTGGACACGAGGGGGCCCTGCAACACAGGGACTAGGAGAGCAGAGTCCGGCTTTACTCACCGCGGCTGTGTTATTTGGTTTTTAAAGTCACACCCTCGTGAGGTCATCACCAACTGCTCCCCAGAACATCTGCCCAAAATAGCACGGACATCTGGATGTTACAAAAAAGACTCATCGCTGTGGAATTACAAAGAGCATCTGACCCTCATCATGCAGCACTTTTGTGTCTGTGTGGCTTGAGCTAGCCAGAGACAGAGAAAACCATCAGTGGGAAATGTGCGTGTCTTCTTGGAACAACTTGCTGATTCCCCTGGCCACCGCAGACCTCCCAAAGACCAGTGCACAGGAATGCCACCTGGCTGTTCAGCTCAAGATGGGTTCAGGAAACAAGACCTTGTTACCCCAAGGCCTCCCTTTGCTTCTCACTCCAAGCTGATGCTCCTGGTCTCAGCACACTCTCTCTTCCTCATCAGACTTGGCCCCCAATTACTTCTGCCTATTTTTATTTTTTCTTTAAAGATTTTATTTATTTGAGAGAGAAAGAGAGTGAGCAAGCACGACTGGGGGGGAGGGGCAGAGGGAGAGGGAGAAGCAGGCTCCTTGCAGGAGCAGGGAGCCCAACTCGGGACTCGATCCCAGAGCCCCGGGATCATGACCTGAGCCGAAGGCAGACGCTTACCCGACTGAGCCACCCAGGCGCCCCACTTCTGCCTATTTTTTTTAAAACCCGACTTCACTTTCAAACCCTATTTGGTTCCATCGAGCAAATCCAGGAGGTCTAGCACACTACTCAATGTGCACCCCTGACTTCTCACTGTCCACAGGAGGAAGCCCAGATGCTCTAGCGTGGGGTCTCAGCACCCCCTCAACTCCCATTCTGCCTTCCTGTGTTGTCTGGCAATAGGCATGCTGCCTCAAAGTGGTTTTCTGAGGGTGACACACTCATTGGCCTCTGTGTCTTTGCTCATGCTGTTCCCTCTCCTAAAATTCCTTCCATCCACATCTTAACCTAGCAGGTCACACCTCAAGTTCCAGCTCAAATGTCACCTAAACCTTCACCTCCCTGCGGACCCTGAGCATGATGCATTTCTTACCTCTTTGTACCTCCACCACAGCAAAATAAATGGGCAAGATACTTCTAAAAACTGAAGAAAATCCAAGAGGAAAATGTGACAGTGGGCGTGGGGTGAGAGGCAAATTTGGAAGGGTGGCCAGAGAGGTCTGTGGTGAGATGGTGCATCTGAGTTTAGGCCTGGCAGATGAGAAGGCAGCAGGTCCCGGCGGCCAAGAGCTCCACACGCAGGGAAGAGCACACGTGAAAGCCTTTGTTGGGAGTGAGTGTGAAGGGTCTCAGGAACGGCAAGTGGGTCGGGAGGCTGCATCACCATGGACAGCGGCCAAGCGGAAGGACACAGAGCCAGGAGGAAGGTGGGTTCTCTCCCGTGGTTCATAGAAGCAGTCTGCATTTATCCTACATGGAGCAGGAAGCCTATGGAACGTTCTGAGCAGGGATGTGGCAGACAAGGGGAATCTGGTTGCTGTGTGAGTAACAGAGGACAGAGTGGACCCAGGAGATGCTGGGGGTGATGGTGGCCAGTGAACGGGAGATGGAGAGAAGCCACTGCAGACAGAGCTGAGGGCACTTAACGACAGAGATGCAGCAGTGAAGGCAAGGGTTCTGACCACTTCTCCACCATATTCAGTGTGAGCTCTTGGAGTGCAGGAGTCCCTTTTATGAATGTCTAGATGGTGCCCCATGCTCCGTGTCCCTAGGCATAACCCAGAAAGTGCTCCCCACACCTGCTATTTCTATTCTGTTGGAACTCATAGCACACTGCAACGCCCTCTTTGCCCTCCAGCTAGTCGTTCCTCTGTGCCCAGGACTCCACAAGGGTAGAGGCCAGGCCAGGTGCCCGGCCCACAGTGGGCTCACCGTTGCACCTGCTGAATGCCTACCAGATGTGGACATCAGCACCAACAGCAAAACAAGAGGCCGGGCTCCTTTGCACGGGACAGTCACCTAAGTGTGTTGGCTAGGGATCAGCCACAGTGACAGTCATCCAGTCACAGGGCAAGGGCCGGACTGACCCTAATTGACACCAAAGGGTTCTGGGCCTCTGGGGGCCTGTTGGATTCATTCTGAGCTCAAGGAAATTCTGAGATTCGCTGTTCCTTCTGTTCTTAACTCTCCTGTGATTAAAAGTCTCCTCGAACAACATGTGCTCGGCTCAGAGGATGCCAACATCAGTATTACCAAGCTGCCATTTAGTCTTCTCCCTCCTCCCTCCCTCCCTCCCTCCCTCCCTGTGCCTGAAACTACTCTGTGAATACTTCCTCCCGGATGTCTTCCTGAATGGCCCCAAATGTCAGTAATCTTTTGGAAATTGGCCACTGCTGCTGTCAATGTCTGGGCTGTCAGACCCCTAACAGCCTCTGGATTTGTCACGGGCTATTAACTAGCTAACTCTTCATTAAGTGTTGGTAAAGATCAATTTCTGGGGGGGCTGATCTGGCTCCACTTGTTTGCTAAATGGAAGAAACAGATGTGTCTGCTCACACTTCCCGTGGCTTCACTCTGCAGGACACAGTGGCCTAGGTACTGGTCTGTAAAGCCCTTGCCTTCCAGGTGGTGGGAACATGGCCTCTGTTGTCATGGTGATGGGTCAGCAAGGACAGCTAAGGGGCAGAGACAAGGGCTCAGGGTGTAGGGGAGGCCAATCACTTCCTCCTCTCAGCTCCCAGGCCCCTGACACACACACATGACTGGACCAGGAGCAAACCACTCACCCGGGCTGGGCCAACTGCACGGTTTCTCCTGGGAACATGGATTGCTGACACACAGACTGAGGCATATTAACAAGGTTGGGGACAGGGTTAGCATGGAAGCTATGGGAGAAGCAGAGCCAGGAGCGTCCTTCCAGCCACCAAGTGCAAAGACACAGGCAGAAGCACAGCCAGGGAGCGCCGAGAGACGGGCGCGTAAACTTGGCTCCCAACCCGCCGACTCATTTTCTGTGAGACCCCATCGTATCTCGTTCCCTGTCTTGAGCTGCCTGCAAAATATCCCACTATTTCCTCAAAATAAACCCCGCCAGTGGCTTTTCTTTTCCTTGCAACCCCACCTCTAAGAGAATGGGCTTTGACATCAGACCAACCTGGATTCAAATCTTGGTTCTAGCACTTACTGTTATCCATTCATATGTAACCTCTCTGGGCCTCAGTGTCCTTATCTGTAAAATGGGGCTAATGCCACTCCCTTCATGTGGTTATTGTGGGGATTCAAGGAGTCGGGGTAGGTGAAAACACCAGCTCCCCAATAAAGCTGCTGAATGGTTCTCAATGCAGACAGAAAGAGAAGTTGCCCGCCACCCCCCACCCAAGGACATATGATGATGTCTGAAGACACTTTTGGTCATCACATCTGCTGCGGGCACCTGGCATCTAGTGGACCGAGGCCAGGGATACTGCTAAGCATCCTACAGGGCACAGGGCAGCCCCCCACAACAAAAGATGATCCAGCCCCAAATGTCAACAGTGCTGAGGCTGAGAATCACTGGAACATTGTTGTCAACTAGGTGGGGAATTCCTCCCCAATGACAACGGGGCCATATTTCACATCAGCAACAGCACTTCTGAAGTGGCCCCCTTCCAAGGCCCTCTCTCTCCTCCACACCTCCTCCTCCCCGAGCCTCCTGCCCCCATCTTACATACTCTCCTACACCTCAACCCTCCTTTTCTTGAGGGTAATGAAAAATGCCTTGTGCTCCACAGAAAGGACTCTCTCCTTTCTCTGGGAGAAGCCCATGGGGACCTGATAATGAAAGCGAAGGGGCTAACGGCTTCACGCTGACCTGCTTATATCCTCAGTTGGAAAAGGAGGAGGGGAAGCGCTGGGGAGGACAGTAGCACCTGGAACCCACCCTTGTTTTTCTCCCTTTCTTTCTCTCAAAGACCCATTAGATGGTCCAGCTTTATATGAAGGGTCTCATGATCACCGTGATGGTCAGAGGGAGAGGAAACATGAACACCTTCAGCCACAGAGAAGTCAGCATCACTGGAGCAAGGGAAGATGGCTTTAGATCTTGGAGTAACAGAAGAAAATGTGATGGTTTTCAGAGTGGCTTTGGCCAAGAGCCCCTGGGACTCTGCAGAAGGATGGGCAGAGGAAGGGAAATGAGCCGGGGCGGGGCGGGGGGGGGGGGGTTCACCAATCCTAGGGGGCTTCTGGGTTTTCCCTGGGGAGAAGGGAGGAGGTGGCAGCCTAATTTCGGAGTCCAAAGGAGTAAAGCAACATCAGTTCCACCAGCACCGGCAGCCAGGCCCGGTCCCCAGGTCTGATGGACGGGCAGGGACAGTAGCAGAAGCTCCAGCTAACAGTAAATTTGGAATTTGGGTGTCCGAGGGTTGGATGTTGCATCTACCATGGGCTACCCAATACAGCTTATCCCCTGACACTGTGGATGCCTGATAAGCCCCTCAGCATCTTCATTTATAAAATGAGAAAGTGCTTGCCAGCTCTAATTGCATCTATGATTAAGCCCAGAGGTGTGCCTCTGACTGCAAAGAGGCTCTTCTAATCCAGCTGGGAGGGGATGGTAAAATAAAGAGGCTGCCCACTCCCTTCATCAAGTCTTAGCACTCGCCCACAGGCGTGAGCTGCTGTGCATCCTTAACACCATCACGGAGGGTAGGGCAATGAGGGCTGGATCTGGGATCAAAGGCTGCGCCCACAGCTGGACCTCATAATCTACAAACCGGATGACTGAAGTCAAGTGACTCGAGATACGGCTCCTGTCTTCTGCGTAAGGTGGCTCGGAGGCTTACGTGAGAATGGAAGGCACTAAGCACATGACAACCGCTCAGTAAATGCAATTTGCCTCTGCGTTATTAAAAAAATGCTAGGGGCGCCTGGGTGGCTCAGTTGGTTAAGCGACTGCCTTCGCCTCAGGTCATGATCCTGGAGTCCCAGGATCGAGTCCCGCATCAGGCTCCCTGCTCGGCAGGGAGTCTGCTTCTCCCTCTGACCCTCCCCCTCTCATGCTCTCTCTCTCTCTCTCATTCTCTCTCTCAAATAAATAAATAAAATCTTAAAAAAAAAAAAATGCTAAACCATACGACACAGAAAACAAACAGCTAGAGTTAGGGAACCAGGACATTCGGTATTTATGATGCTAAAATGCTGGAAGCCACAGAAAGACCTGCAGGAGGAGACGGGCTAAAGGTCTCAATTGCACATCCACAGAATGGGTTATTACAACACAGCTTGTTAAAATGCCGTTTAAAACTAGTGGGATGGGAACATTCTCACAGCCGGTAAAAAATAAAGTATGATAAAATGTAAAAACAACACAATTCCAATTGTGTAAAAAATAATACATGCTCTACAGATGCCTATACATTTAATCTTTGATAAATACAAAGTATCATTCCACCACCCAGAAATTACCACTCTAAGTTTTTTTTTAATCTCTTCATTATACTTATCTGTAGTTTAAAACACGTTTTACAACAAGCACGTATTCTTCTGAGAGACCATTCATTTGTAAGTGTAAGAAGAGGAAGCAGGTTTGGGGGTCAAGGCCTGGTGGATGGCTAGAGATGGAGGATGGAAGCAAGCAGAGAGGGGGATTCAGGTCCGGGAAGAGCAGACAGAACCACAGAGCGGGTGTGGGGATGGGGAGGGGGTGGGCTCGGGGGACCTGCTTATCTGGTCAAAGAACACTCCGGGAGCTGGAGGTAGGGAAAAGTCTCCCTGGACAGACCGAGTGGCACTTCGGGAAGAAGCTGGAGGATCAGGCGGGATGGACCCAATACAACTGCTGACATGGAGCCGCTGTGGGCTCTTGAGTAGGCGGATGATGTAATAAAGTGCTGTCAGGGCTGCATCAGCCCAGTGCAGGATGGCCTGAGGCACGGGGACCAAAAGGAGGAAGTAGAAGAGCCACTGACAGTAATGAGGCCTGGAGAAAGGAGCTCTAGGGTTGGGATGCCTCTGGGAATGAAGCTTTAGCAGGACTTCTGGTCTGCTGGGTTAAGAAGGGAAAGCTGGGAGGGGCCAGAGGTGCCCCATTGGCTGGCCTGAGAGACCAAGGACGTGGCAGGGAGGGAAGCCCCAAGAGAGGAGACTGGAGCTAGTGGTCCAGGGGACAGAACACCTGGAGCTGGGGCTTATCTGGACAGGGTGAGGGAGCAGCACCCGGAGGGGTCCAGGAAACAGGCCCAGAAAGTGACGAAGCAGTGATCAGCAGGGGAGGAAAGGCGCCTGCCCACCCCTTCCCAGGAAGCGGAGCGAAGACAGTGTTCCAGGGAGGGTGACGGTGGTGAGAGACAGAGACCACTAGTCATCTCTGAATCTCATCCTAAGAGACCAGGAGTTTGTATACCGAGCCATGGGGCCACTGGGTATGGTTACGGGAAGAGCAGGCGTGAACCAGACTGAAGCTGGGAGGAGGAGGCAGGTCAAGACAAAAGTGCCTTTTATGACAGGGGAGGCAGAAGTGCTGGAAGGCTCTCAGAGAAGTCCAGCAAAAACCACCGGGGAGACAGAGACCCACAGTGCTGCTAAAGCTTCTCCGAGCCGCCCTGAGCTGGTCTCCACAAGCAGGGTTACCTGAGTTGCAACCTGAGTTCTGAGTAAGGACTAAATGAGTTATCACATGTAAAACGCCCAACACAGGGCAGACATTTAATATACAGAAGTGATTATCACTACGTGGAAATAATTTTTTAAATTTATTTTAGAGAGAGTGTGTGCATGTGCAGTGGGGAGGGGCAGGGGGAGAGGGAGAGAGAGAATCTCCAGTAGACTCCCCACTGAGTGAGGAGCCCGACACAGGGCTCGATCTCACGACCCTGAGACCATGAGCTGAGCTGAAACCAAGAGTCAGATGCTTAACCGACTGTACCACCCAGGCGCCCCTATGTGGAAATAATTTTTAAAAGTGGCTGAGATGCGGTGGATGGGAAAATGTGAACCAGGAACCAGGTGAGAAGCTCACCTAGGAAAATAATGCAAATGAAAACTAAGTTCTTCTGCACACAGAGCTCATTTATCAGCTGGCATTCAAATCTGGGCACTGGGGAACAAAAAGGTTATCAAGTTATGTTTATGCGACACCAAGTTCTCCATTTGGGGTTGGACGGGGTGGCCCAAGGATGGTCTCCTTTGGTGCACCTGACCTCCATCAGCCTGCCTGGGTCAGGGAGGGGCTAGCAGTCCTGATATGTGGTTAGGCCGCAGAGTGACAGCCCCCAAGGCTGTGTGATGTGGTCTTGAAGTCTGTGTGTGTATAGGGGAAGGTGGGGTGTCTTTCTGATCTTGAGGAAATTGGCTTCTTCCCACAACCAAATTTATCAAGAGCCTCTTCCTGAGCTCAGATTCAAATCCAAGTAATGCTGACATATAATGAAGGCAGGAAGGATACTGAGGATTTGTCAGGAGCCAGCTGCTCGGCCATCATTGGTTTTCCTGGCCTGCACTGGGGAGACAAAGAGTATCTAGAATCCACTGGGTGATGCTCTCCTCTTGTCCACACTCTTAGTTTTGAAGCTGAAACAAGTCCAAGCACTTCTTCCCACTGCTTGCCCCTGGGGTTAAGGCCTCACCAGGTCTAGTCTTGGCCAAGAAACAAAGTGAGGTCTACTGGCATCTATGGAAAGCAAACACGTGCTCTGGACAGTTACTAACATCACAGGCCAAACAATTGAGCCAAACAACTCCTAGCTGATCAGACAGCCATGGCTGTGTGAACAGCACAAAGATGGGTCACAAGAAATCATATCATTTTTTTTAAAAAGATTTATTTGAAAGAGAGCATGCGCACTTGAGCATGCACATGAGTAGGGGAGGGGCAGAGGGAGAGGAAGAGAATCTCCAGCAGACTCCTCACTGAGCTTGGAGCCCGACACGGGTCTCAATCTCACAACCCTGAGATCATGACCTCAGCTGAAACCAAGAGTCGGATGTTTAAACCAAGAGTCTGAGTCACCCAGGTGCCCCCAAGAAATCATATCATTAACCCAGAACAGAAGAGCTCATCCTAGCCATCTTGTTTCTAGAATCTATCCCTTCTCTTCTCTTCCCTCTGTGGCCACCTCGAGTCACGCTCCTAAAATATACATCTTAAAATCTGCAGGTGATTTGGCGTGGCCTAAAAGATCACCTAAGTCCCTTGGGGTGGGGGGGTATGGATCCCCATAATTGAAATCAACTTTCTAATCCTCCTTGACTGGGTCCTGTGCTTGCTGGTTTTCAATGCATTGCTCTGGAGTACCCCCAGACCTTCACATCTAGGCACACGCTATCCCCCCGGCCCCCCCGAAACATCTGCCCTCCTCTCTAGTCTAACGGTGGACTCCAATTCCCCTCGGAGGCTCAGCTTCTCTGTGACGCCTTCTCTGACTCCCCACCTCTGTGCCCCCGAAGACAGTCCAGGGCCCGCTCTCTGTGCTGTATGATCACGGGCCACGCCGGGTTCCTCTGTGAGCAACTCCGAAGCAGGAAGCGCCCCCTGAATCACTTGGGACTTGCCACAAAGCTCATAGTGTTCAGAGGCATGTGAACGAGCTGAGGCCACCACGAAGTCCCATCCGCACAACAATGGGCCGACAGTCTCGGTGCTCCTGAAATCATTTCTAGGTGCCACAACACAGTGGTCACAGCCAACCCCTTCTGTCCTCCCTCACTACGGTTGCCAACAGTCAACACCTTTTCACTTTTAACATCAATTTTAGGCTCGCTAGGCAAAATGATCGGACTAGGATTTGCACAGCCTCTGCCTGGCACATTTTTGACACCATGTGAATTTCAGATGGTAACAGTAAAGAGGAGAGACGCCAAGAGCTCGGCAGATTTATGGGAACCCGCACAAACCCCTGCGAGCACCTGGCTGAGAGAACACAGTGCCAGGTTCGGGGACAGCCATTGGTGACCCTCCAAGCTTCCCAGGGCTCATCTGAGAGCCTAGACCTCTTGCCACTCCTACTCACTCTCTCGAGAAGACGCGTTCTGCTCACCGTTGAGTTTGACGCTGAGCCTCGTGGCTACTAAATTAAATAAACCTCCCTACTCCTTCCTGCCCACCCTCCAATTATTAGATTTGAAGGTGTCCAGTATCATCCAGCTAAGAGTCTATGGCACACAGATCTCCTAAAAGATTTAAGTTAAATATTTAAATGCCATTTCATTTACCTTCTTTATCTATAGGCTTCAAATTCAGAATCCGTTCGTGTACCTTAGACACTTCAGCTCCTTGGGCCTTTGTGGATCTGATTTCTAACACTGGGCATGTGTTGGCAGGCGGATGGAAGGATGGGAGGTAAGTGTAAGATCCCTTCAGATTCTGTAACTCTATGACCCCCCCTTTTTTTTTTTTTTTTAAAGATTTTATTTATTTATTTGACAGAGAGAGACACAGTGAGAGAGGGAACACAAGCAGGGGGGAGTGGGAGAGGGAGAAGCAGGCTTCCCGTGAGCAGGGAGCCCGATGCGGAGCTCGATCCCAGGACCCTGGGATCATGACCTGAGCCAAAGGCAGACGCTTAAAGACTGAGCCACCCAGGCGCCCCTCTAGGACTCTAATCACACATATGTACACATATATTCAGTGCAATCCGCCGGTCTCCATCTGCATTTAAAATACAAGTACTGGGGCATGTGACTCTGGATACTGGGGTCATGAGTTCAAGCCCTATGCTGGGCACAGAGCTTATTTAAAAAAATAAATGTGTCAAGATGACCATACAGTTCATTCTAGAAGCCAGGGTGGGCATAGCCCACGACGGCTTTCCCCTTCCTCTAAATTCCTGTGTACAAAGGATTGTACAATTTCATCTTCTTCGGTCTGTTAGCTGATTTCTTATGAGTTCTGTTTACTTAGCAAACATTATTAGGTTCATGCACTGAAGTCTCACCTCCAAAAGCAGAGCTTCTGGTCCCCGGTGCCGGCAATTACTTTTGACACAACATTTGTGTCTCTCTCCCTGTCCCTGAAATCTGAGATCCTTGCTCGGTCAGGTGAATGCCCTGGATAAAACACTCGCTAAGTGATAGAAACATATCCATATTATACATGCACAAAAACGGTTAATGGGGACCAAGAACTGTCGTACATTTTAGGAAATCTGAAATAAATCCGGTTCTCGTTCTTGCCCAGGGTCGCTCTAAGAAAGGGCAAGCACTAACATTTATGGAGCCCCTCTGTAGGCTGGACACTTTCTACAAAAGCATCACAGTCAACCCAATGCGTGGAGTGGCCACGTGAGATGGGCCTTGCCAAGGAGGATGCAGAAGGTCCGAGGCCGGCTCAGCCCAGCCCAGCCCCACGGCACTGGGGGACAAATCAGGACATGCACCTAGAGGTCTAGGATTGCTCAAACCACTGACACCTGAATCAGTCCCGCTGCCTGTCAAAAATGCATATTCCCAGGCCACCACCCAGGCAGACCAAGTTGATCTGGATTTGTAAAAAGTGAGGCCTGGAACTGGGCCTTCTACACAGCTCCCCGAATGCCTCTGCTGCTCACTGATGCTCGAGACCTGCAGCCAACAGGCAGCAGTGAAAGGCTGGTGCCCTCTCTGCTCTCCTAAGCAGTTGCCCACTGGCCAGCACTGGCAGGAGCGACCCTACTGTCCTGAGATGCTCAGTTAAGGCCCAAGCAATGACAGAGGCTGGTAGCATTGTCCCGGCACTCCCACTGCCTTCTGGACTTCAGAGCACCGGGCGGGGCCGTGGGAGAGGACAGTGCCAGGGCCACCGCGGGACACCGCGCCTAGAGCACAGATGGGCTTGCAGTTCCTCGTTCTGCCGTTTCCCCACTCTGGGGCAGGATCACAGGAAGGAGGAGGCTTTTAGGTGCGAAGCGTGGCTCACGTGGGGTGGGCCTTCTCCTGGAATGTCTCCTTGAGCCGCTCCCCACTTCCTCAGCCCGGAGCGCAGGAAAGATGCGTGCATGTTCTCATCCCATCCTGGACTACCTCCTGCTGCTACAATGCCCACCACGGGACCGGGTCTCCAAATTTCCCTGGCCTAGCTTGACCACCACCACCTGCACGGGCCCTGAACTGTTCAAAGAACAGACCTGGTTGCTTTCGTGAGAAAGTGTCCTCTTTCGAAGCCTTAAGAACAGCTATTTTTGAAAACATTACTGGTATCAGTGAAGCTGAGTGTCAAAATTGCACACATCTTCAAAATGGCCAGCATCTTCTACATCCCTGTGCATTTTCCTCTTCCACAGATCATTTTTTTCTGTTTCTAGAAGATGAATAATAATCTCTCGTTTTTGTACGGAATTTTAAAATTTCCCAAGTACTTTTACTCCCATTATCTCAGATATTTTCTCCTGGCCAGCTGGGGAGGTTGCTCAGGCTGGAATCATGATCTCCATCTTAGAGATGACACAGGACCGGAGCTAGGGTGGCATGTCCATACACCCAGCCACCTGTCCTATAGAGAAAGCACCTGAACACAGCTCTTCCAGCCCCGGCACACTTTGCTATGCTGTGTCTGACCCTCCTGAGAGGGTCTCACTGATCTCCAAATAATTTTTTGCCGAAGCGAAAGAGGTGTCTTCAGATCCATTACTGCATGGGTAAACCAGTTGCTCCTCCCAGGACCCAGGACACGGGTGGTCCAGTGGCCACAGTTAAGGACGGACCATCCCAGCAATAAACAGGGACCCAGGTGACGGCGCTGAAGTCAAGACCCTGCTGGAATGCTCTCCACTAGGCTGCTATGCCTGTAAGCTGGAGAAAACAATGAAAACCAGAAGCTAAGGGGAAGGAAGCCTTGCATATCGGCGTGTTGGGGAAACCTGCTACGTTCCAGCATCGAATGAACTGCTGGAGCAGGCTTCGAGAGCAGAGGATGTCGGGTCTCAGGCTGCACCTTCCAGGGGACTATGTGGTCAGTTTCACACGAAAGCAACAATGCACGGGAATGAAGTTTCAGCAACTCAAGGGCTGTGTTTTAGCAACGTACAGACAGCTTTAGAAATGTGTTAGGAATCTGATTTATGCGGGGGATGGCTCTACGTCTAGTGTCCTAGAAGCTGATTCCCTGCATGCGGACACACATCTTTACTGTTGAGATTTTGGAAGAAAGAAGCCTGGACTCAGGGTAGAAATTCTGGGTTAGCGTGACCATTTCTCAAGAATGTCACCAAGCACCAGCCTCTGAGCTTGGGATTGCTACCCACAACCAAGGGGCCTGAAGGATCTAATCAACAAAGGCATCAATTTCCCCCAAGTCAGGCCAGGAAGAAAGGGCAGAAACACAGCATCTGGCATAGACATTATTACCAAAACATCACGTAGGTGAAAATCACTGCACTCTTAAAGACCAAGCTGCAAGCAACAGAGAGATCACAGAGGGTCCAGGCTCTAAGGCCCACAGAACACACTGGCATCCCATGGCATCCCACGGCAGCTGCTACGGTACGAGCCCTGTGAATATCTGCTGCCGCGTCCCCAGCACTCAGAACAGTGTGTGGCCCCTAGAATGCATTCGGTCACTGTTGGTGGAAATAATGAGCCTCCTGAGCTGGTCACCAGGGAGCAGGAGAACCTGCAACGAGGACTTCGAAGTCACAGTTAACCAAAACAGCCCTCAGGCCTGCCTCCCTCTTCCCATCTTCTTAGAGGTCACGTTCTAACGATCTGTCGAATAAAAACGGTCATTCTGCCGTGAAATCTGGGCACTTGCCAGCACAGCATAAGGTGAGCCCTTGTGAATCCAGAGTCACAAGACCTCCGGGCCAGAAGACATCTCAGAGGCAAGTTCCTAGTTACAGAATTGGTTGCAGCAAAGCTAGAACTTAGAAACATGAGGTGGTAACTAAAGCAATGGTAAAAATTTTTTTTAATTAAAAAAAAAAAAAAAAGAACGACCTGGGTTTGGAAGGAGGCATACGGCTCCCTGCCGAGGTGCGTGGAGAGGCTGGGTCAATAGGGGCTTCTGTGCAATGGGGAGCATGCAGGGCTGTCCGTTTCTCAACCTGAGGACAGTCCTCAGGAGCTGAAGCCCCTTAATTCCTGGCAAAGTGGAATTTTCAGTGAGAAGAAAAACTTGAAGAGAATCATTAAAAAGCCCCAGAAGGTTTCTCAGAAACTAAACAGCCCTTTTTCAACAACAGGCTGGCAGAGGAAGCGTACCGATTAGATTTCCCAGAACAAACTTTCAGGCTGGCTTTAAAAATTAGAGGAGAATGGGCTCCAGGCAAGACCCAGTTTTGGGTTTCATGAAACCCAGTTGGCTAGAAGGATGATCAGACACACAGGCGAAATCCAGAAAACAGATGGGGTGTCTTCTTCCTCTAATTGCAGCACGGCCCAGGGAAGTCCTGCAGTTGAAGCACAGCCTGGAGGGGCTGGTCCCAGCCCGGGGCAGTGGCCGAGCCCCAGGTACATAGCAGGGAAATGCCCCAGTCCTCCCTGAGCACTGTGCAAGCACCCCACCCCATCCTGCCAGCAAATTCAGGATGGGGCCCCAAACTATGGCACTCTTCAAAGCTCCCACCCTCTCCCCACCATCAGCCCCCACACCCCACAGGCTGGGCCCAGAAGAAGAAGGAAGCAGGCTGGGGCCTTTCCTGGGTCAGGGAGGGGCACTGAACAGGTACTCACACCCTTATGGACCCCTCGTGGATGGGCCTCTGCAAGTCGGGGTACCATGGGGTCTGGGACTGCATAGGCATTAGAACTCTCTCCCGGTTGTAACTATGGGAAGTCTGCCCTCCCTCCCTGAGCTGTCCTGGAGTGAGCAGCCTGGGGCTGGCAGAACCCAGTCCTCTGCCCCACTCTGCAAGGTGGTGGTAGGAACTAAACTCAGTCTGGTTCATGGTTCTCTCTGAGATCACTCAGCCTGCCTGAGAGTCTTCTTGCAATTCACAGTTGTATATGTGTATTTACTTGAGTTTGTCTATTTTTATATTTAAACAGATCTGGGTTTCTATATCCCTCTGGGCCACACAACATGGCTTTTTACCAAACATCGTTTTAACAAAGGAAAAAGCAAAGAAAAAGCGTGACATTTCCCTCCGGCAAAGGTTACCTTTGCACCACTGTCGTCATAACATAGAGAGCATAGAGTGAATTTTTTTGGAGTAGTTACTGAGCTAGTCTTATTTCTTTACAAAAATTCAGCCAAGGGCCTGGCGGAGGGGTGCGGGGAGACCCGTGAGGCCACTGGAGGAAATGCCAAGAGGCCCCCTGTGTGGCCAGCTCAAGTACTAAAGCCTAGACCAGAGCTCCCTCTGGAGCTATTCTGTGCCCACTGGACTAACCGCCCCCAGCTTGAAAGACCACACGCCCGGGAGCCCACCGGCTTGGCTTCCTGATCCTGCTCTGCCCCTTTAACTCTGACCTTGAACAAGCCATCAAAACTCTCTGAGCCTCAGTTCCTGCCACTGTGAAATGTGGGGACCCTCCAGTCCTGTGGGGAGGATCAAATGAGAGTAAATGGAGATCACGTGACACATAACGGGCCATCAATGAGTGACAGTTTGGGCTATCGGCATGACAGTGAGACCCAGCGGATCAGTGACGGTGGTATTCTCACTGGCCCTTTCCATACATGAGAGCTACATGTCACTGCTGGGGGAGACTCGGGAACCGGGCCTCCTCGGATGCCAAAGAGGATGAATCCAATGGCCACTCATTCTACCCGATTCACCTGCCACCCTAGACAGGTGATCTCTCCTCTTGGAGGACGTACGGTCTTCCCTTGGCTGCCCAGACTCCACACGCTGTACCCTCCCAGCTGTTCCTCTGGCCTCCGGCCCCCCTCAGCAAGGGCGTGCTCCAGGCTCCCCTTCTTGTCTGCACCCAGTTCCTGGGCCATCTCCTCCAACCTTGCTGTTCCAGGTCCCACCTGGATGACTCCCAGATGGATATTGCTCCTGTAGCCAAGGACCCACTCGCACTGTGTTCATCGGGATGCCCAGGAGGCCTCTGAAGCTTAGCACAGCCTGACACAGGCTCCTGGCCGTGTGCCCCCACCCCACCCAAGCGGGCTCTCTCTACAGCCCTCCCCATCCTAACAGCGGCCCCACCCGTCCAGTTAGCGAGACCCTCCTAGACTCCTCGAATCAACCAATCGCCACAAAGAATCCATCCGAATATTCTCAGTCTTCCCTTTAAGATACACACATGCTTCCCCTGCTCCCAGCTTCCAGGGATCCCTCTGGGTCTCTGCATGGAGCCCCACCATCCTACTTGCCCTCCACAGCCCACTGTCAACAGAGCACACAGGGGCCGTCAGATGCTGTCACCCCTCTGCTCAGCACCCTGCCACGGCTCCCTGCCCCTCTGCATAAAGCCGCGATCATCCCAACAGGCAACAAGACCCCACTCCTGACTCTGTGCCTTGCCCCTTCCCGTGCTGGGCCCCGGCCAGGCCAGCCTCCCTGTCTGCTCTGTTCTCCCCTCCTTCTGTTTTCCTCACCACACGGGCATTTATGTCCCTGTCTTTCACCCCACGTGTCCACCCAGCTGCCCAAGCCGGCACACGGCTACTTCTCCACTAATGGGGAGAACACGGAGGGAGGGAGGGACCGCCCTCATGCTCGGGGCGGGGGGGGGGGGGGGGGGAGGACGAGGACAATCTTCCTGCAAAGAGTGAAATATCGGGAGGACAGTGTGAATTTCAATGCTTCCAGGCGCCCGGACAACGGGCTCCCGAAAGTGTCTTCAACCTCACTGCCTGTTTTTATTTCTTTTTAAGATTGTATTTATTTATTTGACAGAGACAGAGAGAGAGAGAGTGCACATAAGCAGGGGGAGCAGCAGAGGGAGAGGGAGAAGCAGACTCCACACTGAGCAGGGAGCCTGACACGGGGCTCGATCCCAGGACCCTTGGGATCATGACCTGAGCCGAGGGCAGACACTTAGCCACCCAGGCGCCCCTCTTCCTGCCTGTTGTAACCACGGATTCTGCTACGTAGGCATGACCTCAGTATCCCCACCTTAAAATATAGATGATCAGAATGCCTCATCCCGTGGGGATTTTTGACATACGAGCTTCTTCGGTAAATTCTAAAATTATACACAAGTACCACATTTTGAAACTTTTTGTAAATTTCTTTCCGTAATCCGTCTCCTGTGCTCCAAACCCCAAACCCACAATACTTGCTGGATACGCTGACATAGACGTCCCCTGACACCTCAAAGTCAAAATGCTCACACAGGACTTGTCTCCCCTTATTCCTTCCCCGATTCTAGCTTCCCATCCCAGGCCACCAGCTGTAGGGTGCTCATCACCCCCTCCCTCCCTTTACCAGCCTGATCCAACCAGACTCCCGATCTTTTTAGCACCATTTCTGTGATGTTCCTCAAAGCCATCTCCTCACTGCGTCTCTGACTCGGTCCCCGTCCTCCTGATGGCTTGCCAGGAGGGTCCTGCCGCCTTCCAACAGGCCCACCACCTGCAGCGCTTCCCAGTCACGACAGGCAGAGCTTTCTGCCAAAAAATCTCTGCTATTCAAAAGCTTCTGATGGGTTTGCCCATTACATACATAGTAAAATCTGAAAACCCACAGCCTTATCCAGAATGCTTCCCTTCCAGCTTCATCTCCATTTATCCCCTCCCCCCGCCCCCAATGCCTCCATGTACTCTAGGGTGGAAGCAGAGCCCAGCCCTGAGACTCTAAATGACATTGGACACTCAATTTCTCGGCGGTGCCCCATCTCCCCTAGTCACAGGTATGCACATGATGTGGCCCTCCGGCTTTGAGACAGCTCTGAACAAAGTTAACACCAATTCCCTCTTAGGGGATTGTGTATTCTGCCCCACCCCCCACCCCGTCTTGACCAAATATCACTACTGCAGAGACCCAACACAAAATAAGAACCCTATGGGCAGTGGCCCATGGGTGAGGGCAGGTAGAACATGACCACCACCAACTATGATGACCATCAGTTGGCTAACTGGGCTCTGAGTCCTGTGCCAATCCTTCGAGTGGGCATAGCTGATGTCCCTTTTACAAATGATCTCCTGGGGCACCGAAAAGTCTTAACCACTTGGCAAGCAGCACAGCTCTAAGTGGCAGAGCCCAGGATGAACCATCTCGGTCGTGCTCCAAAGACTGGGCTCTTCCCACAACCCTCGGCCCCTCCAGGACTGAGCGGCTCAGGCCCCCTCAGTCCTCAGGGACTGAACTCAGACACACCACACTTCCCCATTTTGTACAGCGAAATTCCAAAGAATGTCAAAGCCAGGGATGCAGGAGAACCTTCTGAGGCCTCACAGAACACGAGGGCTTATGAGCAGAACAACTGAGCCGCACAAGAGGCCCCCTTATTTGGGGCTGTAGAAAGTATTTATCATCAGACGGCTGGTTTCAACTAAACAAAACAGACTCGTGTTCATGCTGGGGGCTGCACAAGTTCTAAAAGGTTAACATAATTAACACTTTTTCTTTTTTCTCACGCTTTTCAAATTCTTTTTATATGGCTATTATTTCCCTACTGACTCATCCCTTTGAAAAACACCCTTGTGTTTAGCTCCTGCAAAGCTGCCATCCACGTCCTTTGTCTTTTCTCTTCCTTGCCCTGACCTTTCACACGGGCCCAGGCACAGGTAAAGGAAGCCCAGGCAGATACTGGGGATGCTCTGTGCAGAACGTTTCTTTAAAAGGCTAACAGATGTTCCGAATGCTCAGGAAATGCCCTCCTCACAGGGCACGACAGAGGTCAGACAAGACACCAAATTGCAGCTAGTGGTGCATTTTACACAACCCACAACGTATATTCATTTCAGTATGAATGCACTGGGAGCTCCAGAGGTTGGCATCTGCTTTTTTTAAGATTTATTTATTTTAGAGAAAGAGCGCAAGAGAGAGCACAAATGAGGGGAGGGGCAGAGGGAGAAGGAGAGAGAGAATCCCCAAGCAGGCTCCCTGCTGAGTGGGGAGCCCAATGCAGGGCTGGATCCCTGGACCCCAAGATCACAAACTGAGCTGAAATCAAGAGTCGGACGCTCAAACCACTGAGCCACCCAGGCGCCCCAGGCATCTGCTTTTCAAGTCATCAGACCACTGAGCAAAGAGCATTTCCTGTTTCCATAGTACAGTGTTGATACCTCTCTGGTGACCCTAGAACGTGAGAGGTCCTGGAACGGTCCTGTGGGGCACAGGACAGGCAGGGCTGGGCTTCAGGAGACGTGGGTTCTAATCCCCCTGGCACAGGGGAGGCTGGGACTTACCCACACTTCTCAAGCCTGGCAGAGCTTGTCTCTTCATCTGTAAGTACAAGTTCTGGGAAAAGAGGACTTCTCAGACCCTGTGAGACCTAAAATTTCCTCAATCGGTTATCCCCTAGGGCAGGGTTCTTCCAAGTTCACGATCAGGTTTCCATGGTTCAATCAGCAGGAATGATATCAGGTTTTTAAATCATTTTAGGGGAACGGTCATGACTGTGCTGTTTACCGTGGTTCTGGCATCACACATGACCAAAGAGGCCTGTGTCAACCCCACCACCATCCCTCCCCACGCCCCCCACCCCTGAGCTTCCGCCAGAGGCTTTGTGTCCACTGTGGATTCCCGGGATGAAATTTTGTATTTTGCAAAGGTCTTTCCCCTTGGTATTTGTCTGAGAAAAGCATCCGTGCATAAATCTCAAAACCACTGAAGGAAAAAAAATACATCCAACTGTGTCTAACACGCAGCTTTTGAAAACTAACTAACCCTTTGGGGCATTTTGCAGAATAAAATACACAGAATGAATCAACAGGAGGGTGGCATTTAAATTATTCAAAGGAACATCATTAAAGCAAACTTTGCTGTGCTGGTGGGCGGGGGGGCACTGAGTAGAGCCCGTGTTCAAGATAAATGCACCATTCCTTTGGGACTCCTAGTACCAACTGTTACAAAATTATAGCCCAGAACATTTTATTAGAGCAATAATGCACCTTAAGAAGTGTGACTGGGCAAGCAGCTGGGATTCTGAATCACTCCTAGGTAATTGACCTGTGGCCTTTGGGCTCACACACTCTTCACCTGAGCCCAGAAGGTGCCTACTGAATCATACATCTTTTACCTCTCATAATACTAGACAGAAGAGTTCCATTAAAATGCATATGAAGGCAAGTAAGTGTGCAGGCCTCAGCTGGAATGGGGCTCAGCAATGTGGGGCAGACGTCATTAACAAAACCCTGTAAGATCCATTCATTCACACAGTGTTGGCTGGACTAGATATATAGGATCAGGGAAAAAAAAAAATACTGGAAGCAGAAAAACAGACAAAAATGTGCTTTCTCCCTGTGATGTGGGAAAATAGAGGATTCTTATTTTCTTTCTTAGCCTATATTATGTTTCCAAATTTTCTATGGGCAGTAGGTATTCCCTTAGGAGAAAACATCAACATTTTTCAAAAACAAATGTTCACATGGGTCTTTGCCCAGGCAATGACTATATTTAAGTAGGTAAAAGATGCAAAATGCAAAGTTTGGAAGACGCATACTTACGGAGCCCAGGGATAATCCCAGCTTTGGCCCGCTGCAAGTATATTGACTCCCCAGATCACGGGGACCCTGTCTCTCCTGTTCACCACAGTGGAAGGGCCTGGCCGGGTAGAGAAAACAGTCTCCGACAGCTGCCCCACATCACCAGGGACAAATCCTAAATGTGGCATCCTCTAAAAGTGAACAAGTTTCCCTTCTTCCCCCTGGTCAGAGATGGGACATAGAAGTACGACAGGGTGCCGAGGGTTTTCAAATAAACGTGTTCCTCCTGAAGAAAGCCATCCAGCGACGATAGCGTAACTTTCCCAGAAGAGACTCCATTTACTGCCTCTTCTTTAAGAAAGAACTTGGCAACAGGATGCAATTTAATTAAAGTATTTACTTGAACATATGCCCTCTGAGGCCTGAAGGAAACAGGATATTCTTGTAAAGCCACTGGCAATTTGGGGGGGGGGGGGTGCTGTTTGGTCGTGGGTCAGACTTTTTCTGAGGTTGAAACACACACAAGGGCACACAAGGTCCCACGCATGCCCCTGTTTCTGAAGCAAGAAGTCAGGATCTCCTCTTAGATACACCAGCAAAAAGCAACATGCTCTCATTCCGGGTCCTACAAAAATTGTTGGGGAACGCCAACTTACTGGCATTCTGCACTTGGCCTCGGAAGCCACAGAAAAAAGCCCCGGCTGCAGCATGTTCTCCATGAAAATTAGCAGCAGTGATTTCATTGTGGAATAAAATCCACTTAGGGAGGAAAAAAAAAAAAAAGTCCTGACCATTCCAACCTAAAAAATTTATTGTATATTTAAGCTGTTTGAATATCGCATTAAATCCAATATCCCAGTGGTCTTCTTTCTAGGTTAGAACGTTTCCCCATTTGAGGGTTGGAAGGTGTCTTTTTCTTTCCTTTTCCTTTTTTATTTGTTTTATTAAAAACATATCCCCAGGGGCGCCTGGGTGGCTCAGTCGTTAAGCGTCTGCCTTCGGCTTGGGTCATGATCCCTGGGTCCTGGGATCGAGCCCCGCATCGGGCTCCCTGCTCGGGGGGGGGGGGGGGGGGGGGGGAGTCTGCTTCTCACTCTCCCACTCCCCCTGCTTGTGTTCCCTCTCCCACTGTGTCTCTCTCTGTCAAATAAATAAATAAAATCTTTAAAAAAAAAATATCCCCAGGACCTAGAACCTTGTCTGGTGCTTTCAGCCTCCAATAAACATTTATTGATTAAATACATCCGCCGAACGGAGGTGGGAGGGCAGGTCCTGTGAATAGGTGCATGTCTCCATTCCTGGGGCCAGCAGACTGAAGCCAGGTTGCAGGGGCGGATTTCAGGACCGGTGGGCTCCCTTTGGGACAAGCGGGGTCTAGAGGCCTGGATTCTGGTTCTGATGAGACACCCCCCCGCCCCACCGGCTGGAGACGTGAAGCAAATCACTGAGATCCCCGGGAGGCCTGCAGCCCACAGTGCTGCTCTTCTCATTCCAGCCCTGTCAGGACCTGACCTACAGCCCACCAGCGACTCACACCTCACACCTTCCTCTCCCTGGCCCCTGGGGCTTCCTTTCCTCCACAGTGCTTGGTGGCACCCAGTATAACCAGCAGTGGGTCAGCAGAAGAGACTGGTGTTCTGCTCGCTGTTAATCCTTCGCATAAACTCTAGGGAGGATTCTCAAACAGGTGGTTTGTGCATACTGAGGAGAACACAGTGACAAAAGGAGGCAACGCAGGCTCTGAATTACGTACGTCCCCTTTCACGCGCTCTGCTCTAAAGCATCCCTCTTGCACACGGGTGGCTTACCTGAAAATTCAAATAAACAAAAAACCGGGCCACCTGGCTGGCTCAGTCGGTAGAGCGTGCAACTCTTGATCTCGGGGGTTGTGGGTTCAAGCCCCGGGTGGGGTGTAGAGATGACTTAAAAAATAAATTCTTAAAAAAAATAAACTAAAAACCGAGATGCAGAAATGTACACTTTGCAGTGGTCCTTGTGGTTTCCAGCCACGGTTGGACAGCTTAAGATCGTTTCATGCCATCCTGTGCGCGATCTGTTCTTCCAGCCCATGCCAACTGTTTAGCTTCTGCGGAAACATGTGCCTTTATGGTTTCATTCAGGTCATGGATAAAAATGTTGAACAGCACATAGCAGAGGGAAGACCCCAGTGGCACTCCACACCAGAGGGCTTTGCAGACCGATGCCAATCCAATACGAATACTCTGGGGGCAAATCGTGCAGCTTTGGTAACCGCTGGGAGGCAGAGGGGCATTGTGGGTAAGAGCATGGGGTGAGACTCCTATCCTGCTCCCACTGGCTGTGCAACCTTGGGCAAGTTGCTTAATCTCTCTGAGCCTCAGTTTGCTTATCCACCATATAGGAAAAATCATGATGGCATTTTTTCATGTGGTCGATCTGAGGATTATATGGGACAATACAGAACAAAAGCCTTAGCTTGTGTTGAACACACGGTTTCTCTCTCTCTCAGTAAATGGGAGCAACGTGTTGTTTAGCAAGTTCATAAGGACAGGAGGAGAAAATTTGTTAGCACATCTCCAGGAAATTGCATCTTGGGCATCAATTTGATATAACAGCGACCCTATCAGAAAATTGACTTGGCTCTGGTTTTTAGAGAGCTCGTGACAACTCCCAGTCATCTTCTAGCAAAACTCCCCATCTGTTTACTAATCCACTCTGGACATTTGCTGGGGAATGCTATCTCTCTCTCCCACATATTGCCTATTGTTTCCAGAATCCATCCTTTCCTGCTTCAAAAAAACCATGACAACTCTGTCATCTCCATTTCCTCCTGTAATTTTTTTTAACCGACTGAGCCACCCAGGTGCCCCTGTAATTTTTTTTTTTTTTTTAAGAACTAGGTAGTGGATCTAGTGGATCTATGAGCTCATTTCTCCAAACTCTCTTAATAGAAAACAGAACTCAGAGAGCCCCAAGGCCCCTCCCTGTGCTATTTTCTTTTAATCACTATGGACTCCAGTTGCTTTGTGAACCTGTTGGCCCCACCCTTTCCATTTTAAAGCATTCTAATCAGTGGGAAAAATAAAAATGAAACAGGAGGGGGCTAGCTCTACTTTCTGTCACCTGTTAAACTCACCACCTGCTCTGTCACTTCTGTCCCCTACGTGAGAAGCTTCTGAAAGACTCAGAAGTGGAGAAGGCCCATTCGGAAAGCAAACAGATGAAAATAAACAAAAACCTGCCTTCCTCCTTCCTTCCCCCACTTTGCAGATAAGAAAACCAAGGTTCCTGTCTGTTGCCTAACCTATTAAAGCAATCAAATCGAGAGGTCATATGGTCATATCCCAGGCTATAGTTCTCCTACTCAAAACTCCTAATGACTAACTCCAAGAGTCACCGGATAGGGAACCAGAGTCCTTTGGGGGCCCGTGGTGGACACTGGCTTGGACATCCAAAGCTTCCTTTGCAGGACAGAGGGCAGAGCTTTCCAGCAATACGCTGACCAGGGCAGGAGAAACAGGCAAAGGGACTGAGATATGTAAACAGAGCCAATTAACAGATCACCTTGGCCAATAAAACACCTTTATGGGGTAATTAGCAGTTCATAAAATCTGCTAAGTAACTTAGAAACCTCTGTACCACGCCTTTAGCGTTTTTCACTGCTAAAGGGCTCTGGGGAAATATCAGCTCCTACCGTGTGATGAATCACACAACACTACCAAGGTAGATAGCAGCCACTTCGTGGGGAGGAGTGCTTAGAAAAATTCTGTCTGCTTTGCTGACTTACAGTCTCGAGTGACCCCAGGTTAACAGTAAACTGTCCCAGGAGACTGCTACAGGGTGGTCAAGAGGATGGACAGCGGCCTCAAGCGAAGCCTCGTCACCCTCCCACATGGAGAGAGGTAGACGTGCCTTGCAGAATCATGTCCAAAATCAGACATCAAGAACGTACTGCGCCTGACTCAGTGCCTCACTGGCCCACACCTTGGTGGCTGTCATCGACACGCTGGCTAGCCACCATAGTGCTATCTGAAATCAGCACTCACCGAGTGCCAGTGTCCCCCCAGTATTCTTCATGACAACCCTCTAATGCACCACCCGTGGCCTTATCGTGAGGGCCTCAGACTTCAGGAAGGGTGGGCTTGACTCACCATTTGAGCCCCTATCATTAAGTATTTCCTGAATTCAAGAGTCTTTCTGAAGTGAAAGAATCACTCTCAGAACACAAAATGAAACACACGAAAGGAAAATCTCTAATAGCTAAAAAGCTCAAAAGAAAAAGAACTCCTACCCCATCTGCTAGGAAGGATGAGCATCTTTCTCCATAGTGGGAGGGCATCTAGAACATTCAGGGTGCCCTGCCAGGGGCCATGGCATTGGGAGGACGGGCAGGTGGATGGTGTGTGGGTGGGAAGGCCTTTGTACCTGCAGGTTTCCTGACATGTTCTAGGCCCACTCCTTCTCTTCATTTGGGTGTCTGTTCAAATGTCCCCTTCTCGGAGAGACCCCTGGCCTACCTCCTATAAAGGAGCACTTCATTGTCTCCTGTCTCAGCCTCTCCTCCTGCTTTGCTTTCAATAGAGTGGTTATTACTACTGTCATTTTATTATATTTGTTCATTTTGGGGGTCTCCCTTACAGCAGGGTGTAAGATCCATGAACACTGGTACCTTGTACTTCCCTGGCTGTATCCCCAGGACTCAGAGAAGTACCTGACACGTAGTAGGCCCTCAACAAACATTTGTTACATTGATTAATGGGTGGGGAAAGGAGTACACACATATACATCACTTCACACAAACATATATCAACACACGGTAGGAGGAATTCCATGTAAATACAGATTATTATGGATCCCCACCCCACCCCCCAAAAAAATCTGAACTTATGATAACAAGAAGTCGGACAGCATAATATTTTCATAAATATCCCAAAGGACCTGGGGCCCAATTTCCTTTGAGGACTAGCTGGGGGAGGGGGCAGGGGGAGCCACATCCCTTGTCACCTCTCAGCCAATCACTTCTATTTGAAAGACATAATCTAGATATAAATAGAAGAGAGAGATCCTGCTAAAGAAATCACTGAAATGAACGTTGCCCATGATACCTAGAGTAGTGGGGTCATATCAGTGTTGTTGTTTTTTGTTGTTGTTGTTGTTCATTTTTTCCCCTCATCAGGGGACAGACCTGTCCTGTGTCCGGTGTCCTGCAGCCGGGTGGACCCACAGCAAGGAAGAGACCCTTTAAACACCATGCACCAACCCAGGCACAGCGGGATGCTCTGGGAGCCCAAAAGGCAGAGGAACCAGGGAACAGAATGCCCCACCGAGTCACTAGCGGGCTCCAACACTGTGCCCGGCTCTCTAGAAAACACGTCCTCCCTGCCACCCCCATGAATGCAAAGAAAAGGGCTTCACAGTCTCACAAGACAGAGCTCAAAAGCCATTCAGGGTAGGAATCGGCGGGATAAGGATCCAGCTCTCCAGAATGATTTCCTAGGAGGAGGACAAGATCGGTCTCCACTTCCAAAGTTGTTTCTTAAATGTCAATCTCTCTTTACAGACATACTTCCTGAAAGTTCCACTTTTCTCCTACAGATTACCAAAAGATGAGAAAGAAAATGAATGCTTTAAAGGACAACGAATTTCAGTCCCCTCGTTTTAAAACCATGACCAGGCTAGCTGTTTGGCACAAAAGTGGCCATTTAGGATGCAAACAGCTACTAGACTCTTTGTGTGTTCTATAAAGAAAGGTGGATTCCATTTAAGTGGAAGTCTTGTCCTTAGAAGAGAAGCATCAAGAAACCCTTGAAGGGCTTGAGCACACTTACCACCCAACCCCTCGTGGCAGAAGCCAACACCCACAGGGAACGTCTGGGCTCTGGTTCAGACTCTTCCCTAGAGTGGTATGACCTTGGGTAAGCCACTCCATTTCTCTGAGTTTCCTCTCCTGTAAAATGGTTCGCTGGGATAACCACCCCCACTCAGTGATTCCACACGTCTGGCTGTTTGCAGGAATCCCATTCTCTCCAGTGCCCTTGAACGAAGGACAACACTGCACCCCCCTCCCGATCCACCCCCCAACAGGAGGACGTGGCTTGTTTTTGGTTCCCAAACCCCACCAGTCTAATCTGCATATGGCACCTAAGTCCTCGGCAAGAAAAATTATATAGCTGGAAGCTAAAAATAATTCTGGAGGAAAAAAAGCACCTCTAAATATCCAACTTCCTTTGCTAAAAAAAATCTGTCCTTTTAAAGTCAGGAATTTCTCGGTATCACTCGAATATCATAGACTTCTTTTTTCCCCTCCCTCCAAGGGCTCATCAGGATTTTATACCAACGCATGGGAACTCTGGATTCAGACAGGATTTCCTGACCCATCTCTGCCTCCTGGTTGAATCTAGTCCCAAAGCAGTAAAATGTATTGACTCTGGTCTTCCTGCCACTTCAGAAGGTGGGAGGCTCTCATTACAAATCGGCTCTATGCTTTTGTTTTCGAAAACCCTGGGTATCACTGTAATAGGTGGCATGGGATGGCAAGACATTTCCCACCTCCTTCCCACCAGCTCCCTCCAGGGTTCTAGATGCCAATGCCCTTGAGACCTGCTCCCCTCAGAGTCATCATTAGAGAGAAAGTGGCATGACTGCTTGTGGGAACACCTCTCCAGAGTGGGAGCGGCTTCAGGGAGGCGCTGTGCCTCATTCATTTTTGGGACCCCAATGCTCGGCACATAATAGGAGCTCAGTAAGTCTCTGATGAATGAATGAATGAAGACCACATCTTTAAGGCAGGTGCACTGCTCTTGGGCCACCCCAAAGCGTGACAGAGACAGATACCACAAACGTGTGGACAATGCAGGGATCGGGGCTGCCCCTTCCTGAGTACCTGCTACTGTCCAGGAAGCCCTGTGTGCTAACTGATGTAATCCTCACTACATTTCGCTGATGTGGACAGAACATGTAATTTGCATGAGGTCACACAACCATGAAGCCAGGATTTTTTTTTTTTTTTTTTTTTTTTACTGTCATTAAAATCACTTCCTATACACCACGGAAAGATTTCTAAGGGGGCTTGAGAGAATGTGTGTTTTGGAAAACACTACGCGCTGTGCGCTGCATTTGCCCAACACTCTACTGTCACCCACAGCAGTAAGATGGGGAAACAGGCGTCTTCCGAGCACTCGTGTCAAAGAGAAGGCAGCCGGGCTCCTGTCACCAGCCTGCCGACTGGGGCCGGCTTTCTCTCCGCGCCAGAGTGCGGGGCCCTCCCCGCCTCCTCCCTGTCCACCCCGCTCACTTCTTTAATCGATAACACCCCTGCGGGATCCAATGTGAGAGCCGACGGTGGCCACTGTTAACATGTAAGAAAATGAACACAAAAATCCGACTGCTTCCCAGTGCTAGTTAGCCCCAAAACCAGTGACGTACATTTTACTTTCCCAGGGCAAGGGGCATGCGGGCCGGCCCACGTGGTTTCAGGAATCCGGTGTTTCTGCCAAATAAATCTGCTGAGATTGTCCTGTTAATTCACTGAGCTGACAGATTTCAACATGGTTTCGAAGCTTCAGGACATGACAAAGGTGTGTGCGCTCTGGGGGAAAAAAAGTACTGTCTGAATTGATAAGTCTACCTGGCTGGCAGAAAACTTGACAGAGAGAGAGGGAGGTGTCCTGGACCTACAACAGCTGGGAAAACCTGTCCCCGCCTTGAAGCTGGGACACATCCTGGTCAAGACAATGGTAAAAGGGTGGCAGCTCTTTGGGAGCTCTTTGCTCCTTCCGAGGCCCTCCATGCACGTCTCCTTCCCAACATGGTCTTGTGGGACCTGTGCTTTGGGGACAAGGGGAGGGCAGAGTCTTCACTGCCCTGACATGAAGACCCCTATGACCCCTTTCTCCTCTTCCACTCCTGGGCACCACCTAAACCTTAGGTCTGCCCCCAGAGGACACCCTATAGAGGCGTCCAGGCAGGGCAGAGCCACCCCATGAGCAGCCGGGTTGGCTTGGGTCCTCCCATAACATCGGCAGACTCTCCAGAAGCCCCTGACAGGCTCTGTGCAGAGCCAGCCCGGACAGTGGTTGGAGGTTATCTTCAGGGAAATAAAACTTCACCATCGGTAAAATCTGGAGATCATCAGGCACGCTTCGAGAGGGGGGTGCTATCATAGGAGAATCAGTCCCCCCTCTCCCCCATCTCTGCCAGCTCACCCCAAAGTCTTCCTGCTGCACCATGAGCCCTTCAAACCCCACCAGCTTACCTGGGCCTAGCACAGGGCTTGGCCATAGCAGTGACTGACAAAGCTCATAAATACAAAGGAATCTCTAAGGGAAAAAAATGGGCAGGGCAGGGCTAGGACTTTATTCAACACTGAACAATGAAGAGCTCCACGCTTTACCTGTTCTGCCTCTCCCACGGACTTCAGGAAATCAATACTCCCATTATCCCACGTTACAGAGGAGTAAGCTGAGGCTTCGAGAATGAAGTTAAGAACTCAGTTTGCCCAAGGTCACAGAGCTGAAAAGCGGCGGGGGCCAGATTCCAAGGCAGGCAGTCCGGCTCCAGAGCACCGTGAATCTGCCCGTCCACGTGTCCTCCGTGCCTGCAAGCTGAATGGAGAGAGGCTCCACAAATCCAGGATACTGAAAGGGCCAAGGACCCGGGACCAGCCCTACACAGTTCGTTAGTACACAACCCTGGTACCCACTCCCCCCGCTGTGGAGGAAAGGAGGGTCCCAGGTGAAAAATTCCAGACTGACCTGACTCGCAGACGCCAAGTCTGCCTGCGCAGGGGACATTAGGAGCAGAGCCACCCCGTCAGAGCTGAAAGCCAGCCTGGGGAGCCCCCAGGAGGAGCGGTGTCAGCCCCTCCCAGGATGCACACACTCCTAGTGAAGATGTACGTTCACCACAGCAGTTCAGCCGGAGCCCGCTAAAAATAGCCTCCTGGGGGAAACAAAAGTCCCCATGCGTCCCAGGCCAGGCACAAGGGGAGAGCCAGCCGTGGTATCGGCCGCTGCAGATCAGATCCCTGTAACTGAGGGTCACCCGGGTCACTAGCCACGGCCACGGTGGCTGGGCACGTGGCTGTGCGCACCTGTGGCTGGGCAGGGGGAGGCAGCTGGGGGCGTCCTTGCACGTCCTTGCACTCGGTGCCCTCACCAGCCCGGTGCAGCCCACAGGTGAGACCCTGCAGGTGGGCACGTCTGCGGTCTCACTCTTCCTGGCGCCCTGTGACAGCTCCGGCTTCTCGGGCCGGGGGAAGCCGCGCTGCCAGGAGCCTGGCGAGGGCACGGATTTAAAGCCGGCGGTGGAGTTGGGGGCTGCCCGTTCTTGCAGAAGGGGAGTGGCGGTGTCACAGGGTGACGGCAGCCCGCTGCTGCTGCTCACACGGTGAGCGAGGCGTGCGCGGCACGGACATGAATCAGGCTGGGGGGCGGCGCCAGCCCCGGCTGTGAGGACCTGGCCCTGGGGCGTTCAAGTTCATGGCTCTGAAGCACCCCCAAGCCCCTGCTGGTCCAGAGACCACCTCACACGACACACCAGAGGGATGGTGCGGACTTGAGCCCTGCATCCGGGAAACCCCAGGGACTCGCCCACGTCACGCAGCTACTTTTTGCAGCAGAGCTTCCAAGTCCAAAGTCGCTGACTCCTGTCCTGTGCCCTCCCCCCCCACCAACGACATTGCACCTCCCCCGCCGGCCCCGCCTTGTGCCTATCACCTCCAGCCTGTCCCTCTCAGTCCCCCAGAGGCCTTGACACCCCCCCTCCCAGTTGGCTCTGCAGCGCGGCCACAGTCCAGCCCTGACCCATGTCACCACCCTCTCTACTCCACCCCTGTGGTCTCCGTTGGCAGCGCCCTGCCCTGCATGCCCCATGCAGCCTTCTCCACCTGCCACCTGCTGAGTTAGCTCCCTTCTTTTAAGAAGCTACCTCCCAACTTCTCCAAACCTCACTTTGGGGCCTCCCTCTGCATTTGTGGCTAGTTCCTTGGTGTCCCTTGGCTCACTCGCCCCTTGGGAAGCCTCCAGCCCTGCAGCGCAGACTACTGGAGCAAACCCTAACACGGTGTCCCCATGCGCATCCCCGAGGGCTCACCTCACCCTCACTGTCCTCTCAGGGATTCCGGAGCCAATGCTCCCACCCAACAGTCACTTTGGAGTCTCTTGTCCCTACACGTCCACCTGTGCCTTCTCCCATCCTCCCCTAACCCCAGTGTCAGCACCTTCTCATTGCCTGTGCCCGAGAGGACAGTGGCTACTTGCTGTAAGCACCCATTGTCTGTCCTCTACACCCCCCAAATATTCGCTCCACACCCAATTTGCTCTACCACCCTTGTATCTGAGAATGGGAATGGCTTTGCCATTGTAAGGATAAACTCCCTACTCGTGTGCAGCCCTCCCCAGAACATGCTCCATGCCGTACCTCCTTCCCCTCCAGCATGTTCGGCACCAGCTCCTTCCCTGTTGGGGAGCATGATTTGGCTTCAGAGCTTCAGAAGTTTGTTGACCCCTCCGCTTAGACTTTCTCACCACCACCCACGCTTCCCCTACCCCCTTAATCCCAGCTCCTCCAGCTCTCCGGAAGCCACCCTCTGGAAACTTCTCTAGACCTTTGAGGGATCAGCTCCAACAACCAGATGTTAATCTTCATTTTCTCTAATTTCCCTGCAGCAACCACAACTGACCACGCCTGGTGCTTTCTTTTTTGGTCCGTCTCTCTCTCTCTCTCTCTCTCCTTTCTGTGGCTTCTTCCTAACCTTGGGCTTTTCCTTTATCCGCTTTTTCCTCTCCAGCCCATCACATGTGGGTGCTGACTGGCTGAACCCCTGCATTCTTTCCCTATATTCTTCTCAACCAAAGTGGTCTTCACTATCACGGCTAGTGAGGTCAGTTCTGCAGGGGAGATTTTCAAGTATATGATGCAGCCCTCACCTCTCTGTTCCTTATTCTTACCTAACTCACCTGGAGACCCCCACCTTCAGATGCCCACTGCCACCTCAATCCACTTGCTCAAAGCTCATCCCCCAGCATCCTCCCATCTTCCCCTCCCCCTCTTTTTGCGGCGGTGCCCACCTGTCACTCACCCACTCAGTCTTCTGGATCTTTTCCCTTGGTCACGTCCGCTCTTGCCCTGACAGACCTCTGGCATCCATTCCTTGTTCCTCATCTCCACTGCCGCCATCTTGATTCAGGCTCTTGCTAACGCATTCTTTAAGCCATGCCCACAGTTCTTTACGTTGCTCTCTCTGCGTCCCATTTCTTTGTCCCTGCCGCCATGTCAATATACATAGGCCACAGAGACCCCCACTGCCTCAGTCCTTCAGGGTCAGGACCTGTTTTTTCCTTTGGCCTTCAGAGCCTGTCCTGGTCACAGCCAGCAAACCTGCACCATCAGAACCTTACCTCCCGGGGCCTTTTCCACACTCTACTCTTGCCCAGAATGTTCCACTCCCCTCCCCTGTCCCACTAAGCCTAACAAAATCTTATAAGGCCTCGCGCAAATTACACCTCCTCCTTGGAAGTGGCCCAGCCTGAACCTCTTTCCCACCACCCTTCAATCCTAACAAGTAGTATCTCTACAGTTCATCTGGGAATCACTCATGTGTCAACTTCTGGTAGCCTCTGGTAGCCACTCGTATTCATTCTTCTTATGTCCAACTAAACTACCAGCTTCTGCCTTCACCGGGTTTCCTGGCCGCTGTTTCCAGAGCCATACCCTGACAAGTTTCAGGAGCAGGAGTGGCCCGGCGCCCTGACCCCACCAGTGAGCAGGGACCAGACTCAGTCCTATCGTGGGCAGGCAGAGGCGGCATCCCCAACAGTCACCCTCAGCACATGGCAGCCTGCTCACCTCCCCCCATCACCCAGTAGAAACACTGGCTTCTGCCCCAATTTCCTGCCCACTTAGCATTCCAGCGCTCGATTGCAGCATGCCATTGCAAATGGTTGTCTCTGGAACTAGAAACTGCTACTCATCTGACTTTGAGTATCTCCTGTTGTCCAACACTTCTATGTGCCATGCCTGCTTAGATACGGAACAGAGTAAGAGTGCACCAAGCTCTCTGGGGGCTGCACACCAGACGGCGGACCTCTGCCCCTAGGGACCTACCTCGTGGCCAGGTGGGTTTGCACCATATCAGAGCCCTGCCTGGTCCTCCTCACTCCCTCCTCTTCTTCCTCCTCCCCCTCCCCATCCCTCACCTCCTCCTTTTCCTCTTCACAAGCCACCTTACTGAATTCCCAGAATGCCCTGAGTCTGAATAATTCCCCATCCCTTCTCCCTCTCTGGAGATGGAGAACATCCCAAAAGGCTCCCTTTTCTCCCCACCGCCTCCAGGAAAGAGCCTGGCACACCAGGCACTCGGTAATTTGTATTAATTCGATTTCTGAAGTTAAGTGTCTGAGTGGGCAGATGGAGCAGGAGGAGGTGGGTCTTCTGGCCACCGGGATGGAGGAGAAGGCGGGTTGGCTTCCTCCTACTGCTCTTTAACCATTAAGCCTCTTTTCCCTAGTGCTGTTTGAAAACCACTTCCAAGAGGCCTGGCTGACTTCCTGTGTTTGCAGAGCCCAGGGCAAGTACAGTTCAGTGCCCATAATAGCAATAAATGACTGTAATTTAAACTGCAGGCCTGGAAGGAAACCCTAATCTGGGGCATTTTCACCCCTACAGCCCTCCAAAGACAGCCAGTTTTCTTTCCGGCTCTTTCTCTGCCTCTTTGCACCCACGCTTCCGCTGCGTGCCCAGGTATCTGGCTCAAACGGGAGTGGTGTTTAAAAGAGGCAGCAGGGGGCCGCTTGCCCACATGGGCCGGTGAGCGGCGGGAGCTGCCCAATGGGTTCCTTCTTTTCCCTTCTTTTCCTTGGGCGGGGACAAAGGCACTTACTTGCATCCATGTATTTCTCTTCTGCCAACATCCAGACCAAAGGAAATGGGCTTACGCTGAAGCCTCTGCCTAGATTAGGGGAGACGTTCAGGAAGCCTCAGCCTGGCTCTTTGGGAGCTTTGTTGTCACGATTTCCACTGCTAACCTTTTGCATACAGTATCCAGCTCAATTCCTGCCAGGCTTCTGTCACCCGCTGCGTGAGCCCAGCTCTTACACCATTTGGCAAGGTGAGAAACTGAAGCTCAGAGAGGTCAAGCATCTTGCCCAAAGTCACACAGCCATGTGGGGCAAGTCCAGGAATTAAAGCCATAGTGTCGGACTTCAAGCCCAAGGTCTTCCCCAGCACACTCCTGCCAGCATGGCGGGTCCTTCTGGACTCCACAATTTTAGGATGTCTCGGCTGGACTTAAAACCAAGTAATGAAGCTTGATTACGAACGACTATTCCCTATGTCCTTGGGAAATGACCTTTTGCATCTTTTTTAATAGTTTACATTCTCGGCTGACAAGTATAAGGCAGGTGGTGGCCCGGGCATGTCTCGCCAATTAAAAGCCAGCTCCCGGCACTTTGCTGCTAGAGCCCATCAGCCCACAGGAACAGAACTCACATCATCTGGCCTTGCGCCACAGCAGGGTCTCTGCCCGAGGAGGCCTACAGGATTGGGATCAGGTCTCACTGTGCCTGCCATCCTGCAGCCGCCAACACAGCACCCGGCCCAGGGGACAGGCCTGTTACCACAGAAATCTCAGAGGTATGGAATGTGCTCTGCCCAGCAGCCCGCAGTGTGATACAGAGCAAGCCTCGGCCTCTGGGAGCCTCCATGTTCCCATCTGTGAAATGGGAATAATGATCCCAAACTCACGGCGCTCCTGAGAGAACTGATGAGTTACTGGAATCTGTGTTGAGAATTCATACTCCCTTTAACCAAAGAAGAGCCCTTCTTGCTGCCTGGGGGAGTCTGGAAGAGCTACTCTGTCCCGTAGCTTCAGGGTCTACTGGGCACAAACCCACCCACCCACACAGGACTTCCTCTCTCCTTCCAGCCCAGCAGAGGCATCAGCCCCTCCTTCTCGGGGAGCTGTGTTATCAGAGCTGCTGGGCCACGGGCTCTCTTCCTGGCAGATGAGGTGACATGGAATCTTCCAGCTACCATCTGACGGCTTTGGTCGATAAGCTGCCCCCTGAGTTGTACTTTTACTTTCAATAAACGATATCTTCTTTTTCATAAAGTCCTTCTCTGGAGTTATTCAACCTTATACACATCTGGGATTCACTTGGACTTTCTCCAGCTCCCTGGGGATTCTCTGAAGATGCTTCTACCTCAATCCAGCAGCACCTTGAGTCGAAGCCCTCCCACTGCCTGCTTGAGCTGGGGAAGGTGTGGTTAGGACAGGAGGACCCCCTCTGCACGCAGGAGACTCCTCACTGCAGCCCATTTCTAGAGCTTCACCATTTCTAGAGCCTCACGGTCAACAGCAGGAAGGGGACACTCTGCACAAGGCCACCACCACCTCTGGGTGCAGCCTTAATATCTCAAGCGCTTTGCTGCGCTGAGTCACAAAATAAATGATACCTGCAGTTCCATGGCTTCAAGGTGACTTTATTCCTGGAGCCGTGGACCATCTGTGATGGGAAGAGACCTTTAAGACCTTCACGTGCGATTGGCTCGTTTCACTGCAAGGAAATTGAGGCTCAGGAAGACTGGGCCCCTTCCTGCTCTGTCATCCAAACTGACTCCTAATGGTGAGCTCTTTGTTCAATGCAAGGCTTGGAACAGAGACGAAAATACAATGGCGTTTATAAGAGGCAACAAGGATAGACCTCGGTGAAAGAGCACTCCTGCGGTAAATGACCATTACTATTACAGGAGACAACCTGGCGTGATGGCGGCCGGGTAGCAGCACCTGCAGCTCCGCAGGGCTCCACCCTCGGCCTCCTGTGGGCTGGCCGCACTGTCCCCCCCCCCCCCCCCCGTCACATGTTGGTGAGCCTTCGGCTCTCCCCTTCAGCTCTGACAATTCTATCCAGATGCAGCGGTCTCTCTGAACCTGGGACAAGCTTCCAGGCTGAGCTGTTCCAAATGACACCGCAAACTGAGAAGTTCCTCGATGTTCCACGCCCTCCGGCGTACCCTGCCCTGGTCACATCATGAACAGGATGGCGATCACCGTTACTCATCCATTCAACAGCTAGAGACTGAGGTCTGCCTGCATGGCAAGCACCGTGCTCAGAGCTGGGGAGACAGCCTGCCAAGAGCCAAGTCCCTGCTCTAGGTCAGCTGACACCCCCGTGGGCAGAGGAGACAATAAACAAATAACCGAGTAAATGTATCACATGCCAGGCATTGACGGGTGTTGTGGGGTGGGGAAGGAAGCAGGGAAGGGGACGGAGCTGGGGAGGGCTGCTACTTTATGCAGGACAACAAGGCAGGCTTCTCTGGTACAATGGCATTTGACCAATGGCATTGTTTCTTTACTGGAAGTAAGTGAGCAAACACGCAACTTGGAAGCCAGACGGAGTGTCCTGGGCAGAAGGGAGAGGAAATGCAAACTTTTTTCCCCCTCTTTCTCCCTAATGAGGCAGCAGCCTGCCTGGAACATTTTAGGGAGAGCAAGGAGTCTGGGGTGGCTGCAGCAGAATGGGGAGGGGGAAAGTGGCAGGGACCCTGGTCATGAATGGCCCTGAAGGCCACTGTCAGGATGGTGGTATTCCCCAGGTATGGGACTGACTCTATCAGACTTGTGTTTTAGCCAGATCACCCCAGCTGCAGTGCCAGGAACAGTCTAGGTAGGCAGCTATTGTGATGGTCGGAGTGAGACAAGATGGTCATGGGATCAGGGTGACCGCCGATGGACATGGTGAGAAATAGGGAGTACCCTGAAATAGATTTTTAAAGCGTTGACTGGATTACAGGGATATCGATTAAAACAATCAGGGCCTCCCTGGGACTGCCCGATGGGTCTCGTCTCATCATTTACAACTGACTTGAAGCTCAAGGCAGCTAAAGCACCATCATGCAAAGAGATCAACAGGGCTTCTGAAGTGGTAAGTCCAGCTCGATGCCCACTGACATCAACCACAGAGCTGTGGGAGGAAATGTTACCTGAAGTTTGTTTTCCAGCCGGGCAAAGACAACAGCACGATGCCTATTAAGAAGTCTGGGAATTACCTGAAAATGTAGGGGGATTTATGATTCAGACTAATTCCGATCAATATGCCATTGATCAGTGCTTGCCAATATGTGTGTCCTGGGAAGGAAGTGGAGAAAGCTTCCCAGACCAAATGAAGCTGGGAAACACTGGGTAGAATGAAGTCAAAATGGGTTCTTCGTACAGGACTTCTCAGGGCCTTGATAATGTTAATGAGCATCCCACTCTCCAAAATAGGTCTTTATCAAGCTCATGTATTGTGTTGTTGCTGCTGGGGTTTTGACGGAGCCCCTTCCCAGAGTAATATTTGAAACAGTTTAGGGAAACACTGAATAGAGAGATTACATCACTTGAGCATCCACTGTGTGTGCTAATATCCCATATCAAAAACATTTTCTAGAGTTCTGAGTGCTGGGGGTACAAAGGAAAGGAAAAACACCAAGTATCACATAGTGGGTTGCAAGGTCAGAGCCACCTGCTCTCCTATCCACCACCGACCAGCCTTCTAGGCTGTTAGGAGTGGGGATAAGAGCCAAGCCAGGAAGCCTGGGTGAGTTCAGCCTACAGGGCACTTCTCCGTAAGACTTCTTGGCCCCACCGTCCCTCTCCATGAGCAAAGGGATTTGGAAAAGGCCTCCATGGAATGCATATCTTCGTAAAGCGTTCTTTTCACATCACTTGCCCACCTGAACTAATCCAAAGGCAGGGGAGGAAAGCAACACTTGCGGGACAAACCTTGTGTAGGAATCTCTTCTCTCCGGTCCTCGTTACAGCTCCACATACAGGAAGCTCTGAGAAGCCTTTTAGAAGCTTTCCATGAGGGGCACCTGGGTGGCTCAATCAGGTAAGCCTCGGACTCTTGATTTCAGCTCAGGTCACGATCTCAGGGTCGTGAGATCAAGCCTCGTGGCAGGCTTTGTGCTGAGCATGGAGCCTGCTTAAGATTCTCTCCCCCTCTCCTTCTGCCCGCCTGACCCCATGTGCGTGCACTCTCAAAAAAAAAAAAAAAGTTTAGAAGCCTTTCCATGCACCATCCATTTAGACCTCAGAACATCCCTTTGAAGAAGGTGGGTATCCTTCACACTGGAGAAAAGTGAGATCTGTAGACACTTGCTGCCCTGTCCCGGATCACACAGATCCTAATGGTGCAGCCAGACCCAAAGGTTGGGCTGGTGTCCAAGCCTGTTCTCTTCCTGACACACCAGCGCCTGGTTTATTTATGACACAGGCTCTCCAACAAGCAGGCCCTGCTGGGGACCTTATCAAATTGGCCAGCACACCCCTGAGACTGAGTAGGCTGGAAGAATTTAACCCAGGACACTGCTCAGAGCCTCAGCCACCGAAGAGGTCCCCTAAGTGATAGAAAGATGGAGACATGGCAGAGCCCAGGGCACTCTGCGTTTGCTCTGCCCCAGCTGAGCGTTGTGCCCTGGTCTATGGCCTAGGCAGAACGGGCTCTCGCTTATTTCAATTCCAGAGTCGTTCCTCTGGAAAACATTCTGATGGTAAGGCTGAAAGGGTCACCGACTTCCCAACTGTAACTCGGCGGATGGAGAGCAGAGCACAAAATTTGAGGCAGCAAGCGGTCCTTTGCCCTGGACATGGGTGATGGCTGGGGTCACAGAAGGAAAGCAAGCCAGAGCAGAGCAATCTATACAAATGTCGCTTCAGAAAAAAAGAAAAAAAAAAAAAGCTGTCAGAAGTAATACATTTTCCATCCTCCCTACAAATGACTCCACCTTATGATACGGCACAAACTCATTTTACACATCAGAAATCCCTAAAATCTCATCAAGTAGAGTCTCTATACCTGAAATATTGCTCTTCTGGATAGGCAGGCAGTTTATTTGTCTTGCTTGACCACAACTGATGCTATTCAAAGCAGATTTGCTTTATGAAAAGACATGCTTTGAGTTTCAGTTTTACCTTCGCAGACATCCTAAAAACGTTCACGGTCCTAAGTACTGTTTCCTGTACCTACTAATCACATTGGCCAATGTCAGTGAAAAAGTCTCACTGAGAAAACAAGTTACACCTGCGTGTCACCCTTATGTTCCACCAAGTTGAACACAAAATTTTAAACCTCTCATTTCAGTGTCAATGTTGACTCTCCAAACCCTGTGAAAATGAATCCAGATTTTTATAAACTAGCTCAGAAAGGTCAGGAGTTAAGAAATTTAAAATGAAAACTCTGAACTATAATTTTTTTTTTTAGCCTATCGTATGTCCCACTGAGCTAGATACTGTATAAATATTACTTTATCATCACAAAACCCACGTAAAACAAGTGTTCGTGCCCTGGTTTTAAAGAACAATATGTGGGCCTCCTGGGTGGTTCAGTTGGTTTAGCATCTGTCTTCGGCTCGAGGCATGATCTCAGGGTCATGGGATCAAGCCCCACATTGGGCTCCCTGCTCTGCGGGGAGTCTGCTTCTCCCTCTTCCTCTGCCCCTCCCTATCCCCCGCCCCCCAGCTCCTGCACGTGCGTGGGCATGCTCTCTCAAATAAAATCTTAAAAAATACATAAAATTTACAAAAGAAGATCAATCCATGATCAGAAAGGAACTGTGACTTGCCCTCAGGGAGCTGTATGCTCTGGGGCAAGGTGAGGGGGTGGTTCTTAAGTGCTGGGGCTCGGTTTCAGTTGGACCCATTACAGCCTAAGTAGAAGGAATTCCAAGGCTCCAATTGTGTATATGTGTTTACAAGTGGGGGGGGGTGGTATTTTTTATTTTGCCAGTTGGCCATTTGGCGTGGAGTTGTCCACTTCATTCAAGAAATGATGTTGGCAATGGGGTTGTCCAGTTTGCTGAGCCGACTTCATCAAAGGCAACCTCTCTCGCCCCACTGGAGATTGGACATGTGGCCCACTGGTGCAGGAATGGCAAGGCCCCCAAGGGCTGTCAATCTGGATCCTTCTAAAGGCACCGCCTTACTTTTTTAAGGGCTTCTTTCAAAGATTTAGAAAATAAACAAACTTGTATTCTTTTAAAGCTAGTATCCTACAAACCAAGAGAGTGTGGATCTCTGTTCTTCGGGTAAAATACCCATATTAACCTCAAGATGCCCCTGTTTTATGCTTTGGGGGTTATTTTAATACATTTAACTTATGATGCCTAGATAATTACAGAACAGGAAAAATAAAATGTGGCCCCTATCCCTCCCTCCCCCCACTCCATACAGTTCTTCTGGCTTTCAGAAGAGCCTGCTAGGGGCGCCTGGGTGGCTCAGTCGTTAAGCGTCTGCCTTCGGCTCAGGTCATGATCCCAGGGTCCTGGGTTCAAGCCCCACATCAGGCTCCCTGTTCCGCAGGAAGCCTGCTTCTCCCTCTCCTACTCCCCCTGCTTGTGTTCCCTCTCTCGCTGTGTCTGTCTCTGTCAAATAAATAAATAAAATCTTTAAAAAAAAAGAAAAAAGAAGAGCCTGCTAATCCTAAGGCCTCTAAAAACCTGAGAGGTTCTTACCACCAATTAAAACAATCCACTTCCCTGGTGCCTCCCTGATTCCCCAAGGCCATTCTGTGCGTACGCACTCCAAAGCAATTCCGTGATTGGTCCCAAGGCAAGACCCCCCCCCCTTTACATTCTCCCTATTCAAAAAGATACCCCTTCCTTTGTTTTAGCCTGAAACTACATCTGATACCCTCTTTTCTCATTTACCTCCTCCTTGGGGTCTTCACTGATTTAGCGTAAGAGAGGCCTCCTGGCCTCATATTCCAGCCAAGTACCCATCCAACGTGCATGTCAACTCAAGCTCAGAGTCCACGGTGATTGAACACTGTTTTCACTACAGAACAAATCCTGCATAGTTGGTGTTTATGTATTACACGACCCACTCTAACATTAACCAGACAGGTTTTAGGAGAACAAACAGTATCTCTCTCTCTCTCAGTCTTAGCTGCATTTGACATGAATCAGGACTTTACCTAGAGAAAAACACACAGGCTATTCTGTTGTCCTGAATGCCCCACCACAGAAATACTCCAGTCGCCTTGTGGATTGGCTGGAATGTTGCTTTTTTCGTATATCAACTCTTGTACGAGACACGGGAGTGCCTCATCAGCAGGATTCGACGCGGAAAGTTATGTAACTCGATGTCACACAATTCCCAAACTCTCCATTAACAGGCCTTTCTGCTATTTCCTTTAGAAATTACTTCCTCTGGGTAAAGGACTCCGGCCCTCTAAAACAGACGCCAAATAGAGAGAGAGATTGCTAAGAGGATGTGGGGTCAAAAAGGCATTACAACTAGCACTTTTCCTAGAAAGGAGATCTCTGCTTCTGGATGTGGTAGCTTAATGAAGTATATTTATTCAGCAATGAGAGGACTGTCTACACAGAACACATCTATCCTGTTGATTAAGTTTACAGGGTGTTGTCTTTTGGGGCACTGGGAATCCAGTGTTTAAAAGAGCTGATTCTTTATCAATAACTACAGTCATTGAAATAAACAGGACTTTTATTTTCCTTTTCTGCTAGATTTTTAAACTCAGCAAAACTTAAAGCACTTGACAGAGCTGTGCTGGCTAAAGGAAAGGCAGGATCCAGCAGAAAGAACGCCTGATCTAAGCAGAAGATGGTCGCCAACACAGACACCAGAATTTTTGGGGGAGCTCTGATCAAAAAGCATCTTTCCTCTTGAACTAACTCAGTACCTATACTAAGTCCAGTACATCTCGTTCACATCCGACCAAGGAAGTGTATTATCTGGCACACATGGAGGTTTTCACTCACAGCATGGATGTTGAGCTAATGTCACCTCTCTGCAGATCTTGGAAAGGCGAGACCATCTACTCTTAGAACCCGGATGATCAAGAAGCCCTGCCTTTTCCCCAAGTGCGGACGGAAAGATGACTGGCAAAATTCCTACGCAACTAACTCCAGCATAAACAGGACTATGTGAGCCCTAATTAACCTCTGAATGGACTCTTTTCTGATAGTTGCTTTAGAGGCTTTATACCAAACAGATTAGCGAATGACCCACCCGCACTGCCCGAGCATGAGACAACAGAGCAACTTCCCACGGTACAGGGAGCACGCCTGGTGTGATCGGTCTGCTGCAGAGTGGGGAGGAGAAATCAGCTCTACCTGATTCCGGGCTCCCCCCCTTCCCCCACCACACAGTGGGGGAAGACGACTGGGGCACAAGAGGATTATCCAGCCAATGAGGCTGAGAATTCTCTCAGCCTGGAAATAAGCTAGCTGGATGGGCTCCCCACTCCCCAGTGGGCAGGGCTGTACCCCAGCTCAACTGCTCACAGGACCGGGAGCCCCCCAGCTTTCCAGATGCAGGGTAGCTGGCCTATCTGAGCACTCCCTGCAACAGCTAGTATCCAAGCTCAGACAGGTGCTTGAGCCTAATGTGCATTCCACTATGCAGGTCAATCTCACTCTTGCCTTGAAACACAGAGAGCAACAGGGAGGCAGCGTCTCTCACCTACACCCCAGACCCACCGTCCTGAGCCACAAAGTACATCATGACGACGGGGCCCACATGCCTGCTCATGAAAGGGATAGGGAGGCCGTCCACTTCTGGATGTTCTTGAAGTGACCACATGTGATCATCACTGCACCTCTGGACAAGCTCCAAAGTTTGGGCTGGGGGCCATTCCAACCCAGGAACATTCACCTGCAGATGGCCGCCATATGCAAATATCGAGTCTGCAGAGCTATTTTGGGTGGTTTTCTATTTATTTTTCAAAGGCCCCAGTCACATTTCTGGGTCTTGCTTCTCCATATACGACTCTCTAAAAATAGCCAGAAGATTGGGCTATTTATTTAACGAGACAGTCTTCAAAGTAAATATAATGCAAACATCATGAACTTTTCAAATAACCAATGCCTTGCTCTTTAGTAAACTGTATGTAGCAAATCAAGGCACTGATGTTTATTAGCATTCAGTGTAAGAGTTTCAGAGACTCTGGTAGTTTTTTGTTTTTGTTTTGTTTTTCACTGAAATTTCCATAAAGAAATAACCAGGGTTTCAGGGCTGGGAGCCACATACCATCCTTTGCATGTTATTTTGCTTATGCTAGACATCGCTGCTTTAGATGGGTGCTCATACGCAAGCCCTAGATGCTTTTTGAATCTGGGTTTCCCAGGATGAAAAATAAAAGATGTTTTAGTATTAGAAAAAGCATCCCAGTTCAGTGGAGACTAATGCATTTCGAGGACAACAGTGGGGAAGCTCCAATCATTGCTTCCGTGAGCTACATTGGCTTTGTTTTCCCAAATTGCTCACCGGCATCCATCCCCTGCTAAACTCAGTTACAAAACTCCGCTGAAAAGCACTTCATTGAGTTTGCTGATGCACGGATGACAGTGACAGCTAATCCAGGGAGTTCATGTCTCTGGTTTTCAGTGTTCAATTGGTCAAAAAATGGCCAATAATTCATTCCTGTGTTCAACACCACTCAAGCATCTACTCAAGCACTGTTGGGGACAGAATTACCAAAGGCCTACCAGCACTGCATCACCGACCAAGACCCCTAAGTGCCTGCTGATCCCACCATCTTTATCACCATCACAGAGAGGAGGTCACGGAGGCCCAGTGGGCTTGCATGCCACAAGCCACAGGGCTGGCAGGTGGCAGAACCTGGACTCACAGCCAGGTCTGGCCAGCTCTAAAAGCCAGGCTCCTGTCCACTCCAGCATGACTCCCAACCTCTCCTGTGAAAGGATCAACTGGAGACCATTCAAGCTGGTGCTTCCCAAGCCCCACACGCAGAGAGCCTCTCCCAAAGGTCTGGGTGGGACCCAGGAATCTACATCTATAAGTGCCTGAGATGGTCCACATGCCAAATACCACAACGCACCCGCCTATCTTGCACATTTCAACTAATCGCCAGGAATTGGAGACAGAGGGTGACAGCTGCGGCCCAGCTGGGCAGTAACGCCCAGCAACACCAACCCCAGTGCCACCCACCCAAACCATGGACACCCACCAGGTGTCATCCTCTGGCTGGTGGATGGTGTATCCCAGGCCCTGTATCTATGAACTCCTTGAAGAACTGGCCATTGTGAATACAGGGCTTGTTCACTGCTGCTGCTTGGGGCACAAGTTCCATCAGGTGGGAAAGCTCCTTACCCCTACAGGAGGACCACCGCATGTCCCTACTGGATCTGGGCTTGCTCTCCTTTGTCATCCCCTGGCCTTTCCCATGGGCTCTGGGATTCCTCATCAAACAGCAGAGAAAGAACAGTGTCCACAGAAGGACTCATGAGATGTCCACTGCTGAGCATGGGTAGTTAATGCCAGGAGGCACGAGGACTAGGTTCATGGATAGACATCGAGGCCAACACATGATAGGCCAGCTGAGGAAAAGTCACGGGGGAGTACGGCTAGGCAAAAGAGGTGTACGCTTTACAATGTGTACTCTCTGGAGCCAAGCACATTTATCACTACTAGCCACTGGGGAGGAGACTGGACATGGATAAATTATTTCAGCAAACCAGTTCTCAAGCATCAAGTAACATTAATTGAAATATCACGCACGCATGCATTCCTTCACTGAACAAACATGACAATGTGCCTACGCAATGACAGATAGGCACTGAGGATACTGTGGTCAACTGCAGGACAGAATATCCCCTCCTCCCAGGATGTTACAGAACACGTAGCCAGGGACTGGAGAATATAAAGGAACACCAAATGCATTTCCTACTATTCAGGGGAAAGTTGGGCAATATAAGTTAATGCAGGAAGAAGAATATACTTACCTCATTTCACCCTTATGACATTCTGTAAGATAAGCAAGTGTCCTCATACCCATTTTACAGATTTGAGAAGAGAGGCTCGGGGCATTTAAGTAACTGGTTGTGTCACATGGCTGGTAAATAGAAGAACTGGGATGTGGGAATTCAGAGGGCTCTGTGCAGCGTTAACACTCAGTATATGCAATACTACCAGCATAAGTACCCCTTGTGTTTGACAACAAAAGATTTTTTTAATTAACTAAGCTCATTTAATTAAAAAAGATATGCATTTGGGAAAATGTAATTCAAACACTACAAGGATATTCAATAAAAATGGAGTCTCCTGACCAGGCCAGGCCCTTCTAGACAGGCAGCTGCTACTACCAATTTCTGGGTATAGCTTTTCTACAGAACTCTTAATATACCAATATACCATGTGTACCAAGCAAATACAACTGTTTGGATAACGCTGAAATGAGTAAGAAGAAAAAGTCTCAGAATGACAGGTAGGAACCAAGCAGCTCAGGGGAAGGGGCAGAGGAAGAAGGAATCCCAAGCAGACTCCCCACTGAGCATGCAGCCAGACTTGGGGCTCGATCCCAGGACCCTGAAATCATGACCTGAACTGAAATCAAGAGTTGGACGCTTAACCGACTGAGCCACCCAGGCGCTCCAATGTTATTTTTTCTTAATAAAGAGATAAAGCACTAAATATGTTCCCGCTATACTGCTCTCAGTACCTGGGCTTTATAGAATTATAAGAACTGTTACCAAACCTGTAAAAGTCCACCTCTTTGTCCAGACAAGGCCTGAGCAAGTACTATGTTCCACTGCCTTTTCAGGGTGAAACCCTGGATGGTTTCTCCCTCTAGTTGTCTTGACCCAAGGGCTGATGTATGGATATCACCGGCCTGGGGACTGGGCCCTGGCGGATTATCAGGGACAATCAACACCTGTGGCAGGTGGTAGGGCGGTGCCTTCTCTCCCTGTGAATATACATCTGGACTGAGATTGATGGGAAAACCTGTGTCTACTCCATGGGTTAAGAATCTTCATGTCCTTCGGGAGCCTGGGTGGCTCAGACAGTTAAGCATCTGCCTCTTCATCTTAGCTCAGGTCTTGATCTCAGGGTCCTGAGTTCAAGCCCTGCATTGGGCTACACACTAAGCGTGGAGCTTACTTTAAAAAAAAAAAAAAGGGGGGGCGCCTGGGTGGCTCAGTCATTGGGCGTCTGCCTTCGGCTCAGGTCATGATCCCAGGGTCCTGGGATCGAGCCCCGCATTGGACTCCCTGCTCTGCAGGAAGCCTGCTTCTCCCTCTCCCACTCCCCCTGCTTGTGTTCCCTTTCTCGCTGTGTCTCTGTCAAATAAAAAAAAAAAAAAAAAAAATCTTTAAAAAAAAAAGTCATCAATTTTCTTAGTACAGTGTAAAGGATCTGATTTTCTTTTTGTTCCTTTTTGGTGTGCTGACAGTTTAAGCGTTTTCCTCACTATAATATCCCTGTGCCCACACACACACACACACAGATTGGCTTCTGGGCATGGCAGTCAGTTTAAATATGTATTTTTATATCCCTGTGCCAATACCACACATTTAAATCACTATAATTTATAATCAAGATAATTATCAGGGCAATTTCCCTCCCTATATAATCTGCATACACAAAACTATGTTAATTATTCTTGATCAAGCACTTTTCGTCATGAGCTTTAGGATTATCTTGTATGGTTATATACGTACAACCATGTGCATACACACACACGCACACACACACACAATCCCAGATTCCCTTTTATTGCAATGGCATTGAAATTAAAGACTAAATTTGGGGAGAAATATCTTTAAGATACTGAGTCATTTAATCCATGAACATGGTATGTTTTACCTTTTATTCAAGTCTTCCTTTATGCCCTTCAACAGAGTTTTATAACATTCTCCATAAAGGTCTTGCCCATTTTTGTAACTTTTTTTCCTTAAGTGCTTCACAAGTTTTTGCTGTTAGTGTAAATGTTCATTTCTTAAAAACCTTTTCTGCTTTGTTTTTGCTACTCTAAAGGAATGATAGTTGATTTTTGTACATAGATTTTATATCTAACAAACTATTACTAATAGCTTATAGAGTCTCACTTTTTTTACAATGATAATCATATCACCTGTAAATACGGAAAATTTTTATTCTAATTTCATGCCCCCTTTTTTCTTGTCTTATCAAATAGGTAGAACATCCAATGTGATACTGAATGGGAAAAGTAAGAACATCCTTAAGTTCCTAGAGTTTCACAATTAAGTATGATGTTTCACCATAGTTGTTGTCATGATCTTCTTTATCAGAATAAGGAAGTTCCCTTCTATGTCTAAATTGCTAAGAGTTTCTGCTTTGTTTTTTCTTGGGTTTTTTTTTTTTTTTTTTTTGAAGATTTTATTTATTTATTTCAGAGAGAGTGAGCGAGTTCACGGTGGACTTTTACAGAGGGAGATGCAGGCTCCCTTCCCACTGAGCAGGGAGCCCGATGCGGGGCTCAATCCCAGGACCCTGGGATCATGACCTGAGCTGAAGGCAGACGCTTAACCGACTGAGCCACCAGGCGTCCCATCTTTCATTTTTTTAATCATGAAGACCATTACACTTTTGTAGAAAGCTTTGCCGCCCTACTTTAAGTGTGCTGAGATACACAAGATTTTTAAAGAAAAGCTTTCGGGGTACATAACTACTTTTCTTCTCCAAGGTCGGAAACACAGACTTGCAAAGACTAAATCTCCGGTGTCCCAGGCAGCCTTGTCTAAGCATCCAAAGGCTGGGGTCTCCCCTCCCGCTAGGCACCTCCAAGGATCACAGAGGTCTGCATTTCCTGTGTGGCTGCCTGTTGGAAAACCTCAACAGTGTTTTGGTCTGAAATTATCCCTAAATTTCCTTTGGGAAAAAAATCTTAAGTGAGCTTGACCCCCAAACCACTAGCTGCCTAGGACACTAACTCTCCAATATAATCACTATTTAGAGAAAGGGAAGGGAAACACACGCGTGGTACCCACATTACCTCATGGGATCCGCCTAAGGAATAAATGAGGTCAGCAGCAGTATCCCTATTTTCCACTCGAAATCAAGCCTCCAAGAAGTTAATTTGTTCAAAGTCTCACACCAGGAAGTAACAGAAATGGGAGGTGAACCCAGGTTTGTGTGACTTCCTTGCCACCCTGGGCTTTTCACTGCTGATGGTGCCACCCCCTAAACCTCCAGGTACACCCAACATAATTACCTCTGGCTCCACAATGCCGACCTCACAGAGCCAGCACAGCTCCTCTCCTTTTTCTGTTTTATTTCTGTCTTTCCAGTTACTTCGTAAATTAGTGGTTGGGGTTCCAAACCGCCCACTCTGTAGAGTACTGTGAATAATATAATTAAGCACAGGAAATGGTTCATTGTTGTTAGTCTGCAACCCAACACTGAAGGTCAGTGGATTTTTCCTATGTGGGGACCCAGGGCTGAGTCCCAAATAGGAGTCTCCTTCGGAGAGCTGCAATCGCAGGGGCTGGGATGTCAGGCAGCCTCCAGGCATGGCTCAGCATGGCAGAACCCAAGGCAAAGAGCAGTACCTTCCAGAAGACCGAGTTCCCCTTTAGTGGTGCTAAATGGAAGGTGCCTAGCAAGGGCAAGAACTCCGGTGTACTGATACCACCCCCTTCCTGCTAAGGGGCTTTCATGACTTATCTCATTTAATGCTCACAACATCCCAAAATGGGAGCTGGCATTTTCCAGGCTTTATAGACGAGTGGACGGAGGCTCAGAGAAGTGATTTAGCCAACAAGCTTCCAAATCCCAGATGGTAATAGCGCTGGATTTAGAACCAAGTTCACTACTCTCCTAAAATCACTCATCCAATTTTACAACTGATTTCCTAAAACATGTTCCTCTTTGGCCAGACCCCTTAATTCAAACCCCAGTTCAGCTTTATGTAAATTCTGTGATTTGGGAAAAGTCATTTATACATCTCTGGGCCTCAGTTTCCAAAGCATAAAATGGGAACAACAGCAGTACCTACGTCAAAGGGCTGATACGAGGATTAATGGGTGAATATTGCAAAGGTCTTAAAACAATGCCCGGAGCACAGTAAGGGATATGTATTAGTTATCTACTGCTGCCTATCAAATTACCTCAAAACCTAGAAGGCTTAACGTGGCAATAAACATTTATCATCTCCTACAAGTGTAAGTCAGGAACTTGAGTGGTTCTGGCTGATGGTCTCTCACGGGACTACAACCAAGACATCACAAAGCTGCAGGCGATGGAAGGCTTGACTGGAACTGGAAGATCTGCTTCCAGGGCGCCTGGGTGGCTCAGTTGGTTAAGCGACTGCCTTCGGCTCAGGTCATGATCCCGGAGTCCCGGATTGAGTCCCACATCGGGCTCCCTGCTCAGCAGGGAGTCTGCTTCTCCCTCTAACCCTACCCCCACTTGGGCTCTCACTCCCTCTCAAATAAATAAAATCTTAAAAAAAAAAAAAAGATCTGCTTCCAAGATGGCTTATTCATAGGGCTGACAAGTCGGTGCTGGCTGGAGGTGGGAAGCCTCAGTTCTCCATGTGGGGGTGTCCTCACAACATGCAACCAGCTTCCCCCGCAGCAAGCGGTCCAAGAGAGCAAAGTGGAAGCCGCAACATCCCTGACGACCTAGCCTTGGAAGCCATGCATCATCATTTCCACATCATCGTACTGGTTACGTAGGTCAGCCCTATTTCCTATGGGAGGAGACTGGACAAGGGCACGAAGACCAGGAGGCAAGGATTACTGGGGACCAATTTTGCAGGCTGACTACCACAGGACCAGGTCTGTTAAATGAAGAAAGGAATCAGATGTTAACTAATCTTGCATTCTAAGTGCCCGGGCACATCGTGAGGTAATCAATATACATTTACCAGAAGGACGGACGTATGGATGAAAAGGGGAAATGCCCATGTCATCCCAGCCAAGTTCCATTTTCGCGCTCTGTCCTTTTACTACCTACCTTCTGAGCCATTTCCAAAGAAAGAACTATTTGCTCTCAATTTCAACTTTAAATCATCATCTCTACAAATTACTTCTCAAATTTCACCTTCCCATAAAAGTGTCTGGAGTGGTAATCTCAAACCAAGAGTGCTATGTAAGTTTCTCTCTCAGCCAACTATATCAATATAAAATACTTCCTCTGAATTCACAAGACTCAAAACAAAGTAGAATGAAACGTTATGTCTTGGTTGAAACATCTGCAGTAATGTAATCGTGCAGTGACTAGTATGTGTTCCAAGACAACTGTGGGAAGGTGCCTCCCTGCACAAATGCAGACTATCTGCTTCCTCCTCTTCCCCATCAAAACTATACTCAGGAGATAATTCCTGGGTGAAACCCAGAGGAGGTTGCTCATGGGAGCTGGCTAGGGAGCAGGCTAGGGAGGGAGTGCCTAATGACTAGGGAAGCAACTACCTCTCTGAGGGCCCGGGATTCCCTTCCAGATCTCTCAGACTTCTGCTTCTGGGCAGCTGTCTCACATCAGATCCATGCCAGGGATTATATATTTTTTTAAGATGTTATTTCTTTGAGAGAGAGAGAGAGAGCACATGAGCAGGGGAGAGGGGCAGAGGGAGAGGGACAAGCAGACTCCCCACTGAGCAGGGAGCCCAACGTGGGGCTCGATCCCAGCACCCCGAGATCATGAGGTGGATGCTTAACTGACTGAGCCACGCGGGCACCCCTCTGCCAGGGATTTTAGACACGGGGACATGTCACAGCAATGGCATCCCCACTAAGCCCTAGGATGGCCTTTCCAATGATGTTGGAAGTTCAGCCCAGGATGGTATTCTCAACTGTACCACTGCCCTAACTCACCAGAGGTACATCAGTTGGCTCCGGAAAGAACTGATGGTGAGCATCTTCCACAATGCAAAAGTTGTCTCTGAGGACATGACACTCAGGTCACGGAGATATGGCTGACAATCCTGAGAAGCTGTCCTACTTTCTGTGGCTCCCTCCAGTAGCCTAAGAGCATAAAGGACCACACCTTGGCCTCCACTAGGAGCATAAAGGCCCAGTGATAGCATGGTGTAGTCAGAGTATGCGTCACTCCATGCCATGTTGTTGAGATCTTACTCTTGGAAGATGTGAGCATGGTCTCCATGATCATTAGCTTCGTGTCTACAGCCTCAACAGATTCCTTCACAAAGGGCGGAGTCACAGGAAACATAAAAACCATGGAGGTAGGGTCAAAAAAGGAGTCACTGGTGGTCATAATCTTCAGTAGGCCAAAGCTGACAACAGCTCCAGGGCCCTGCTCCTCAGGAAGAATGTACAGTGAAAGCAGGTAAATACTGAATGCAAATGTTCCTCTTTAGCAGTGAGGAGATCTGCTAAGTCTTGACCGAATGACAAATCATCACTGAGTTCACAACGTTCTTCTCCATTTTACAAATGGCTTCTTCAATGTTCGTTTGGTTTTAAATGCTTAAGGACAAATGCTCACCTTGACCTTTGAGAAGGGTAACAGTATAGTAAAATCCAAAGTATAACCCCACTTCAAAGTGTGAATTAGAACTTCAACTGTGAACTTCTGAGTGATGGGCAGAGCTCCCAAAAGTCCTTGAAAAAACTCCAGTCAGGGGTGGCCTGGGTGGCTCAGTCAGTTAAGTGTCTGCCTTTGGCTCAGGTCATGATCTCAAGGTCCTGGGATCGAGTCCCGCATCAGGCTCCCTGCTCAGCGGGGAGTCTGCTTCTCCCTCTTACTCTCTCTCTATGTTCTCTCTCTCTCAAATAAATAAATAAAATCTTTAAAAAAAAAAAAAAAAAAAAACTCCAGTCAGCCATGCATGAGGGGCTTAGGAAAATCTATAATGCACCACCCTGGTGCCACCCCAGAAATTTTTTCTATATAGTTCTTTGTGTCATTTTTGGACTCATCATTTTCAGAGTTGTTACCTTCTACCTTGGTTTATCCTAAATTCAAATTATTTACCTCTACGCAAGCATAATAAATAAAATCTCCTCTTATTATATATGCATATAATTAATTCTTGTTCTTCACCATTCAAAGCTGTGATTTCCAGTATAGTAGTCACTAGCCACGTGGAGCTAGTCCAAATTGAGATGTGCCAGAAGTATAACCATTTCAAAGACCAAGTGCATAAAAACAGAATGTAAAATAGCTCATCAGTAATTTTTTTCTATGAATTACACGTTGAAACATTTGGATAGTACTGGGTCAAATTAAAGACAGCATTAGAATAATTTTACCAGTTTCTTTTTACTTGTCAAAATGTGGCCACAAGGAAATTTCTGACCACACATACGGCTCACATATACCTTACAGACGATGCGAGGTTGGACCCTCTAAACTAGAGATAGCAAATGGCAGCTGAGGTCCACACGGGACTAATAGTTTATATAAGCTGTTAGGTCAAAGGGTGATTTTCATTTCAAACAAGAGCTAACATTATAAAATCAGGTGATTAAAGACAAATGGATCCCAAATTCTCTTTAAAAAATAAAAAATATCTGATAACTCTGGGCCCACATTCCTACATGGCAAGAAGGACTAGGAGCTGCCCCATTTGGACAGGGCACCTGTCCCTCCTTCTCCACTGTCCCCACCAGGCCCTGCCACTCCCAGACATCGAGGCAAAGGTCAGCTGCCATTCTTCCCACCCCTCCTGGCCAGCTTCACACATTTAAATTGCCTTCCCAGCTTCTGAAGGTGTTTGAGTTTGAGAGCCTCATCCCAGAGTCGGGGTGGGAGGGATTCTAGGAAAGAGCGAAGGCAGTGGGAAGGGTCTGATTAGTGCATGCATATGCCGATAAAAGACCTGGACGGGGAGGTGGGTTTCATTCGAATCAATGTGTTGGGCTTGGGGATTTTTTTTTATTTTTATTTTTTTTGAGGCTGGACATCGAAGTGAAGAAGTCCCAGGGCGGCATTTGGAAAGACATCACTGAATATATATAGTAAAGAGCTGAAGGTTAAGAACAATGCCTTCGGGACACCCAGAGGCAAGAGGAAGAAAGATAAATGCAACCAGCTCAAGAGTCTGAGGACAGGTTTGGAGTCTGGAGCTGGGCACCTGGAGAGAAGAGGGGCAGGAAGCCAACCTTGCTGGGAGGCTGCAACCGCAAGCACTAGAAACTACATGAATCCTTGGACAGACAGCCTCGATGCGCATGTTCCCCTCATCTTTTACCTAACAGTTATCGCTTAGGTCAGGCAACGTTGGATTAGAAATAAAGGACAAAATTATCAAAGCGATTTTGCAAAATCCTAGCGTGCCACCATTTCTCCAAAACAAACTCTGCCTTCCCATGCCCGCACGGTGACTTAGCCCTCCTACCCAATGTCTGACTCCAGACCAAATGCCCACTTCCTTCCTCTTGACTCACCACCTCCCCATTCCATGAGTTTTTAAACCTATTGTATGTGTAGCACAGATGTGATGAGCACCGCACTGGAAAATACACGACCGAGATCGTGGACCCTCTGAAATATTCTTCATGATTGCAATTCTGGAGCTGCTCTTTCCTGGGTAAATGGAAGAAATTTTCATTCTCATAACCTTTTTACCATCTCAGCAAATACTTCCCCAAGTGATTATGTTAGAGCCGAGGACTCCGACACTGGGCCTCAGACTCATTTGATAACCTAACACTGTGACCGAAATACAAAGCAGATGACAGATGCTTATGGATAACTGTTCTGTGATATCCGCTCATGTCCCTGGGCCGGTATCGGCAAATTGCTTTTTATGAGTAGGTAAGTAACACTTTGTTTCTTCCATGAAATAATTAATCTAAGCAGAGTTAGATTCAGACTTCAACGAGATGCAGAGCAACGTAATGGAAATCTCAGGACTTCTCATTATCATTTTATTTGCACCATGACTCTGCAACTCTTTTTCAAATATCCATTATTTGAACTGTCTGCATTCCATTTCTTGGTTGTGGTTTCATTCTATTCATTTTCATAGACGGAGAGATCTGGGATGCTTTGACTAAATCATCCAATCATGCAGTCCATCAATACTGACTGTGCACCTGCTGAGCAGGCTGGGGCTGAGGGGCCAGGGTGCTGCAGAAGCCGTGTCTGATGCCTAGGAATAGCTCACACGATGGTAAGGGGACTATACACATTACAAATTATAAGGTGGTATGTGCTGTAAGCAGGACTCCATGTTAGGAAAGAGAAGGCAGAGAGGCAGACAGAGAAGCCAAGAGGTGCCTATATTCAGGGGGTGGCAGCTGAACAAGGTTCTTGAATAAAACCTTGCAGGGGGGTGAATGCAGAGGAAGAGTTTGTGCACAAGGGCACAGTGCAACGAAGAGCAACTCAGTGGGTCTGGGAAACCGTGACCGTTGGTGCCGGCAGCTTCTGCAGAAGGGAGGTGTCAGGATATGAGCCCACAGGGAAGGACCGGGTTACAGAGCGCCGAATTTCAATATCCCCACGGCAAAACACAGAGACTGGGTGACCTGGTCAAAGACATCAGGTAAGCCCAAGGTAGCCCTGAAAACCATATGCAGAACGGATGTGTTTCATCTCTAACTCTCGCTTGTACTCGTGCTGTAGGATTAGAAGATACCCTAGCTCTTCCTGCCTTATAGGATTCACGGGCTCAACCTTGCATTACCCATGTGAAACCGAAGCAGAAAGCGGGTGCGTGTAACCCACTGAACGACAGTAACGACAGTAACCTACTGAGACAGGACCAGTGGTTCTCAAAGTGTGGTTCCTGGTCCAGCAGTAGCACCTGGGAACTTGCCAGAAATGCAGAGTTCCAGGTCCCACCCCAGACCCGCGAAATTACAAACTCTGGCAGTAGGGACGACGACAGTCTGTGTCATAACAAGTCCCCCAGGTGATTCAGAATTTGCTCTGGTTTGAAAGTCACCAACACGAAGCCTCTGATTATTTCTCCGAATGGATCTCTATGTTCCCTTTTCTTCTGACTCTTTAGGCTGAGGCATCCCATGTAAACAAAATTTTCCTGTAGCTCACTTCATGCTTAATTTTTTTTTTTAATTCTAACTTTAGTTTTAAAGGTTGATTTTTTTCACTTGTTACTTGACAGCTGATGCCAGACTTCCAATCCATGCCAGCTTTTCAATTTGCATCTCCTTCCCATCAGCCCCCAGAAAAACCCAAATCTGTAAAGAAGAAACAACTGTTGGTCGGGTCAGACAGCAGCTCAGCAGTGGGCTTTGGAGCCAAACTCAATTTGCGACAAGTGTCTTAAATAGATCCCCTTAATCCCTTCCCACCAAATTCCACATCCCCCAAATATGGCCAGCAGAATGAGGTGCTTTCAATATCTATTACGCGTGCCGACTAATTATAACTTCAGACTCAGGATAACTACTATTTTTTTTTTTCTTTCAGTGCTTGAGAGTAAGTCACATGTCAGATTGTCATCTGAATTATGTTGGCCATATGCAGTATTATTATTTATTATTACTAACAACGAGGAGGCTTGCTGGACCCAAGGACACAAATTCCAAGAAAGCAGGAACTTTGTTCACTGCTGTATCCCCAGAGCCTAGAAAAGCACCTGGCACCCAACACATATCGGGCACTCAATCAATACACCTGTTGAATGAATGAGTTAATACATTAGCACCTACTATGCCGAGCTCCAGGAATATGGAGAGAACAAGGCAGATCTATTCTCTTCCTTCACACAGCACCTATCTATGTGCAAAAAGCAAAGAAGCAGGTGCTGTGAGGCCCCAAAGATGAATAAGAAATGGTTTCTGCCTGCGTGCAGGAATGGGTAATACTGAGCTGGACAGTGTCTGATCGCTCCAGCCGACCACTCTTTGCGTTAACCGCTCCGCGCATCTATGGGCATAACCACAGAGAGAGACACACGTACCATACGCCTAAATGTTAAATGTTGAAAATCAAGCTAAAACTCTTCAAAAAAAAATATGTCCCAGCCTCCTAATTTTACAAATACGTCTTCATAACAACAAAATTAACGCAAAAGCAACAGTTCACATCAAATAACCATGGGTAGTACAAATCCAGACTCAATCTCATTTCCCACCAAAGGGCTGCAGGGTCCAGCAGAGGAGCCAACGTGGCCGCTGGTCTGACCTGAGGACGTTGCACTCGCATACACACACACTGGATTTTGAAACTCACGAAATGTAAGAAGAATGTAAATATCTTGTCAATTTTTTTATGTTGATTACGCGTTAAAATGATATTTTGGCTATACTGGGTTAAAATACATTAAAATTAATCTCACTTGTTTATGTGCACTCCTTTTAACGTGGCCACTAGAAAATTACACTTTCACCCGATGCCCACATTCTAGTTCTAGGGGCCCAGGCTGCTCTGGGCAGTTAAATATACAAGAATGCTTAGGAAGACACAGCAGTGCTGGCCGTGGTGGGAATGGGAGGAAAGGAAAGGACCCTGCCGAGCCCACTGCCAAGTGCCCACTGATGCTCCCTCCGCTTCCTATTCCAACTGCTCTGGAAATCCACAGGATAAACACCCACTTCCTTCTCCTCTTTACTCTGGGACACAGAGAGGCACCTCGTCTCCTGGCCAAGGCTCGGCTGCTGTGTGCCCGCCATCACCCTCCCTAGCCCCCCACGGGACACCTGGGGAAGATGTGGCCCAGCGGCCGAGAGGCCCCCACCTCACCAACACACGTCACACAGACTCTGTCCCCAGACGCTCTGACACCCACCTCCCCTGACTTCACTTTTTTCCCCACACTCCTCAGAGGAACCTGAACTTGGAAGACTGGGTCCAAATTTGGAATTCTCAGCCTCTTTGGCACTAGAAGCTAGTGACTAAGGAGAGCTGGGCCCTGATCCCGGTGCCTCTCGCCTCCCATCCTGGGCTCCATCCTCCTCCTCAGAGGCCTCCTCCGTGGACATATAGACTCAGGAGCCCCCAGGTGCAAGCTTCCTGCGCTCATTGCTCCTTCCAGCCCATCTCTGCCAAGAATCACCTCTTGGCCACCCCTAAGAGCCACTCTTTGCAGGATAAGCAGGCCCTGACAGAGGGAACTCGAGGGGGTGGGCCTCCAGACCCCTCAAACTTCCGAAGGACCACCAGAGTAGAGTGCTCTGCTCTAACACACAGGGCCGGGGGGACCCCTTGTGTTGACAGCACCCACCAGAACAGCCAAAGTTAAATATACAAGAATACCAAGCAATCGTGAAGATGCAGAAACACTCCTCAGCCCCTGCTCATTTGGAAATGTGCACTGGTACAAGCATTCTGGAAATCCTTTGGGCAGGATCTACTAAACACGAAGGCACATTAGGATCCAGAAACCCACTCCTAGAGACACAGCCAGCAGAAGCATGTACACACTCTCACCAAAACCCAGGTGGTATCATGCTCACAGACACACGGGTCACGAGAGCCCCACCCGGGACACTGAGCAAATGCCCAGCGGCAGCAGAGGGGACAACCAAATGGAGGAACAGCCACATCACACAGTGCTCCTACTGCAGGACAATGAAGGAACCGCACCACACCCAACACAGGTGAACTCAACATACAGAATGTGGAGAGACAGAAGGCAGACACGAGGCGTGTGTAGCATTCCATTTAGATAAAGTTCAAAGACAGGGGGAAGTTATACAAAGTAACAGACATCAGGGGAGTGGTTACTTTGGGAAAGAAGTGGGAAGAGACTAGGGGAGCCATGATGGAAACTTCTGGAATGCTCCAGGTTCCTGATCTAGGTGGTGTTCACGTGGGGGCGTACATTTTGTGAAAATTCATCAAGCTGTACACTTATAACCTGAGTGCTTTCCTCTATGTATGATATACTGCAACTAAGAAAGAAAAGTTCACTTAAAAAAAAAAAAATGATTCCCAAGGCTCCTGGTTGGCTCAGTCGGTGGTGGAGCATGCAACTCTTGATCTCAGGGTCGGGGGTTCAAGCCCCATGCTGGGTATAGATATTACTTAGATAAAATCTTAAAAAAAAAAAAAAAGATTCCTGCAAAAAAGGCATAGGTTAAAGATAACATCAATAATGCAAACATAAGTAAATAAAATAAATATCAAAAAAAAAAAAGAAAAGAAAAAGGCAGGGCCTCTTCTTTCCCCAGTAAAAGCTTTCATCAGCCGTATTACATGGTTAAAATCAGTGGGCAAAAATTCAGCAAAAAGATGTGAAATTATGGAGAAAATAATTTGAAGTACACATTTATACTCAAAATCATTAACAATAAACATGACTCTATGTATCTTTTAGTCTTGAGATAGTATGAAAACATCCGGTTAGCCAGATGGCATTTTTTTTTTTCTTTTTTATCTTTATTTTTTTTTTTAAAGATTTTATTTATTTGAGAGAGAGAATGAGATAGAGAGCATGAGAGGGGGGAAGGGTCAGAGGGAGAAGCAGACTCCCCGCTGAGCAGGGAGCCCGATGCAGGACTCGATCCCGGGACTCCAGGATCATGACCTGAGCCGAAGGCAGTCGCTTAACCAACTGAGCCACCCAGGCGCCCTAGCCAGATGGCATTTTAAAATACTGTTTATTTCATCTTTACCTCCTCTCTTTATGTACATTTTCCTTGCTCTATAATTTACTTTCAATATTAAAAGAAAACAAGTATATAATTTATATACATAAAGTATTGCTACTTACCAAACTCACTAACGGGGTTTAAGCAACCTTTTACGTTTAGAAACCCTTATCTAGATGTACAAGCATAAATATATCGTCGTATTGCTCAGGGAGAAGGCACAGAGCTATCTACACTCTGTGGAAATTCTGGACTTTTAAAAATTATTTTGGAAATCTCCAATAAGGAGGACAGTTGAATGTTGCAGGAAATCCGCTTTAGAAACTTTTAATTTTTTCTTTACTTGTGAAAACACAGCTGAAGAGGGAGGTTATCAGAAGTCACTTTATCTCCCTTTGAAGCTTCAGAAATAGTCTGGGAAAAGGATTTATGCCTCAGCACGGAGTTCCCACCATTGGCCCCTTGAGAAAAAGTCAACAAATTGGGTAGTCACGCAGCTCGTGGCTGGGCCAGGCAAGCAAGTAAAAATGAAGGTGCAAACTCCTCTTTTCAGGGGGAACAGCCGAGTGCGGATCTGACCCTCCGGACCCCCTGTCTGGATAAACAGAACCCCTGTTTGCCTGGGAGAGGGTCAGAGGGGTCACAGCTGAACTGGGAGACCACGTGACCAGGAGCCCCGCCCACCCTGCCCAGGTCTCTCTCCCATCTTAGCAACTGTCTTAGCAACCGCAGAGGAAGCCCCTGGCACAACCCATGGGAGCATCCAGCCCCGAAATTACAGCGATGTTAAGATGCAGGAATGTACCACCGGGTGAGTATCTTGTAACAGGACTTCCAGAATCAGAGAGATCCGTACATGTGCTCATGAATTCCAGCTTCCTTCCACCAGCTCTGGCGACCATGGCAAATTTCCTGTTGATCCCACGCTCCTGTCCATCACCGCTATTTTATCGCTTTTTGTCACAAATATTAAACCGTGATTTTCACAAAGTTACAGTCCCCGCAGCCTCCCCGAGCCACAACCCAACAAATGTGCTTTTACTGCCTCAAGGAAATAAGTAATTTACTTTTTAAAAGTGTGCTGAGCACTCAGGGGAAATTCAGCCTCACGCTTCCTTCTGATGGGTTTCAGCTCTCAATCCATCCAGGGGAGTCAATTACAGATTAAGCTGGAATTGGAAAGAAACTTTCTGTGCTGGCTCAGCTGGGGCAACTCTCCCATTAGGCCAGACAAAGGATGAGGATGAAGGGTATAGACCCAGCTCTCTTCACAGAAGCAGCCACGGAAGAAGTCTCTAGAAATAAACGGCCCCCCATCCCATGGCTCTCAGGGCCATGCTTCCAGAAAAATGTCAGAGAAATGCACTGGGCCTTGTTATTAAAATTCTTAAGCAAGACCACCTTAATAAAATGGGGATGTTGTAACGATGAAACGGATTGCGGGGCACACGGGACCAGGGCTGGCCCAGGGTGCGTGCTCAGTGTTGGGATCACTGCAGCCAAAAGTCAAGTGCCTCTCGTGCAGCGTGGCTTGTCAAAATGTGGCTGCCACTTCTGACGAGCCCCATCCCCAGCCTCGTGGAAGGCAGTCGGGGACACGTGGAGGGGACACTCCACTTCGGATGAGGACGGTCTCTTGCAGCTGCTCTGACGGACCCACACGGGCAATGCCATTCCTCGAAGGGACAGAACCCTCCAGCTCCTGGGCGTCTCGGGGTGGGGCTGACACAGGTAAGCCACACCTGGAGGGAGTCCTATTCTCCTTGGCAGGTGTAGTACGGAGAGCTTGGGCTTGGGAGACCTCCAGGGATGCTTTCGAGATCTAGCTGTGCCATTTGGGGCAAGCCCTGGCAGCGCCCCATACACCAGCATCCATCAGACGCCTCCAGCTGGGGCTGGGGCACAACACACGTCCACCTGCCCCGCTTACCTGGGGCTTCACGCACCGCAGAACATCTCTGGTTCCAGGACGCTGGTCTTCCTTACTAAATGCCGCTTTCCCACTCTACAGAGAGGGAACCAGGTGGAGTGTGCACAGAACTTGAAGCCCTACCACCCCCTTCACCAAGAACAGCTGTTTTGTTGTTTTTCACTTTGGACATCTGCCCAAGATTTTACTTAACAAAGGATTCCTGGCTTAAAAAAAAAAAAAAAATCTGTTTGAAAATCACCGCTCTATAGGTGGGATTAATCTCACCTAGATTATGCTCAGAGGACACTTCCGCGGGGCTCCTAAAGAAAATGTGGAGCTGTCTTATCTCCAACGGTTTCTCAGAGGGGCCCTCCTCAAAGCCCAGGCCAAACTGCAGAGTTCCTTGAATCGGCACTCCTGTGCGGGCTGAGTCACCTTACACCCTCGGGCGTTGCTCTGATGCTTAAGTGATCTAATGAGCCAAACCAGGCCACTCTCCACATTTCCGTCTAAAGGAAGGATCTGTAGGTGGTCCTTCGCTTGCAACCATCAACTGTTCCTGCCACAAATTTGGCAGGAACTCCTCCAGCAGCTGCCTGCAGGCACAGAAGTCTGGCTTGCCAGCTGAAACAGGGTCCACGCCCAGCGTGCCAAGGGCTCTGCAGCGGTGTGATTGCCCCATGCCGGCGCTGATGTGCGTGAACTTGAACAAACGGCACGGGAGGGTACAGAGGAACGCACAGGGCACGCACAGCTCGGCGCCTGGCACGCACATGAAAACGCGCTCAAGAAGAGGCCACTGCTGGAAGGATCAGTGAGCACCATCTTTAGGCAGGGGTCGCGCAGGGTGCTGGGCAGGGGACAGGAGTCCTGAGGCAGCTTAGAATCTGGGGCAGGAGCTCAACATTTACACTGATGTCCATACTCTGCAGCAGAGTGGAATCTGCTGTAACATCTTTACCAACAAAGAACTGAGGGAGCTACAAAGGGAGGGACCCCCTCCTTTCCACAAAAGCTTTTTGGAGAGGGTGACCAGGCAGTTCTGGTTTATGCATTTTGTTCCAAGAAGAGTCCCAGTGTGGATGATAAATCCTAGGACAGCCTTACAGAGGGAGGATGGGGCGTGCGAGCGGGGACTGAAGGACCCACAGAATGTGGGTACGAAGCACTCCACAGAAGGGGGGTTGGGAAGGAACCAGAGCAAAGAGCCACGAGGTGGGGTGGGGGGGTGGGGAGAGCATGCTAGGGAAACGTCGAGGAGTCTGGTTCTGCTGGAGCACCGAGGGCATGAGGAGAGAAGATCCAGACAGATTGCAAGGGCTTCACAGTCTGACTTCACGCTCTCCTTTGAATGGGTACCTGTGGATCTTTCTGAGCAGTGGTGTGTTCGGAGGTAGGTGAGCTTTAGTTTGGAGAGCGGGGAGAGAAGGCAGACAGACCTAGGAGAGGAAGGAGGGCCTGGTGGGTGGGACAGGAACCCTGGCATCCAAACTATCCCACCCCCGCCCAGCCACTGCCCTGGCCTCTACCCCCCAGGGCTGCCTATCACTCTGAAGAATGCTGGCTCACTCTCCCTATTGGGAGGCAATCCACTCAACAGCGGACTGCCTGGACACATACTAGTCCCGGGACCATCTATTTCTGGCCCTCCCAGGCCAGGGTTTGCAAAGAAAGGCACAGCTGCCAGGCACTTCCATCCCACTGTTCCATAAAAGGTCACGTCAGAAACTGGGTTCTGTCTGAGTTACGGTCACCTGGACTGGAGGGCACCTCTTTCTCTAGATTCACCAGGCAGGGTCTTTCCGGAATCTGGGGAAAGTCAGCCCACTGCCTTTGGTCGGCATGTGCTGAATCCAGAAACACAGTTGTTCTTGCGGTGGTGTGCATCCGAGGATCGTGGGGGTAACCAGGGGAAACGCACCTTAGCGCACCCGGCCTGCTCTCTGTTCAACAACCTCCTCAGGGCGCAAGGAACCACAGCACAAAGGGAGGCAGGTTTAGACCTCCAGCAGAATGATCCCAAGTCAAGGAGTCCTGTGTAAAAAGGACCCACTCAAAACAGGAAGGAGCTTGCAAACTCCCTACGAACGAAAGCTTCATCCTTACCCAGCCTAGTCCTAGTATCCCCTCCAACTCCTTCTTAACCCACTCACCACCTTTTGCTTGGATTACTTTAAAACCCTGATTTCCTGGCCCCCACGTTCTTGCCTCTCTCATACATCCTCAAACTGGGACCCAAGATGATGGGCCCTTTACGGCAGGGCTAAGTATCAATCTTCCTTACTATCTCTGCACACAGAACAGTACATGTTGAGTGAGGGAATGAATCAACACACAAGGGAATGCATGAACACCCCTGGGCAGCCGCACGTGAGCAGAGCATCCTCTCCGGCCCCAGCCAGCCGCTGAGAACTGTTAAAGGGAACTAGAGCCACGTGAACCATGAAGGCTGAGAGGGCTGGCTCCGAAAGCATCGCGGGGTCGCAAGGACTCCAGGCAAGAGCCTCTCGGCTGCTGCCCTTGCCTTTAGGAATGACTTTAGAGCACCACATGTGGAGGTGAAACCCTGAATTTATTTTCCCCAAGAGGACACAGGTTTTCTTTGCTGGCAAATGTGGGCAGAGCTGCTGAATGCCAAGATCCTGGCCAACAGTTTGTACCCTCAGTAATCAAACCACCACCAGGATCGTCAAGGTAATAGACACAACCACTTAATGAGCAGGTACTGGGTGCAAGGCGTGACACTAAGCACCAGACACGCACTACTCACCGAACACTCACGATACTGCTAGGAGACAGGTAATATTCTGATCACTGTTTTTACAGCAGTTTTAATGAGCTTAAGCATCTTGCTCAAGGTCACACAGCTAAGTAAGTGTCAGAACAGTGATTTGAACCCAGGCTGTCTAGTAGCAAATTTACTACTACACTGTAGTGCCATTTCCCCGCCCCCACAGATAAATGGTCAGACTCTTTGGGGAAGAGGAGAAAGGAAGGAAGGAAACTCTCATGGTGCAACATTTAATGCTAAAAACCGTATAATACCCCCCTTTCTGCAGATGAGGCAGCTGTATCTCAAGGAGGTTCAATAGCAGGTCTGAAGTCAAGAGTGACCATCAGAGTCCAGGTGAGCGGCAGTGAGAAAGGCAAACTGACTTTGGTACCAATGACTGAGATGGGGTAGAGACCGGGGTGCGAGATGGGGTAGAAGTGGCTTTTCTAAGTGTCAAACTAGATCAGAGGTCAGCAAAGTTTTCCTATGAAGGGCCAGACAGTCAAAATAGGCCTTATGGAAAAAAAACAGCATTTAGCCAAGGGCCATGATCGGCTAACCCCTGAACCAGACATGGATGATGATACATGGGAAGTTTAAGATCTCAGGGGAGACTCCTGTTCCTAAGAGCAGCTTTCGCATATGAATTCATTCATGACTTCTGAGAGTTTATTTTGTTCTGTGAACCCAGAATCATTAGCATAAATTGTCAAAAGGCAAGCCCTGGAGTAATTATTAAATCGACTCCAGCAGGAAAATTCTAAGGCACATATAATTTTTATAGCGGGAACAGAAAAAAAAAGACTTCCCTCTGAGCAGGGAAGAAAGTGAGTGCACGTTCCCGTCCTCTGAGCCCTGAATGCAGGACAGATTCTAAGACAAATCCACATCAGAATCCTTCACTCCTCTTTGGTGTGTGGACCAAGGCATAGATGAGTTGGTGGTCTGGGTAACCAAGGACTCGGAAGATCACTGGCTTTACTCCAAAGGCCACATAGTCACAGAAACCTTCTTCCTTGGATGCCAGAAACCTATGCACGGTGCCATTCTCACCGAAGGAAGAGAGAACTTAGTCCATGGAGGAAAGAAAGAATTAAAAGACTGGAAAATACCTAAATCAGAAATAATCCATATCTTTATAAACAGCAATGGGATACAGGGGGTTGCAGAAATTGAGGCTATCCCTTACTGGTGAAAAAACCCCTCAGGTAATTGATTTGTAGATCAATCTGACCGATGGCCTCCAGAAGACAGGCTTCCTAGATCTGACAGGTCTCAGAAATCTGAAAAACATGGGGCGCCTGGGTGGCTCAGTCGTTAAGCATCTGCCTTGGGCTCAGGTCACGATCCCAGGGGTCCTAGGATCAAGCCCCGCATCGGGATCCCTGCTCAGCCGGGAGCCTGCTTCTCCCTCTCCGCCTGTGGCTCCCCCTGCTTGTGCTCTCTTGCTCTGTCAAATAAAGGAAGAAAATCTTAAAAAAAAAAAAAAAAAAAAAAAAAGAAATCTGAAAAACTCCCCAAAAGTGGGTGACAGGAGAAAACCAACAAGAAGCACAAAGTAGCATTTGTTCAGAAAATTATCCAGTGCAATACCTGATTCAGTTATCAGTATTTCTATATTCAGTGTCCGAGTCAATGCTCAATGTTCACTGAGTGCCTACCCTGTGGCCTGGCCCCATGCAAGGTCTGGGAAGACAACAGTGGACAAGACAGCCAAGGTCCTTGTCCTCAGAGCTTAGAGTCTCCTGGGAAGGAGCATTCAGAGAATAAAATTTTAACTTCAGCCATTAAAAGCCTATCTAATAAGGTCTGCCTCTGACCCTTCTTTACTGAGGTGGACTCCACGTTGCTGGGGTACATTCTCAACAGCGTTTTCCTTCCTCCCTAACAAGTAATGAAGCAAAATGTGCTGCGCTAACTGGTTTTCTCTGGAAACTTCCAGGAGACGCCTCCTCTGAGTGTGACACTAACAACATGAAAGGTAAGACATACTCGGACAGCTGCTTCCCTTCTCCCCCTGGACCACGAAGACAGAGGGAGCTAGAAGCAGAAGCAGTGTGCTACCTACATGCAAAGGAGAGGAGGCCAGGCTGACCTCCGGCCATTCCCTCCACCCACCCTCGACCAGAAGACAACAGCTGTGCCACTGTAGGAGAAAATGACTGAGTTTTTTGTTTTCTGGGTTTTTTTTTTAGCCTGGACAATTGATCACGGAGGTATAAAAAGACAAAACAGAACCAGAAAACCTTTTCAGATGCTGAGGAACCGAGATAATCTATCCCTCACAAGCCTTTATTGAGAAAAGTTTTCAAAGACCTGTTCCAGCTAAATCACTGAAATTCAAGAACTCAGGGACAGGAATGTCCCAGTACACAAAGTGGGGCAAGGAGCAATGACATCACCTAAATCTAAATAACGAGGTATAACTGGCCATTAAAATTGTGGCTTCAAAATGGAATATAAAAGCCAAAAATCAGGCTTAAAGAAATATTTTATAGTAAAAACAACTTTATAATAATAATGTTTAGTCTATATAAAGACTCTACAACCTTAGATTATATTAACAATTGGAAATTGGCAGGGGGCAGGTTGAAAAAAAGAAGAGCAACGAATTTCTTATTTTGTCAAAGGGAAGTAAGATCTCACACCTACCTTTTTCTATTCTTGTGTTTAGTGATTAGAGAAATATAAGCTTACAATCTGATGGAAAGCATTATTAGGACTTAACACAAGCTATGGTCCAAATCATTGCACGGTTAATAAAGGGAAAGAGAAAACATGAACAGCAAGTACACACAAACATAAAATTCCATATAAAAGGACAAAAGAATTATATTAAAATTCCATATAAAAGGACAAAAGAATTATACTAAATTAGAATTATACTAAAATCCAAAAAAATCCAGAATGAGTTTAAAAAATAAATAAGCCACAACCCAATTATATGCTGATTGATAAAGCACACAGAAGAACTAGACGATGTAAAAAAAAAAAAAAAAGACAAATCTGAGGCAACAAAGGAGAACAATATTAAAACAGAGACAAAGTAAAATTCACATTAAAAGAGCATTACCCGGCAGTACACAATGTAGCAATCCCACACATGGCTATTTCCCTGGGAGAAATGAAATTACAGAGACCTGTGGGCAAGTGTTCACAGCAACACTATTCATAATAGTCAAAACCTGGAAACAACCCAATGTCCCTCCACCGGCAAATGAGCAAACTGTGGTATGCTCACACAATGGAACACTATTCAGCAATAGAAAGGAACAAGCTGTGGCTAGATGGGCCCACATGACTGAACCTCAGAAGCATTAAGCTGAATGAAGAAGTCAGGCATAAAAGGCCACCTGATGTAGGACTGCATTTACATGACTTTCTAGAAAGCTATGCCTATAGGAACAGAAATCAGACCAGTGACCACCAGGGACTTGGGGAAAGAAAGAGGGGACTGAGAAAAAGTACAAAAAAAAACCAAAAAAACAAAAAAAACTTTTAAAGGTGATGGAACTTCTGTATCTTTGTTTTTTGTCTGTTTGTTTTGAGAGAGAGAGAGAATCTTAAGCAGGCTCCATGCTCATCATGGAGCCAGAAGCGGGGCTCCATCTCATGACCCTGAGGGATCATGATCTGAACGGAAACCAAGAGTCAGTCGCTTAACCGACTGAGCCACACAGGCGCCCCAAGGAACTGCTAGATCTTCATTAATGGAGGGCTTATACAACTGTACACATTCATCAGAACTCAAACTACACCCTTGAAAGAGTAAATTTTTGTGAAATAAGTAATACCTCAGTAAATCCAACTTTTAAAAAACAAAAGAAAAAAATAACAGGAGCAAACAAGGTTCTTTCATAGAAGATACACTGTGTGAAGAAAGAATCTTTTATTTTAGCATCTGAAAATTCAAACAAGGAGCAATTGGAGAAGTCATCATCACATGGGTGGGTTTAACACTTCTTTGATCAACTGGAGTTAAAAAAAAAAAAAAAGGACACAGAATCATTATTTAACGAAACCATAAATGAGTAAGTAAAAGGTAAGCAATAGCAAACTCCACCAATGGGAAATCAACAGATTCTAACCAGTACATGTGTTATCTCATTTTTACCTGTTTTCCAGAACGCTATCAGATGGTCATTATGCCCAGCCGGCAGGTAAGGACACCAATACACATAAAGACAGGGCAATCTGCCAAGCCCCATGGCCAATGGAACAGAGATTCAGATCCAGGTCACTTGTCATGACAACAGCCAATCCTAATAATTATAGTCATAAGTTTGCCACTATTAAATGTAAAAAAGAAAAAAAAAAAAAAGTAGTATTTCCTTACATCTCTTCACCTTTTCATTCTTCCACTGTACCATAAGGGCAAAACAAATTCACGTGAAACTTATTCCATTAAAGGTTCTGGAGTTCCAACCTCTGTCACATTATGTGATCAGATACACCTCAAAATCTAGGTGTTTGCAATCACAAAAATCCAAAATTGTATTAACCTGTGGATCGAGAGAAAGGTCACTGCTTATAAGTGACAGCCAAACACACAGAAAGGGGACCCTATAGAATCAGAGCAGGAAGTAAACGTATGGATGTTTCTGCAGATGCTCCTTTGGATTTCCATTCATAATTATCCCCGGTCACACTGAGCCTGTCTAGAGTAGGATGAAAGGTTTAAAGAGCTCCTCGAACTTTTTAATCTCAGGACCACACCACAGGACAGAAAGTTCTAAGAAGCAGCGCTACCACACAGATCCTCTGCAACCATCCATTTCCCATATCCTGCCCCCCCAACCCCCCCCCACAGCCCACGGCATGCCCTGGGGGCCTTGCGAGAGAGGTCCTGTCCCAGACTACAGGGTCAGAAAACTCCTGCAGGAGAACTGGATGCCAATTCTCGCTCGACAGGATACACAGGAATTATCTGGTAAAGAAGCTCGAGCTGAGGCTATTCCAAGGAAAAGGAAGAATAGGACGAGCACAAGCCCTGAGGGACAACAGTCCATTCTGGAAGCATCTAGTATCTACGGCCACAGCTCGGCTGTCCAGTCAGCAGGCTGCTGATGGCACGGCCATAACTTGAGGAATAATGCAACGTGCTAATTTCATTATTCTGAACTATTATTTGCAGAGTATCTAACTTTTTTTTTTTCAAGTCCCCTCTGGACATATGGCCTCTCCCTAGTATCCCAACAAGTACATGAGGTGCTGAGAGCCTTAGTAGTAGTCTGGTGTCACAGACGGGAATTGGGCTGCAAGGCTCAGTGACTTGTCCAAGGTCACACTTCAGCCTAGGGTTCTGCCTCCAGAGCCAGGGGTCTGTCCTTGCTCGGCCACTAGCTCTGTTCCTAGAGCTGACAAGGGGTGGAGGGGGGGCGGGGAGGGCAAGCCGAGAGCGGAACGGGAAGGTGAGCAAGACGGAGAAGGAGCACGGTTGTGCCAACACTGCAGGATCGACCTCAAGGGTGGGGCCGGACCTGGACGTGAGCCCACAGCCACCAGCTGGAGTCACAGGCCTGCAGGGTACCCTCCTGGCCTGAGGACCCGTTGCCATGGAAACCGATCATCAATAAGCTCCTGGACAGAATCCAGCACTGAAAATCCTTCACTGCCGGACGAACAGGGCTCCCACCCACGCACGCGGGCGTCACAACCAGCTCCGTTTATGGCTAATCCTGCCAACAGTCTCTCCTCCACCTTCTCTCTGCTCACCACAACTTCCTGGGCCCCCTGCCCTTCTGTCCACGCTGCCCAGAGCTGGGGACAGTACGTGTGCAAAGCAGGACAGGTGTGGCACAATGGGGGGGGGGTTGCCGAACGGACGGTGGATCCTGCCAGCCCCATGCAAAGGCATTCAAGTTCAATTTTTTAAAAAATGCACAGGTGACGGCCAAGGGCAGCACTGGGGCCGCTGGTTCTCAGGCTCAGGCCTGAAGCTCGACACTGTCTCAGAGTCTCCCCCACTGCCTCCCGCAGATGGTAAAGAGGGGCTCGCCCCAGCGAATCACACTAAATCATCTCAGCTCATAAAAATCCAGCGGTGTAGGTGCACTCATTCTACTCATTTTACAGACCGGAACCTGCGGCTCAGAGAAATTAAGTGAATTTCCCCTGACTGAACAGTGAGGACGCAGAGATGCTGGGACGGAACCCTGCTCTCCGGCTCCCGCCCTCTGTAAAGGGCATCTAGCGCCCAGCTAGGTTTGCTCCTTGAAGAGGATTTCTCTTCTCTATAACGATGCACAATGAGCACTGGCTTCATCACACCTCTTGGGGAGAGGTCGCAGAGTCCCTGCTGCACAGGGACTACAAACAGCTCCACCTTCTCATGGGGGATGCTCCATCTCTTGGAGACAGTCTCTCTTGAAACCTCAGAGATCATTCTGGAGAAAGCACCCAATTTCCTGCTGCCTTGTGAATGCCACGCAGCCTTCCCCTTACCCTTGATGGAGGCTGAGCCCCTACAGCACACTCCCTACCTTCCAGCACTTTCTTCCCTCTGCCTGGACTCCTATCTCAACCTTCTGGTCCCAACAGAGACTTGTGCCCTCCTTCGGCTTCTGCAGGCTAAGGCATCTGTCCCTCCTCTGTGCCCCCACACCAAGCACCTGAGAAACACTGCCCATACAGGAATTTGCACGGCTCATTTTTTTATTCATGGGTCTGTCTCTGAAAACGCTGCAAGGTCCCTCAGGACACACTGTAAATGCTAAGAAGAGTTAGGGAAATAAAAAGCCAATGGTGACCCTTGAGGTCAGCCTGAGCCCCTCAGGAGGGGCCTGGTTTTGGGGGCCTTGCTGTCCCCTCTTCCCCTTATCTCAGACCCGCCCCCCCCGTGGCGGCCTCACAATACCCCTGAGCCCCGAAAGGTGTCCCACACCTGTGGTCTTTTCACAGATGGTGCTGGGCCCCCAGCCTGGCCTCTCAGGCCCAGGCCTCTCTTGCCTGTCTTGTCACCTCTCTGGGCCTGCTGCCATGCGGGAACACGGCTCACAGGCAGAGTCTTATTTAATATAGAAAAGGTACAAAAAAAGGCGTGAATTGAGCCTGGAATGGTAACAGGGCAGAAGGAAATACTTCTACTGAAGTTTCTGGATGGCAGCAATTTTGCAGCAGAGGAAATGTTAACTAGAAACCCAAAATAAACCCTTCATCCTCTGCTGTCACTGTAGAGGGCTCTCTCTTCGGCCTGTTTCCAGGCCCCTCTGCGGTCTGACCCACGATATCCTGCCAGAGCCTGCTTTCATCTTAATTCAGGTGTTCTCGGCCTTGGCATTGCTGACATCTTGGGTCAAATAATTCTTTGTTTTGAGGGCTCTCTTCTGCGCCGGAAGACGCTTTAGCAGCATCCCCGGCCTCTGCCCCCCTCCCCATTATGACAACCAACCACCAAAAAGGAATCCAGACATTGCCAAATGTCCTTGAAGGGGCAAAACTGACCCAGGCTGAGAACCACAGCCTCATCTCACCCCTGTCCCCTGCAATCACTCACCCCACTTCTTCATTCCCCACAAAGCAACCATTATTGTAGACCTCCAGACAAAAATCCCACCTTCGCTCCCCATTCTTGCTGCTATTCCATCGGATTTTCCAATCAGCCACCAAATCCCATTAGTTGCACCTCAGTTAATCTAGGCTTGCATCCAAATTCTAGCCCTCACTAGCTGTGTGTCTTCCGACAATTCAGGCAACCTCTCTGTGCCTGTTCTTTATCGCAGAATGGAAAGGATAACTCAGAAGGTTACCGTCAAGTTCAGATGAGAGCCAATGTGCAGTGCCCGGCAGCAACGGGCACTTGGGAGTCTCCCCACTGCCTGGGTATCCATGACCATGGCTTTTCTAGGGAGTGAGAGGTAGAGAGAATGAAACCCCACCTTCCGTCCATCCATCTCAGTTCCCCATGCCACTGTCCCGCCCACTGTCCCTTCCTATGTGTCCCTGGATGGAGGTGCAGCTCATCTCACAGCTGAGATCCATGCAACCCATGCAGCGCCAGGAACCAAACTGGAAGGCCGTGTCAGGGTGTTCCCTGGGCCTCTGTCCTCGCCGGGAGAACACAGGATCCTGAGCACTACCGCGCCCTTCAGTAAGTCATGGACCGCGAGATGAGGCAGCTGCATTGTCCCGGTGCCCTGGTTCACGGGGACCCCCCCCCCCGCCTCTCATTCCCAACCCCACCCCGGCACAGACCTCTGTGTGAAGGCTTCATCTGTGTCCCAGAAGTTGGCCATACAACTTCAGCCGAATGTTCCAAATGTGGTAACTACGGTCTGCAAAGTTCTCAAAGCACTTCACAGAGTTGATTTGCATTAATTGTAGTAGTTATGCTCTGCAGAGTTGCACCGAACATCGAATTAGTGAATGCTCCTAGTGGAATCCAGAGTCAAGTTCCTATGAGCCTCTGGTCACAAACATTTCATCCTCAGATCACTATAGGACCTTGCTGTATAGGTAGGTTTCTGCTTGAAGACACCTTATCGAATACGTGCTGTTGATTCATTAACACGGAACTTGCAAGTCGACAGCTCTACAACTTGCAAGAAGCTCATTCGAAGCGCATATTTTCTCCAAAAGGCACATTACAGCCTTCCTCACTTAGGAACACAAAACAGCACTTTAGCACGACACTTGAGAGCCGTTTTAAACAACGAAATCACCAACAAAAAGCACAAAAGTGAGGCATTAAATAGACCACAAAAAGGACAATTGTTTCTAGTATGAGAGCTGAAACAAGAAGGCAGAAAGTGGCCTTATTTGACCTCAGCTGGGAACATTCACATGGGGCAAATCAAATTTTTCACCACTCTGTGTATGGTTGCAAATGACCGTGGAAGGGCTGTGAATACAGATTTTGAGGTTACAAATAAATTTTAGCAGGTAGGCAAATTTGCAAATACAGAATCCACAAATAATGACAACCAACTGTATACGCCTCTCCCTATCCGAAGATTCACACACACATGCACCCAGCAGCATCTCAGCACAGACCTGTGGCTGGTGGGCAGACCCCCAGCACCTCAGCTCACCCTCTCGGGTCAGGGAAAACAGGTGGCAGCCCCTGTCTGCTCTTCTGCCCTGGGCGGAAGCTGCTGGCTGTCAGAAAGAAAACCAGCGAGGTCTAGCCAAGGCAAGATACTGCATGGTGGTGGGATCCACACTCGTTGCCTATTTTAGGTCAGGAGAGACCTGGAGGTTTGAAGGCTTAATGGGAGAAAAGGATCCACTTATGCAAAAGAAAAAGGGGAAAAAAGCAACCACCTTGCTTTCCTGGAGCTCCTTCTGGGTCCCAGGAAGCCAGACCCAGTCCACCTCCAAGACGCCTGCTTTTATTCTCCAGGACTGTTGCAGCAAATGGCTACAGACCTCAAAATTCCATGTCCATTCGATTTTACGTGCCACCTGCAGAGATAGAAGAGGACCCCAGGGCTCTCTCCCCAGCCGGCAGGCACCTCACGTTAGTGACCCCAGCAGCCTTGCTGGTTGCTCCAGCATGTGCCGAAGCCCGAACTGCCCAGGCTTGGGGCCAGCTCACCAGCTGCAAATTTCATCACAACTCTCATTGTTTGAGAAACAGAGCCCAAAGACAGGCATGCAAATATACTGCACTGTGGCCACATTTTAAATAACACGTTAAAATGTAGTTCAGAACATACCCCAGCTCTCTCCCACCCATGCTACGAGCACCTTGCTTGTGAAGTGTTTTGAGCAGCTGGGGGGAAAATGTGCTGCATCTCAATGCCAGTGTCTTTTTTTTTTTTTTTTTAATGGCTGTAGACTTTTTTTTCTATCTAAGCTAAATGTTTTTCTGCGTGAGCAAGTAAAGTCTTTTTGTCCTTTAGCATTCAGCTAAAGGGGGAAAATGCGATGCTTCCTTGGTTGTGACGACAAATGTAATGCTAGAGAATTTCAACACATAAAGCTGGGAAATTAGCAGCCACACCAACCATTGCTCCCAGCTCACATTTTCTTCTCGACAGCAATCCAAAGGACCAACCCTGCTGAACTCCCCACCACTCCATGCAGATCCCGCATGCCCAGCCTCCACCACCACCAGGAGACCCATGGACATGGCTAAATCCCTTCCATGGGAGAATGGAGATTTCTCTTGAGAGAAGCATAAAGTAAGGCTGGGAGGTGACAGAAGCACTTCTACCAGAAAGGAAATGATATAGGTGGAGTGGCACCAAGTCAAAGTAGATTATGGGAATGGTCTTCATAAGAAACAAATAACTATAAGAGACAAACATGAGAAGTTTAATCCATAAAACAATTAGTTCTTTTTTTTTTACTTTTAAATTTTTTTATTGTTATGTTAATCCCCATACATTACATCATTAGTTTTAGATATAGTGTTCCATGATTCATTGTTTGTGCATAACACCCAGTGCTCCATGCAGAACGTGCCCTCCTCAATACCCATCACCAGGCTAACCCATCCTCCCAACCCCCTCCCCTCTAGAACCCTCAGTTTGTTTTTCAGAGTCCATCGTCTCTCATGGTTCTTCTCCCCCTCCGATTTCCCCCCCTTCATTCTTCCCCTCCTGCTACATTCTTCTTCTTTTTTTCTTTCTTAACATATATTGCATTATTTGCATAAAACAATTAGTTCTTAGTAGCTATATAGCAGTCAGATATTTCTGCAACCCTTCCCCCCACCAAAAAATTCATTCATTCATTCATTCATCTAACAACTATCTACTAATTGCTTATATGTGCCAGGTACATTTACGTACATATTTGTTTTATACGATGAAAAGACATGGTTTACCCCTCAAGGAAGTGTGGGGTGACGGGTGCATGGGCAATATGGCAGAGTAAGGACAAAGGACAGCAATGCTACGTGCAGACAGCATTGGCAGGGGGAATCTGTGTGCGTATGGCAGGTGGTGGGCAGAGGAGGCTTCACGGAGGAGGGGACCCTTGAGCTGACTCAACATGATGCAACAGGCCTTGGCCAGACCCACTGGGGGAGGAAAGCCAAAGAGAATTCCATACAGAGGAACCCGCACAGGCAAAGCATGAACATAGTATAACACTGTAACATACAGAGCTGCTGAATCACTAATGTAATGCTGTGTGTCAATGATCGTGCAATTAAAGAAACTTAAAAAAATATTAAATGAGATAGGCACATTCACAAAAACAAAGGCACCAATAAGCAAGGCTACCCTCAGGGTGACCAAAAGTCATGCAGGGCCTGAGAGGCATGTTTGTATGGGGCTGTGGTCACACGCGTGGGTGTGTGCGCAGCGTGTCTATGTGTGCAGAGTGGGTAGAAACTTCACTAGTCAGTGGGGGTCCTTCATCTCCATCCCAGCTCCTTCTCACTCCCTGTCTGTGGCTGAACTTCCTCTCCCTGGCACCAGAATTTGGGGCAACTGGCCCTATGGTGGTCTGTGGAGCCCTCCGGACCTCACCTAGTGACCTGATGGGATCAGAGGCACTGTTCCCGCGGCCACACCTTCATGCTGCATAATAAACACAGTGCAGAGAATTCTAGAGGGCCCGTCACAGCCTGTCTCGAATAACCCCAGCAGAACTCGGAAGGGTTTACCGGAGAGAAAGCTCACAGGAGGCTGAAAGGGTCATCTGAATGATGCGCACCAAACTCTCTTTCCCTCTCCTCCTCTGTTTCCCAAGATGGAAAAGTGAACGGGGCCAGGGAGCCATATGCTGACAACTCCTCCAGTCTTGGGTCTTAGAACTAAAACGGGAGCATTGCTCTCCTCTGCAGCTTTTAGGAGTATTTCCTCTGTTTGAGACAGCGGATGTGCACGGCACTTTGATGGATGGGCCAGGAGCTGCTTGCCTGGATACTTTCCGAGGTGATTAGGCAGAGGAATCAAGAAAACGCTCAGGATGGAAGCATCTGAACAAATAAGGCAATCAGAAGGGAAAGAAGAGAGGAGCTTTTCAAAGCCACCTTGCATCTCTGCAGGAAGGAGGGAGAGAGGAGGACAAAGTGGAGCCTTCCTCTTGGTTCAACTGTCTGAAGATCTGCCCATGAGAACTCCTGGCACCGAGTCTTGCAGACAAAGTAGACAGGAAGAGAGTTTATGCCAGTGGAATTTGGGAGAGTGCTGAAGAAGTGACCTTGACCTTTATTCCTGCCACTGTGTCCCAGCAGCCCCCCAATGGTGAGCTGGTTGAAAGGAACACAGCTCAAAACTGTCCCTTTGATAGTTCATAGATATCAGGATCTACATATTTGATGTTTGATAACAGGATCCAGGAAAATAGGATAACAGGAGCAGGAAGTCAACAGGACTAAATGGTTAGTCCATCTGTAAAATGGGTTTATTTCATTTGGTGGGATGCCTGGGTGGCACAGTTAAGCGGCCAAGTCTTGGTTTCAGCTCAGTCATGATCTCAAGGTCGTGGGATCAAGCCCCCTGGTGTCAGCATCCACACTCAGCAGGGAGTCTGCTTGAGATTCTCTTTCTCCCTCACCCTCTGCCCTGCCCCCTGCTCTCTCTTTCTAAAATAAAAATAAACAAATCTTTTAAAAAATGTATTTCATCTGGGATTATCTGTATATCATGAGACTCATTCAAGAGTGGAGTATTGTTATATATCACGTGTTATCGGTTCTCATCACATGGCGATGCTCTGGATTATGTCCCCACACCAACTCCAGTACACGAGGGACGGAGGGAAGGAGACAAATCATATTGCTGTCAAAGAAAAGCATAACTAGAACAGATACTCTCACAACAGAACACCATATAAAGCTTCAAGTGGGGAGCTAGTGTGCTCTTCTGGACTAATCTGTCCCATAGTTTGCTTCTGCGTACAGCAGTCAAACTAGAAAACCATACTCTCTGCTTCCGGATACCTCCCGGTCTGCTCTGATAATTAAAAGGCTCTTTTATCACTTGAAATTTTTATTTAAAATAAAGATGCAAGAGTTATTGTATTCAGACATAGATTCCTATGCTCTAAATCACGTCTGTGCATATTTAAAAAGGAAAACATAAGCAACACAAACAGATGAAGGCAGTCCAAAACTTCTCCAAAGTCCAACTCTTCTGGATCATTTCCAAAGATAGTTTTTGTTACAGACTAAATATAGGTGTTCCCCCAAAATTCATGTTCAAATCCCAACCCCCAAGGTGATGGGATGAGGAGGTGGGGCCTTTGGGAGGTGATTAGGTCATGAGACTGGAGACCTCGTGACTGGCATTACTGTCCTTATAAGAGACCCCAGAGATCATCTCGCCCCTTCTGCAAAACATGAAGACACAAAGAGGACAGATCTCTAGGAGCCAGGAAGCGAGTTCTCACCAGACATCTTGATCTTGGACTTCCCAGCCTCCAGAACTGTGAGAAATAAATGTCTGTTCTTCAAGCCACCCAGGCTACGGTATTTTTGTTATAGCAGCCCAAATGGACTCAGACAGTTTTAAAACCATTTATAAGGTTATTTGAAAGCGGAGCTCAAAAACATGAATTATGTCTCCTCTTTCTTGCTGTTCAAAAAGAAAAACAAACAAAAAACCCAAAAAACAAAAACAACAACAAAAAACTACACCAAGCTTTTTTTTTTTTTTTTTAAAGATTTTATTTATTTGACAGAGAGAGACACAGCGAGAGCAGGAACACAAGCCGGGGGAGTGGGAGAGGGAGAAGCAGGCTTCCCGCTGAGCAGGGAGCCCGATGTGGGACTCGATCCCGGGACTCCGGGATCATGACCTGAGCCGAAGGCAGACGCTTAACGACTGAGCCACCCAGGTGCCCCTACACCAAGCTTTTTGTCTTCTCGAGGACCAGAGCTGCTTTTTGGAAGCCAGACACCATACAAATGTGCTTTGTGTTCTAGCAGCCAAGCTCTTTGCAGAAGCAAGGGTGCGAATTTTTTTTTTACAGTCTACCTTACCATTCAGCCTAGAGCTGAAACCACCTCTTTGCATGAGACATGCCACCTGCTGGCTTTGAGAAGTGTCACCAAGGCCCAGACACGAAACCCCTCCACTGCTGAGGCATTCAAATACACCCAGGTTAATTGGGATCTGAAAACGGTTATGGTTCCCAAGGGACTCATTCAAATAAATGTTCCTGAAATTTGCATTTGAAAAGCACATCTCTGCCTCCTGCTTTAATGCAAACCTGAGCCCACAACATTCCGGTGCGGGGCTCGATACCTTGACGGGGTCATAGGCTGAACCGCTCAGAACTGCAATTCTGTGCCGGGTCCAGTGGGGATTTTTCCGCCCCGTGCACCGTGCACCCTGGGGACACGGCGATGCCGCATCATGTGCAGTGGCAAGAGCACCTCGCTGAGAGCTGCTGATGCTCACAACACGGCAGAAGAAACCTGTACACGGGTGATCAGAACCATCCTCAGCTTCAGCTCTGGGCTGTCCGGCTCCCCCTCCCCGACCACGAACCACTCCGCACTCCGTCGGCACTCGGTCAGCACGAGGCCCCGACTTGTCTTTTCTCTGCGTCCCAAATCTGTCACAAAGCAGAGGCGTCCTGACCTCATGGCGAGCCACAGGCGCGGCCACCTGTTTCTGTCCGGTTGTTCCTCCACCTATCTCAACCTTGTTACCGCAGATCAGAGCTCCCGTGGTTAGCGGGGACACAACTGCTCCGTGGCTGCCAAAGTGACGAGGCTCTCTGATGCCCTCTGGGTGACTCACTGAAGAGCCAGGCAAGGACAAGCTACACGGGTTGTTAAAGGAACTGCCCAAGAAGGGCACTGGAGGCCGCACGCTCCACCAAACCCCTCCCGGGCTTCTGCGTGAGCTGCCCGCCTCGCTGCGACCGGAGCTGGGAGCTGGAGTCCAGGTCCTCGGGGCCCGACGGGCTCACACCTTCCAGACGCCTCCAGGAGCAAATGCTGACAACTTAGAGCAGACGCGCCCAGTCACTCCTGGAACTGCCCTCAACATACACACTCACACACACAGAGATGCACACCCACACACTCACATTCAAACATAAACAGACTCACACTCACAGGGACCCCCTCAGACTCACATTCACACATAAACACACATACAGATTCACACTCACAGGGACACAGACTCATACTGACTCACACTTCCACCCCCTACACACACAGCGCACGTGCACAGACACACACTCAGACTCCTATTCACACTTTCACTCACACACACACAGATTCACACTTACACAGTCACACATACTTTCACTCCCCAAACACACAGGCACATGCTCTTCCCCATTCACACGCACAGACTCACACTCATTTGCACACACTTTCACACACACACACACACACACACACACACACACCGACCTCCCACGATCCCAGTGCACCTCAGTAGTGCCGGCCCCATGGCAAGGCCGCCAGACAGCACCCTGCAGGCCAGGCCGGGGAGCAGAGGAAGGAGATGAGCAGTCAGCACCAGAAAAGCAGGGAAGCTGGAGAGAGGCGGAGGTCTGGGTTATGAAGGAACAGCCAGTGACGGGTATTTGTAGAGAGCCTGCAACTGGGAAAGCCTCCAAGGCCCAAACGAGATTGCTCCTCACAACGGAGGATATTTGTTTTGACCTGTCAGGTCTAGTTTTTAAAGTCCTTCTTAGTACCTCACGGAATTCTAGGATCTGAACAGGATCTTGGGTTTCTGCATCAAGGTGGCCCCGGGGTCTCCTTTAGGGGTTGCTGAGAGGTCAAGGTTGGCTTTGGGGTTCCCCTGCACAGGTTGGGAGTGGGTCTTGATGTCCTCTTCCCTTTGATATGTCTTCTGATTACCGGGCTCTCTCTAAGGGCACAAATCTCTCTCTCCCTGCACGCTTTTGTAAACACTCCCTACCACTGAGTGTCCCCACTGACCCTCTCCCACCTGGTCTGCATGCTGCTGGGAGGAGACAAAGTCCCCAGAGCCTCTCAGCTCAGGCTTCGGATGGGGACTGTCCCAGGAGCTTCACGGTGCACGTCCAGGAGTCTGAAGGTAGGATGCCTGGCCACATGGAGAGCCTCACAGAAAGAAAATGCAGGATAAGACACAGGATGAGGTCTAAGAGCACCCTGATTCCAGTGCCCTCACCAGCATCCGATCCTGAACGGCCAGGAGCAAGTCACATAAAGCTTTCTTGAGCCTCCATCTCCTCATCTGCAAAATGGGGACAGTGATACCTCTACCTGTGAGGATCAAAGCAAACAGTTCTCAAGAACATGCTTAAAGCACACAGAGGGCTATAAAAATCAAAAGGATTCTTGTACTTAAAAACACAGAGTCCCTGTGGCAGCGAGGGGCTCCTACGGACTAAACCTGCTTCCGCTCCTCCCTGGGGAGCACCGCTCAGCTGGCTCTCCCCGCCTCCCGGGGACGCTGCGGGCCCGAGGCCCGGCCAGCAGAAGGTGCATGGAAGTGTCATGTACCACTGCTGGCCCGGCCCATGTGACTCCCCACACCCCTTCTACCATATTCTTTCCTCCTCGACGCAGACCCACGCAGCAACCTTGCGAAGGACATACTGAAAACAGCAATGCCAAGGTACAGAGACGCACCACTTGGCCGAGAGTAGCCCACGTGCTCTGGATGTCACACAAGCAAGAAACATCACCGAGGCCATGACACGCGTGGGGGGTTTGCTGGCTAAAGCAGCTGTCCATGCCACACCGCACACGCTCACCACACAAAAACATGCGTGTGGGGCAGGAGACGCTATTCAGTGATCTAAAAATGGCCAAAACAAAAAGCCAACCAACCAACCAACCCATTACAAATGTCAGGGCCACTGTATCTCCTTTTATAGGTGAGCCCCAGTTTCTCCCACCGAAGGCACGGGATTCATGGGTCACCCCAGCTAAGCTGATCATCTCGAGGGAGTTTTCTGGCTCCCTTTTCCTGCAGATTTATCTCCACAAACTGAAAACACGCAGATTCCCCATCCAAACAGTTACCATCTACCGCAATGACATCATAGCGTGAGTTCCATGATCAGGTCAAGTGTGACTTGCGTGTTCGTTCCATCATCTGTGACTTTTCTGTTAGCGCAACGATCGAGAGTCAGCCCTCCTAGGTCACCATCCCTCCTATCCCTCCAAGCGCCAGACCCTCGTGAGAGAACCGTGTGGGTGCCAAGCTGGGGGGGGTGTGGGGGACATAGGACAGCCTGGGACAACCGGTGGGCCGGCCTGGACTGCATTCATCACAGGACTCCTAAGTAGCACTCCTGAGGCTTCCCTCTGGGTTTACAATCTTCCAGGGTCACTTCCAGTGTGTCTCTCCCCCCGGGCCCGGCCCTCAGCACGAAGTCTCCCACGGCTGTTTTCCTGGGTTTCTGTCATTTCCCGATTTCCCTCGCAGGTCACAGGAAATCCTTGCTCCAGAACCCTCAACATTTCCACTCTGGTAAGGACCCCACGGGCCACCTCCTGCTGTCGTCTGACATTTTCCGAGAATTTCCAAATGACCTAGAGAGGACATTCTCGGGCCCTGTAAGCCAGGGAGCATGGCCACACTGGGACCCAGAAGAGCTGCGCTCAACTCACCTCGTGACCCGGAGTCATCACCCCAAGGACCGGGCCTTTCCTCCCCCACATGATGGCAATAACACCTCTGCCTCGCAGTTTTTAGAAAACTGAAAGCATCCGTTCATTCACTCGACATGTAGTTAACGCATCCCTTCCATGTTCTGAGAACCATCTGAAGCTTTAAAGATCTAACAGCGAATGATGTGCCCTCATGGGGCCTGTGTCCTGATAAGGAACAACAACAAATACATAAACATATAATACAGAGATGAGTACTATGAAGAAAAAGAAAAGTAAGGGGCCCAAGAGTGAAGGTGGGGGTCAGTGGGAGATGGGTGTTCAGGGAAGGCCTTTCTGATGTGGTGATAGATGAGCAGAGCCAGAGGGAAGGGGCCGAGCAGGTGCAGAGGCCGTGCGGTACGATCCGTAACATGACGTACGTACAGAGAAGTGCTCTAAAAACACAAGACGTGAGGGGCGCCTGGGTGGCTCAGTCAGTTAAGCATCTGACTCTTGATTTCAGCTCATGTCTCGATCTCAGGGTCATGAGTACAAGCCCCGCATTGGGCTCCATGCTGGGTGTGGAGCCTACTAAAAAAAACAATGAAAACAAACAAACAAACAAAAAAAACATGAGATGTGATTGGTCTCTAAATTTCACACACCTTGGACTGAGAGGTTTCAACAAACCTTCATGCCTGACACAAACCAGTGCTATCTTCCTTCAGTTTCCTCACAGTAGAGTCAGAGGGCTGGTCTTCAGCACCACCATACTCCCCCTTTAGGAAGATCCACCACCGCCCCCGCTGTACCCTTCAGAGAAGAATCCGGGAACTCAGGACTTCCCCGAAACGAAGGAGAAGAACAAGACTGAGAAACTCAAACACGGGTCCTTGGCGGAGCAGTCCGCATGCCTCCTTTGTTATCACTCCGTTGATAGCAGCCAAGACTTAATGAAATCTTCTGGAAGTGCTTTTTTGTAATTCTACTGGGTTCGTGGGTAATGCAATTAGGAGATAAAGAAATGCACTGGAATGAGATGAACTCAAAAACTCAAAGATCACATTTCAGACAAGTTCCCTTCAAGTCAAGGGTTCTTGAAGCAGAATGGCCAATTTCATTCAGCAAAGGGCCACTCATGGGAGGAGGTTCTGAGAATGGAATCCACTAAAGCTGAGGGGCTGAGCAGAGCCCAGAAGGAGAGGCATCAACGTGACTGGCGTGAGCCGGGAAGGGGACGCGCAGACGGCAAAACCACATGAATAACCAGCTAGTCATATCCGTAAGTGAAAAAATAATGATAATCCTATATCCAAAGAAAGTCTGTGGGAATGAGTAAAATAGCTCTCTAAGAATACAATTTAAGGGGTGCCTGGGTGGCTGGCTCAGTCAGTTGAGCATCCGACTTTTGGTTTTGGCCCAGGTCATGATCTCAGGGTCGTGAGATCGAGCCTTGTGTCGGGCTCTGTGCCCAGCATGGACTCTGCTTGAGATATTCTCTCTCCTCCTGCAGCTCCTCCCCCTGCTCGCACGCTCTCCCTCTCTTTCTCTGTCTCTAAATAAAATCTTTTTTAAAAAAAGAATACAGTAATTTGAAAGGAATGAGTATAAGGGCTCCTGAGGGATATGGGATGTGGTTCAAGGTATGAAGACCTCTCAAAGAAGGCATCCCTGCACTGGTCTGGATACATCGATAAGCCCTCTACTCCTCCACATGCCATCTGCACTGAAGTTCAGAGCAGCATTACCCGTAAGAGTGAAAAAGGGAAAGAACCCAAGCGCCCATGGACACAGGAATGGACACCTAACATGTAAGAGATCCACATAATGGAATACTATTCACCATAAAAAGGAAGGAAGTACCGATGCCCTGTTACAACATGGATGAACCTTGGAAAGGAAGCTGGTCACAAACAGACACAGGCCGTAGGATTCCATTTATAGGAAATGTCAATAGGCAAACCTATAGGGACAGAATATAGATCAGCTGTCACGGGGGCCGGGGGAGACGGAGTAATGGGGGAAGACCGTCAATGGGTACGGGGTTCCTTTTCGAGGGTGATGGAAATGTTCTAAAATTAGACGGTGCCGATGGTTACGCAACTCTATGAATATACGAACCCACTGAGCTGTATGCTTCAGATGGGTCAATTTTATGGGATGTGTATCATATCTCAATAAAGCTGCTTTTCAAAGGCTTTTCCTCTGTTTGTCTAACACAAAATTAGTACAGCATATGGGCTAACAAATATTCCTCCAACAGCCTACGAGGCAAGCCATGTTCCCTCAGTTTTGCAAGTGAAGACAGGAAGGCTAAGGCAGGAAGTTAACTTGCCCAGAGATACCTGAGTAGGGAATGGAAGGGCCAGAATTCAAACCCAGGGCTGCTGAAATCCAAAGCTCATCTTGGCTCCGTGACATGCCAAGGCAGTGGAAAGGAAGCTGGGTGAGCCTGGCGGTCTGGACTCATAAGAGACTCAGCCACTCAAGGTCACTGGCACCACCAGGCTCGGTAAGCACCTGTTACGTGCCGACATTGTCCCACACGCTGGGAATACAGCAGTGAACTAAACAAAGTCCTTGTCTTTGTGGCACTAACATTTGGGTTCGGCAGGACAGAAACGAAACACATGAATAACTAACCATGTGCTCCGGCCAGAGGGGCCAAGTTCTACGGAGAGAAATAAAGTTGAGAATGGGTGCCGGGGAGCGCAGGGGTGAGAGAGAGAGTGGGGGCACTTCTTTACGTAAGGCTGACAGGTGGGGCAGCCTCTCTGATAATATGGGAGCAGAGCCCCGAAGCAGGAGATGGAGAGCCCCAAGGATCTGTGGAGTGAGCCCGGTAGAGGACACAGGGAGTGCAAGGGCCCTGGGGTAGAAAGAAGCTTGGTAGATGTAAGGAAGTGCAAAGAGGCCAGCATGGCCCGTGCTGAGACGACTAAGCAGGAGATGAGGTCAGAAAAGCAGAGAGGCCCTGACCACATGAAAGCATGTGTCCCTGGTTTACAGGTGTAGTAGATAGGACTCCCTCTATATTTGTGGGAGACCACACCGGTGGCTGCAGTCTGCAGAGGGGAATAAACAAGGTGCTGGGGCAGAAGACACAAGGCTAGTGAAGACCATAGCAATGGGCCCAGGGGACAGAAGGCATGGGGTCTTGGACAGGAGGGGCGCAGAAGTCACTGGACAGGAAAATAGACATCTACCTATCAAGTTCTCAAACAGTGCTAAGGCTGTTTTTGGCTCTTTCCCCCCCAGGGTCTAGCCTCAGCAGGGAGACAGCAAGTTCCTCTAAGATGATGCAGGAGCCAAACTGCATGTTCATACAAGGTTAAAGACCTCCTCACGCCAGAGGCTATTTCCCATTGCCAGATGAGCCATTTATCCCAAGTTGTTTTATTTTCATCTTCTGCAAACTGCTTCCCTTTGAAAAATTCCGCTTACAACACTTATGAATAAATACGCCAGAAGATCTGCAGAGCTGGAAGGAAAAACCCACAGAGCTAAGGCAATTGGGGCTGCCTGCAAGTGGGAAAAGGGATCCAGACCAACATCCGATTTTCATCCCCAACTCCCGGGCCCCATTCTGCATCAGGACCCTCCCAAACATTTGCGCACCAATGTGTGCATGGGTTCTGGAACTCAGGCCTCCTGCTAAGAGGCCAGCGAACTTCTGCAGAGCTCAGAAACCAGCCGCCCCCAGCAGGAAATCAGAGGCAGACCCTAGCTCATTCTCATTCACCAAAAGCTGGTCTCTCACCCCGATGTGCACTCCTGGAATGGGCCTTCTAACCACCTGCCTTCGGAATCATTCACTCTCTCCTCGTCTTGTCCTTGCTTTGAACCAGGAGCCCCAGCCCAGGACTTGGAAAGCCCATACCCCAAGAGGCTTTTGCTTCTGGTAACAGCAAAAACAATACCTCCCCTGGGCAAGGGACTTTACAGTGCACAGAGTCATTTCAGGAGGACATTCACCAGCGACTGGATGGTTTCAGAACCTACCCATCTCGTCATTAGGAACTTGCACCTCTGCCCGGAAAACTACTGCTAATGACAGCTTCCAAACACATCAACAGGTGGCATTCATCTGCTCTCTGGTCTGCTCATCAGTGCACTTCTTTAGCAACGATACATGCATGAGGCTTGACACCCAGGCAAGAAGAAATTCATTTGTCAAACCTCTGCTGAGCACCTACTATGTGCTAGCACGGGGATATGAACATGGGGTTCCAGAGCCGGACACGAAACAACAAAGAATAAAAAGCAGCCAGTGCAGTGGTTAAGAGTCTACAGACCTAGATCCCAGTCCTACCACTCCGTCGCAACAGAGCCTGTGCAAGGGACTCCACCCCTTGGGGCCTCAGTTTCCTCATCTGGAAGATGGGGACACTAGAGGTACTCCACAGGGCTAGCGAGGACTGAGTGAGGAAAGGTTGGTACAGCACTCGGAGCAGTGGTTCATGGTAGGAGCATGAGCAGCTAGGAGTTTTATGAAAGATACAACAGGGACCACAGGTAGACCAGGCAACTGGGGAATGGGGGGAGGGGAGCAAGGCGGGCGGGGGACATGGAGGACCTGACCGGGGGACACGGAGGACCTGGCCAGGGTCCACAGGCAGATGGAAGAATGCAGCTCGAGGCACAGACATGGGAAGGGCTGGCCAGGAACTGGGAGGCGTGATGGTGTGCGGCCCTGGGCAGGCAGCGGAGAGCAAGGGACAGTCACAGGGCCCCACGAAGCGTGGCTCAGGGTGCGGTGCCCAGGCCACCAGTGGACTGCTTCCACTCAGACCTATGCTGGGAAGGGAAGAGCAGAGGGTGCTCTGCAGGCCGACCCCGCCCCCTGCAACATGGCCCCTGCCCCCCACCCCTCTACCACACATCACAGCCTGATAAAACCATACAGGGCCACTCTCTCGGCTTCATGTCACCACCTTCCACTTCCTCTCAGGCTGGGAGCTTGGATTCACTTCCTCCAGGAAGCATGAGGGCCCCTGAGTAGGCTCGGCCCCTGGAGCCCCCCTTCATAGCCTTATCACAGTTGCAATATCAACACTCGCTTCTGTAATTCTTAAATGAATTTTGGCCCCCTGGAACCGCAGAGGGCAGGAATTACTTACTCTGTGTGGTGTCCCGCCCCCACCCCCCAGCCCAGTGCCTGGCCCCGAGACAGCACTCGAGACCTGCCAAAGGAGTCGGTGGATGGTTTATGCTGAGTGTCCGTATAAAGCTTCTAATCCAAAGGAATCCACCCTTCCAGGGGCATCCGTGAGGCCAAAACTATTTACGTAATAGCACTAAGACCTTCTTTGCCTTTTTCACTCTCATCTTCCCCGCAAATCTGCAGTGGGGGTTTCTAGTCATCACTAATGGCTAATGGAACATGTGCCTGTGTGTTCTCAGTTTTAAATTCTTTTTTTTTTTTAAAGATTACTTGAGAGAGAGAAAGAGAGAGAGAGAGAATGAGTGGGAGGGGCAGAGAAAGAAGCAGAGAGAATCCCAGGCAGACTCTGCACTGAGCATGGAGCTCAATACGGGGCTCGATCTCACGACCCTGAGATCAAGAGCTGAGCTGAAACACCGAGCCAGGTGCTTAACCAACTGTGCCATCCAGGCACCCCTCAGTTTTAATTTCTAATTAAATACCCACAGATACAACCCTTGTAAACACAAAATCCCTGGGGTCCTCAATGATTTGAGGAGGATTAAGAGTCCTAAGAACAAAAAGTTTGAGGACTACCCACTGCTCCACACCATCCATTCCCACCCCCTCCACCAAGAAAGCTTCGTTTCCAAGACAAATCAGCTTCAGAGAGCAACTGGATGGGGTCAGGTGTTCTGGGGACAAGGGGCAGGACCAGCAGCCAGACAGACCCACCAAGCAGAGCAGACAGGATGCCTCCACCCCACCCTGAGACCAGTCCTGCAGAGAGCTTCCCCCACAAATCTCCTGCCACCTCCCCACACCCCCACCCTGCAGAGCAGAACACCGATGGGGACATTCCGACTGCCCATCTCCCCCTCCCTCCCTATTCCCAGTGACAGCCCTCGGCCACGATCCCAGCAGACTCCCTGTAGTTCCCATCCACACCCTGCGGTTTCCGGGGTGCAGGCCCCAACACGCACTGCCCAGTCTCCCTGATAAACAGCGGCTCCTCCCTGCAGGCTCTACACCCCGCGGGGGCCCCTCCGCGGCCCAGCAGAGATGCCCAACCCCATCCCCTTCAGTGTCCCCGGGTTCCTCTAGGCACCTCACTGCCTCCAGGCCTGGGTACTCCAGGAGGCTCCTGGAAAGCAGAGGGTGGCCTTCCTGCATCTCTGCAGCCCTAGCCCGGGCCCTTCCTGGGACACACCGTGAGCTGAACGCCTGTTTATTCACAGGACGGAAGAATGCGTGAGCGAGGGAACAAGAGAGCCAGGGACTTCCACTTTCGACGATGACGGTCTGACATTCGCCACTTTATAAATAGATGTCTTCCTCTACAGGAATGACCTGGGACCTCTTTCTAGGATTACTGAAGCCTCCCTTCTACTCTTGTCTGCAGAAGGAGAACTCCTCCTCCATCCACATTACTCCACGGAGGCTGAGACCTACCCGTTTCTTTGGATTCTCTGATCCCACTTCTCAGAGTGTCATCGTTCCACCTTGTCCCTAAACCTGAGACTCTCCCGGTTGCCTCTTCCCTGACCGAGGTGATGGTTATGGTGCACTGGGCCCCTCCCTCCCTGAACATCTCCCCCTCTTCCCTCCTGGGCCCGGCAGTTTGTGGGGGCGTCGATGAGGACTAGATTCAGGAGCCAGGGTGGAGTGGCGTGGGGGCAGGAGGAAGAATGCCAATACTCGCTGAGAGGACAGAATCAATAGGTGACAACTGTAATTTGGGGCACGATAATTACACCACGTTTACAGGCCTCTGCAGAGCCACCCTGTTGATTCTGGAAAAGTATATTTACTGCGTCAGAAACACAGGTGCAAGCCCAGCTCTGCACTCATCATCTTTCTCTTCATTGATCTTGAAAGCATATCCAGATATGAGATGCCTCAGTGCGCAGATCTCCCTCTCTTGCCTCTGGGGTTTTTGCTCAGCAATTTATTATCCAATTTCCCTTACTTCACCCAGATCCCTTTTTACTCTCGGAAGGCAGGCTACAAAGGAAAACCATTCATTTACTCAAATCACTGGTGCTGGGTAGGCACCAGTGATGCAAACAGGTACTGTTCTCTGGTGGAGTTTCTGGGCACTAGCCTTTATGGCTACCGATGGCTCAATGTTCTGGTGAAGGGTACTTGTGCACATGGGCACTTAAGACAACCACAGAATGGGAGAAAACAAGAAAACATTTCCAAATTGTGTATCTGATAAGGGTCCAGTATCCAGAAAATATCAAGAACTCTTACAACCCAACAACAAAAAGGCTAATAACTCAATTTAAAGATAGGCAAACAATTTGAACAGATGTGTCTCCAAAGACTATATGTGAATGGCCAATAAGCACGTGAAATGATGTTCTACATCATCTGCCATCAGGGAAAATGCAAATCAGAACCACTTCGGGCCCACAAGTACAGCTCCAATCAAAAAGACAGACAATAACAACTGTTGGCAAGCTTGTAAGAAACTGGAACTCTCCTACATTACTGGTGGAAATGTAAATGGGGCAGTTGCTTTGGAAGACAGTTTGACAGTTCCTCAAAATGTTAAACACAGTTACCATATGACCCAGCAGCTCCATTCCCGGGGATATACCCAAAAGAGGTCAAAACATATGTCTGCGTACAAAATTACACATGCATGTTCAGAGCAGCGTTATTCATACAGCCGAAGAGTAGAAACAACTCAAATGTCTACTGATAGATGAATGTCTAAAATCTGTTACATCCCTACAATGGAGTATTATTCGGCCATAAAACAGAATGAAGTTCTGATGCATGTTACAATGTGGATGAGCATTGAAAAAGCGATGCTAAGTGAAACAAGCCAGACATTTATATGAAATGTCCAGAATAGTTAAATCTAGAGAGACAGAAAGTCAATGAGTGGTTGCCAGGGGCCCGGGGCGGGGGTGGAGGGTGGGGGGGGGGGGGGGGTAGAATGAAAGATGATTACTAAGGGGATTTCTTTGGGGGATGATGGAATGTTCTAGAATGAGATAATGGTGAAGGTTGCACAGCCCTGTGAATACACTAAAAACCACAGGATTCTACATGTTAAAAGGGTGAATTTTACGGTGTGTAAATTATACCTCAATCAAATGATGTATATTTAAGGGTGTGAATAAAGGAAGGGAGGTTTCAGCAAATACCTCAAAGCCACATCACCCCCAGGGAACTTTAGCATGAAAATATGCACAGTCGCTTAAGCTCCCCTGTCAAATGAACTGAAAGCCAGAGAAATATTTCTTGCTGTTTTCTTTCTCAGATTGAATATTATCTACCTGTTGTTAGAGACACACAGGGTGGCTCCCTGGCTGTATTTCCCAAGACATCTTTGTCATCAAATTACTAAAGGCAGAAACAGCGTTCCACATACCATAAAATTCAGCATTGCCAAAGACTGAACAGCAACACGCTCGGTAGCCTTCACCCCAAAAAGCAGGAGTACTAGCTGAGAAATGTAGGAACAATTGAAGTGGGACAAAATCTAAATTTGCTCCAGAGGGAGAAACGGTGGGAAGATGAGGTACACGGGAAATCAATGAGAAACAAGGTAAGCGCTAGGGACCTCGGGGGACTTGAAAGAGCTGGACCAGATGACGAAGCCCATGGCAAAACACGAGGGGAGCACGCACGAGTGTGCGTCCAGTCTGCAAACACACAAGGTTCCCCTGCGACAGCTCATCCTCCCTTCCCTACACCCAACACCACACTCGGTCAAGGCCCAGGACGGACCAAGGGCCAACGCCAAGGCTGGACTCTCCCTACCTGCCAGGCCACCTGGAACACCTCTGACTCTCTTCCCCGACCTGGGCCAGGCCCCACCTCCGCTCCTAGGCGGCTGTTTCCCCAACCTCGTGTCATCCCCTCCAGTAGATACGCACTCTAGATTCTGGCCACAAAGCGGCCCCGCGTTGCCTGGGCACCCAGGCCCTGCACCTGCAAGGAGGCCAGCCTGTGGGAGTCCCAGTCGCTGCCTCTGGGCCTCTTACAACTTTCTGTCTCAAGGTCAGCTTCAATTTCCCATTCTCCTAAAAACGCTCCGCTCAGAGCGGATTTTCCCTGCTCTCCATTTCTGCAGCATGGTCTCTCTCCCTGGTACAAACTCCACTGTCCCACTGACGGGACCTCCCAGCCACCATGGCACCTGCCACGGCGTTAGCCTTTCATTCCTCTGGACAACCCTCTGAGGTGGGCACCACTCTTCTCCCTGCCTACCAGAGAGGGGGTGATACAAAGTCACACAGCCAGGAAGCGAACCAGGCCTTCTGGTGCTGATGCCCCCCCTCCTTCCCTGCAACCCCATCCTCCTCCTGAGTTTGTGTATCAGAGTCATCTGTGTGCAAAAGCATCCCTCCCCCTCTGCCTTTTTTTTTTGATATCTTTAATACCCTTTCTCTGGCACTAATCCCATCCACATCCAGACACCTGCGGGCAGAGGGTGAGCAGTCAATGAGCATGTGACAACGGTGACATCTTTCAGAAGTCCGGGGAGTTGACACCAGGTCATCCCACAAAGGATGATGTAAGCAGGAAGCCAAAAAGGCTTTTCTATAATATGGATCTCTTTATAGACGACCAGTTCCTAGGTTATTGGGGGGAAACAAGGATGTGGGGCCTCCTGGGTCTCTGAAACCCAGAATATCTTTGGGGGGGGTTAGCTGGGATACAGAACCCCATGCCCCAGGAGTCTGACCCTGACCTTCAACCTTACAAACGTCCCGGGCTAAGTGCACATTTCCTTCGCTAGGCCTCCCCTACTCTGCAGCACCCTCCTGTTCTCGGAAAACCCAGCCCTGGTGCCTGTGAACCAAGGTGGCCCGTTCCAGACAGCGTTGCTAGAATTCCTCACACTGGAAAGCTTCTCAATCTTGGGGACAAAGCCCCTGTCTCATCAGCAGCTGCCCAAAGTACAAGGATGCAGGTTTCCTACAAAGTCTACCTTTGGCACTCCCTTAGGAGAACACGGAGGTTCACATGGGGACATCCCCACGCTCTCAGCCTGGGGACTCCTGCTGTCCCCGCAGTGAGACCACACATGCTAGCATTTCCGCAGGGGCTCTCAGTGTGTCTGCAGGACAGGGTATGGGACTAGCATCACGCACTGGGCCTCTTCTCTAAACCTGGCTAAGCTCACGCTCTCAAAACCCTGCAGGCTCACAACACCTCTTGGGGAGATGACAAGGGGTTACACTCGGGCCCACCGTGGACGGCTGGTGAGGACTTCCACAGGCCAGGCTGGAGCAGAGCAAACTTCCCAGAGGAGGGCACAGAAACAAGGGGCAGGGAATCCCTGGAGGCCCGGCCTTACACCCACCTGCTGGCTCCAGCTGGTAGTAGCGTCTGGAAAGTGGAGCAAGGAGTGCAGAGGCATCTTTAATTTCTCTCTCCTCGGCAGTAGATCTGCCATCGGTATCTGCTCCTGCTCCCAATGTCCTTCTGGAACTTCTAGTTGGGAGGAGAAATTGCCCTCACACGGAACTGGAAAGCCTACTGCCAACTGGCCTGCGGCTCCCCCCGTAACCTGCAGGGGTGGCAAATGGGAGCGGCGCCCAGGGATGCACTCTGCAGTGTATGGTCCGACCGAGGGTCCCGAAGTCCCCTGCCTACCGGGGCCAGCAAGGGCTACCCCAAGGAGAGCAGATTGGGGTGGGGGGAACCAGGCCCATGGAGAAAGGGACCCCTGTCCAGCCTGGAGCCACTCCTTGGTTCAGTCAAGACCGCTCCAAGAGAAGCCCCAATCCAGAGTTCACATCGGCAACTAACTCACGTTTCTAATAAACACCAAAGTGGGTTCGACAAACAGCAGAATGAGGAATGCCTGAAGGTCTGCTGGCTTCTGGCGCAGAGGATAAGGGGCACTTCGTAGAGCCCACTTCCTGCCCATGATAACCAGGCTCTTCGCATCTTCATCTCAAGACCCAGGAGCGTTTGGGCGGGCCCAAAAGGGCTGCCACCAAAACCCCTGGAGCAGAGAAAAAGGGGGAGAGGTGCCAGGGATCCAGGCAACGGGGCACCCCCGTAGTGAGAAGCCGTACGAGGCTGAATCTGCCGGCAGGCCCAGACGGAGTGTGTGTGAACCTGTTCAGGAAAGGCCAGGCCTGAGAATCCTCAACCTTCACAGAAGGGCCTGTGCCCAAACTGGGGGGGGGGGGGGGGGGGGGGGTACAAAACACCCTTCCTGTGGGACTGAGTGGGACTTTTTTGCCACAGAGCATTCTGAAAAGGCAAGGCTTGCCAAGGAGGGATCTAATCGCTGCAGGGGCATCAGGAGGGAGGTCCCACAAAGGATGAGTGTGATTATTTCAAACCATGCTTCCTGGGCCCCCTTCACCCCCGCCCCCCCCCACCATGTCATTCCTCCCTCCATGGGGTCACCTAAGGTCCAAGTAGAAAATGCAGAAGCCCAAAGGCCAACACACACAGCCCCATCCCCACATCCATCCTGTGGTCACCCCATCCACTCAGAGGCCCAACCGTAAGCTTCCTTGGTGCCGCTTTATGTGGTACTATGCTGGGGCACGGAAGGGCGCTCCATGAACACCTGCTGTCTCTGAGTCACTAGTCAGGGGTCCCCAGCTCTGTCCTTCCACTGGCGGCTTCCACCAGCTCAATGGTCCCGGAAGAACGCATCCCTGTCCTCCTTTGGACAGGGAATTTTGCAAACTTGGGTTATTGGCACTCTCTCCTCAGCCTTTAAACATTACAACTACACCAGGAAAATGGGTTCTGACTGCATTCTTTTTAATGTGACAAAACCAGATTACAGACAATTCAAGAAATTGTATAATACTTCTAAGTCCTTCTCCTTAAGTGCAGAGAACACCCAACCTATACTACAGTTTTGGAATCTGTTTCTTCACTCAGTTCTCTACCCTATGCATCCCAAAGCCACAGAATATCCCCCCAACCATTACCTTTAATGATTGCAAAACAGCTCATCGTTTTCCTAGATCTTAACTGACTAGACCTACATGAGGTCTTCTCTATTCTTGGTATGAATGGGGAGTTCATACCTTTGCTTTTCCATGTCAGGACCATCTGAAATGTTCTTCTGGGGCAAAGGAGCTTGGGGCCCACTTCAAGTGTGACCCTTCTCTGTCCATGTAAACACTGGCCACTCTCGGTCTCTTCATTCTTTTCTTTTTAAAAGGACCTTATAGGATTCCTCTCTGATAGGTTTACCAGGTACACTGACCCCTTGAACAACACGGGTTTGAATTGTGTGGGTCCACTTACATGTGGATTTTTGTCAACAAATATGGTCCAGTCCTGTAAATGTATTTTCTCATCCTTACGATTTTTTTTTTAAGATTTTATTTATTCATTTGAGAGAGAGAGCACATAAGCAGTGGGACAGGCAGAGGGAGAGGGAGAAGCAGGCTCCCTGCTGAGCCAGCTGGGAGCCTGATGTGGGGCTCGATACCAGGACCTGGAGATCATGACCTGAGCTGAAGGCAGACGCCTAACCATTTGAGCCACCCAGGTGCCCCCGTGATTTTCTTAACATTTTCTTTCCTCAAGCTTACTTGATTATAAGTATACATACAAACTATGTGCTATGTTACCAGTAAGGCTTCTGGTCAACAGTAGGCTATTAGGGGCGCCTGGGTGGCTCAGTTGGTTGAGCATCCAACTCTTAATTTCAGCTCAGATCATGATCTCAGAGCCACGAGATTGAGCCCCGTGTCAGGTTCTCTGCTTAGTGCAGTCTGCTTGTCCCTCTCCCCCCCCCCCCCACTTGTGCGCGCTTTCTCTCTCTCTAAAATAAATACTTTTTTTAAAAAGTAGGCTATTAGCTAAGTTACGGGGGAGTCAAAAGTTATAGCTGATGTTTGACTCCGGGGGGGGTGGGGGTGTGAATCAGTGCCCCTAACCCCGGTGTTATTCAAGGGTTAACTGTATTTTCTAAGAGATGAGTTCAATGCTTGTCATCAGAGGAGGACAGTACGGGGAGAAGTGCACACTTTGAGATAAGGCCTTGCTTATGCCTCCAAGCTTCCATGTATAAATGGGCCTTAAGTCTCCTTCTTTCCCTCAGACCTTGCTAGGGATGAACGTGCTTGAGTGAGTCACCCTGCCCCAGGGACTCTCAAGTGTCTCCCACTTGCCATGAACTCCAAAAGGCGTTGCAGTCCACTGCGGCCTGGAGCACGGTCCACGGTCCTGTGGCACTACCTGGCACCCAGGGGTATCTGGGAATTGCCAGGCAGGGATGTAACCAGGGTCCCACTCTTTGCCCAGAGCTGATCCCTTTGGCAAAACTGCAGCCTGGCTCCCGCCACTGACCAGCTGTGCGGCACCAGACAAGTTACTCAACCCTGCAGAGAAGGAGCCGAACTAATGATCTTTAAATCTTCTAGGCTCTCAGATTACGAGAACCGCCTTCACGAGCCAAGGACCCAAGGTGACATGGGGCCTTGTTCCTGGAGGAAGAAGTCTGCACTGGACCCACGATCATGCACTCATGCAAACCACGGCCTTCCGCTGTGACTGCCCTCACCAGGTGATATGCATACGTGCAGAAACAGGTTAGATAATTCTTAACCAAGATAAGAGGGAAGAAAGATACCATTTGAGAAAGCCAGAAACTATAGGTGTTACTGGATTTCCCCCTTTTCCCTATAAGTCCTCCCCTCCCCCCACAACCCATCAGGAACTCCTACAGCTCCTACCAGGCACTTCCCGCACTCAGTCCACGCTGCCGTCACCCTCACCCAAACTGCAACAGCCTATTGCTCGTCCATCCCCCATTTGCACATCAGTGAAACAGCAGTGCACCAAGTAATTCCTCCCTAGAACCCCAAAAATGGTTATCACCTGGGCAGAAACAGGCCAATGCGGTTCTGTGGCCGGAGGAGCCCTACAGGACTAGCACGGCCACCTCTCAACCTCAGCTCTCCTGTCTCCCTCCTGCTCACTCCGCCTCATGGCTTTTATTGTGATTCCTCCTACCCAGTAACGTCTTTCTTCTGCCTCAGGGCCTTTGCATATGCTGTTCCCTGTGTCTGCAATACTCCCTTTCCCAAGATGCGTTGCAACTTGTCATTCTTGTGCTCCTTTGCTTACTTATGTATGCATTCATTCATTCATTTTTTTTTTTTGGCACTCTTCCCTACTAGAATGTCAACCACGTGAGGCCGTGGCCCTTATCTCTTTTCTCTATCATCACCTTCCCAATACCCATCCCGGTGTCAGCCACAAAAAGGATACTTAATAAATTTCGCTGAATTGATAAAGTACACAGTCCACAGCTCAGAACATTAACTGTCCAAAAACAATTCCATTAGGGCCTGAGTTGCTCACTTTAATAGAAAATACTAGAGAAAGATTCAAATTTGGATGTGAGAAGGGGATCTTAATGTGCACTCCACGAGGTTTCGGGGAAGTGTGATGCTTCCGCCGCACCTGAAGACTGTGTGCGCGCACATATGTGTACGTGCGCCTGTATGTACGTGCATCTGTGTGCGCATGCATACCTACGTACGCCTGTGTGTATGTGCATCTGTGTGCGCGCGCCTGCGGACCCCTGCGTGTACATGCGCCTTTGTGTACGTGCATCCGTGTGCGCGCGCACGCCTGCAGGCGCCTGTATGTACGTGCGCCTGTGTGTACGTGCATCTGCATGCGTGCGTTCGCATGTGTACGTGCATCTGTGTGTGCGCGCACGCCTGCGGGCACCTGCGGGCACGTGCACCTGTGTGTGCATCTGTGTGCGCACGTGAGCCTGTGTATGCGTGCGCGTGCACCTGTGTGTGCGTGCATCTGTGTGTGCACGCGTGCCTGCAGGCTCCTGTGTGTACGTGCATCCATGTGCGCGCACACACCTGAGGGCACCTGTGGCTACATGTGCTTGTGTGCGCGCGTGCGCCTGTGTGTACGTGCATGTGTGCGCGCGCGCACGCCTGCGGGCACCTGTGGGTACGGGCGCCTGTGGGTACATGCGCCTGTGTGTGCGTGTGTGCTTGCGGGCGCCTGTGGGTACGTGCATCTGTGCGCGCGCACACCTGCGGGTGCCTGTTATGCATGCATCTGTGCGCCCGCCTGCGGGCGCCTGTGTGTACGTGCATCTGTGTACGCGCGCACGCCTGCGGGCGCCTGTGGGTACATGCGCCTATGTGTGTGTGCATCTGTGTGCACGTGCGCCTGTGTGTATGTGCATCTGTGTGCGCGCACTCGCCTGCGGGCGCCTGTGGTTATGTGCACCTGTGGGTACATGCATCTGTGTGCGCACGCACACCTGTGGGCGCCTGTGGGTACATGCATCTGTGTGCGCGCGCACACCTGCGGGCGCCCGTGGGTTCATGCGCCTGTGGGTGCAGGCCCCTATGTGCGCTCGCGCGCCTGCGGGCACCTGTGGGTGCGGGCGCCCGTGGGTACGTGCCCCTGTGTGCGCACACACACGCGAGTCTGCACGTATTTGCTCCGCCTCTCCGCCTCAGATGGCCACCATCAGTTCGGCTTGGCAGGACCGCCCCCGCCACTCCACATTCCACAATGAGTATCTCCGGCATTCAGATCTGAAGGCTGGCTTCCTCCCGAAAGGCACCTGCCGGTAAAGGGGGAGCCATCACCACATCCTCCGTATCAGAGATCCGAACCCTCCGGGATTCGCTGGGTCATGTCTCTACCGGCCACTGGCCAGGGGCTGAGCAGAGTGACCAGGTTCCAAGGGGAACTGGCAGGACCTGGGACAGATCATCCGCCAAGTGAGACATGGAGGCCGAAGCCACTCTGCACAAGCCGGGGGCAGTCAGCTTGCCCAATGCCTCGTCTCCGGTGCACAAGCCTTAAAGCATCCTGGATCATACCATCTCCTCTTGTTGGCTTCGTCCTTCTTGCCCCTCAGCCCAGAACTCAGGAGCTGCTGAATCCCCGCGCGGCTCCCGCTCTGACGAGAGAGCCCCGGGGGCTGACGCCAGTTGTACAGTCTTAAGAGGGGCCTTGCACAAGGAATGCAGAAATCATAAAAATAATAGCAAACACTTACGTGGGGCTTTCTTTGTGCCAGTCTCTGTGCTGAGCTCTTTACGCAACATCAGCATACACCAACAACCCTAAGGGGGCATTTTACGGGTCAGGGAAACTGAGGTACAGTGAGGCTGTGCAACCTCTCCCATCCTCCTCTAAGTGGTTGTTATCAGTCAAGATGTGTAGGTAGCAAATAGTACACTCCAAAGTTTCCACTCAGCACCACTTGATAAAGGACAATTTACAGATGAGAGGGCAGGGCTGAGGGACGCGCTGAGGGACACCAAGGCACCCAGGCTGGGCAATAGTGAGAGCTCATCACCAAACCTTGGGCCTAAAGAGACAAGAGGAGAGAACAATGTCACTGGAACCCAGCAAGACCTGGCCGAGGGACAGAAAGGCGCTATGGCAAAGCCAAGACCCAGCAGGGAGGGAGGGAGTGCGTGGACCACGTTCCCAGCCCTCCCTCTCTCATTCAGGGCTCTGATGTCTTGTGGGAGCCTCCTCGGGGGCCTTCATTCCATCACCAATAAACTGGGGAAAATCACACAGCTGCTACGGAGACCAGTGCAGTTTCTCAAACAAATTAAACAGAAATACCAGGGGACCCAGCAGCCCCAAAAGAACTGAAAACAGGGTTTCAAGGAGACCTGTTCATCACAGCACTTATCCACAGTAGCCAAGAGGTGGAAGGAACCCCAATGCCCAGCAACAGATGAATGGATAAGCAAAAAGGTGGTCTGTACATACAATCGAGTATTATTCAGCCTTCAAAGAAGGTAATTTTGACACACGCCTGACCACGGATGAACCCCGAGGACATGATGTTAACTGAAACAAGCCAGTCACAGAAGGACAAATTACTCTAGGATTCCACTGAGAGGAGGTACCCCCAGTAGTCCAATTCACAGAAAGTAGAATGGTGGCTGCCTGGGGAGGGGGAGGGAGTAGGGGGGAGTTGTTCCATGGGCACAAAGTTCTAGAATTACAGAAAATGTTCTGGAGACCCACTTCACAACAACGTCAGGATATGACACACTTACTCAACTATACAGTTAAAAATGGTGAACATGGTGAATTTTAGGTTATGTTTTACCACATTTCTAAATTTTACCACAATTCTAAACAAACAAAAAAATGGTCAAATCAGACGAGACCTGAGGTTTTCATTGGGTTCTGTGGAGTCCTTGGATGACAGCGACAGAAGGTTCAGGGAGATGCTTTCAGGAGGGAAAGGGCAGCTCGGCCTGGGCCCCACACGCTCAGGCAGCGCACTTCTGCTCTCGCGCTGATGTGAGGGGTCCCACTTAAGATTTTTTTTTTTTTTAAAGATTTTATTTATTTATTTGACAGAGAGAGACACAGCGAGAGAGGGAACACAAGCAGGGGGAGTGGGAGGGGAGAAGCAGGCTTCCCACCGAGCAGGGAGCCCGATGCAGGGCTCGATCCCAGGACCTGAGATCATGACCTGAGCCGAAGGCAGACGCTTAACCATCTGAGCCACCCAGGTGCCCCCCCACTTAAGATTTCTAAGAGGTAAAGTTCTGTCAAACCAGAATTTGAAAACCAGTGAGCCCGGTATTTTCAAATGTCTAAGGGAGGGCCACTTACACCCAATTCCTGGGCACGTCCTCAAACAGCAGTCCGTGTCTGGCGCCCCCCACACACACAGGTGTGCTGTGGCAATGTCCCTAAGAGGCATGTTTTACCTGCACAACGTGAGGAAAATACATAAGATCAATTCTCAACAAAGGACAGATGCGTTTGCCTACCAGAGCTGTACGGTAATACATCGCCGCAAAGCGCAGGGTTCACACGTGAGCCCGCTGCGGATCAGGCAGCAACACAGGTCAGCAGTTCCTCCGAGTCTGGATTTACACGGCCCACACAGGGAATCGTGAGGGGTGAATGAAAGAGGTACCATCTCTTTCATTTATACAAGACAAATTTTAAAAAGAAAAGCTACGGTGAACCAAAATTAGGTACATCTGAACAGCAAAACGGGACAGGAACATCACCTCAGGATAAAGAACGGGACTCTACACTGACTCAATGAAGCGTGCGACAAACTCCGTATTATACCGATTTTCTCATCTTTGTCACGGATGGGCAAGACGGGGATCAATGGCTGATCCCCTAACACCCACCCCTCACCCTCTCTCCAGGGCTGCAGGCTCCTGGAAATCTGTTTGCGTTTATGGCGTTCCTATAGCATAAAGGCACGATGGTGGGCTGAGAGAAAAGGATGCCGGAACATTCTGAGCTGTGGTCAAGATACACAGACCCAAGCTCAGTGAAGGAGGAGGACTACAAGACGACACTTTAGTCTTAACAACTAAAAGGGAAGAAAATTTTTGTAAAAAAAAAAAAAAGGAAGAGAAAAAGTGAGAAACCAACCTCCCCAGTGGGAAAAAGTACTGTTAAACAACAAAAAAAAACAGGCCCAAAATAGAGTCGCTTGTGCTAAACCCCACGTCAGCAAACCATGACTTAATGCCAAACCTAATGACAGTTTTGGCCTCTCCCAGGAAGGCAACCTTTAACCACGCAACCTGGATTTAACTGCTCAGCACTGGTGAGATGATCCCCCTGTGCCCCATCCCACCTCCACAGGTAGATTACCTAAGCCTGAAACAGTCCACTCTTTGCTAACAAACTTCCCTTGTCTGCCTCTCTTTGCCTTTAAGACCTTCCCTTTTCTGTACGTCTTTGGAGCATACTTCTTTTTGCCAGATGGGATGCTGCCCCATTCAAGAATCAGTGAATAAAGCCAATTTGATCTTTAAATTTACTCAGCTGAATTTTGCTTTTTAATACAAACTTATCGGAGATTAGAAGCTTCCCACCTTGCAGGATGGAGAGAAGGGGAAAAAAAAAACCCTTTACAGAGTTAAAGGCACCTCCAGATTCTCTTATTTCCAACATCTTCCTTCTATGGAGAAGCTAGGTAATGTGGTCAAGGTCACCGAGACTTAACTATCAAAGTTGAGACCCAGCCTTCCCCAAGGCCAGCAGGAGGGGGTCCTGCTGACAGTGTGATCCAGTCACCCCCTAATGCCTCCTGGGGACTTTCAGGGCCCTGGGCTCAGTCCTGGCTGGTCACCTATTCACTTACTCAATCACACACACACACACCAGCAAGCTCTCAGTCCCTTCTCAGGGGAAGGGCACAACCTTCTTACCCGGCCAGACCAGGCCAGTGCAAGAAGCCTGCTTTCTCCCTACCCTACAGCAGTTCCACCCACAATCACACAGGGGGCCCTGCAGAATTAATTTCCCATTGTAGCTGCCTAACGACCTCTAACTGCATAGCTGGAGGCTTCCACATTCATGTGGGCAAAACCAGCCATAAATTTAAAAGGGCGATTTCCTTCCCACTGTCCACCTCTGCCTCCCTTTCAATAAATCACTCGCCTAAAACAGCAACGCGGTGAGGCCCAGGGCCAGAGGTCAAGGGGGCCCTCCCCTGGCTGGGTCCCTCATTAACATTTGCAGAGCCTGGTGATAGATATTAAGGAGGGCACATACTGCATGGAGCACTGGGTGTTGTACGAAAACAAAGATCACTACATCAAAAACTAATGATGTATTGTACGGTGACTAACATAAAATAAAATTAAAAAATAAATAAATAAAAATATTTAGCAGAGCCTGCCCAGGATGTTGTTCTTAAGGACTCCAGGGGAGGGGCGCCTGGGTGGCTCAGTCGGTTAAGTGTCTGCCTTTGGCTCAGGTCATGATTCCAGGGTCCTGGGATCGGGTCCCATGTCAGGCTCCCTGCTCCGCGGGGAGCCTGCTTCTCCTTCTCCCTCTGCTGCTCCCCCTGCTCAGGCTCTTTCTCTATCTCAAATAAATAAATAAAATCTTTAAAAAACAAAACAAAACAAAACTCCAGGGGCATGCCCCAGGAGTCAGAAAGTGGCAGAAACAACTCAGGGAGGCAGGAGTCAGGATGTAGGGTACTTACACAGACCTCTCCATAAAAAAGTGAGAGGAACTCAGCACAGAACACCTGCTGCCCTGGGTGCATGTCCCAGGAGCTATGGGCACAGGAGGCTCGGTCTACAGGGTCGCCGAGGGAGCCCCTGAGCTGCGATCAAAATCCACAGGTGCAACACCACAGATGAGCTCCAGAGCAGAGCTCCAGAGCACCCCCACCACTTTTGTGGGGGGATGGGGGGGCCCCAGAGTGATGGTCTTAAGATCACTCTGCTACAATTTCCCGGGCCAGGGAAAGTGCCCTGTTCACATACTGATTTGAAATTTGCTATTTCAGTGCACTTATTTCCGTATACACGGGAGGCCACCAGGCGTGGAGGGGGTCAGCTGAGATTCAAGACCGGCTCCAAGCCCGCCCCCCCCCTGCTCCCCCCCCACCTCGGCCAGCCTCCCTGGGCCTCACGTACTCCTTTTCTCCGTAAAACCTGGGTTTAGGGTGGCTCGGCATGATACCAGCATGGACTTAGGCTTGGTAGGTTATCATTACCTACTGCCACTGTTTTTTTTTTTTACTGAGACCTCACAGATGTCAGGCCCCCTATGGAAGGTACTGGAAATGGAGAGGAGGCTGATCCGAGGCAGGGCCCAGAGAGGTGCAGAGACCTGAATCGCTCCAATGATGGGGGACCTGCTGTCACCAAGTGTGGTCCATGGAGGAAGAGCAAGTTAGAAGGCACAGGGCGGGGAACAAGGCGAGAAGGGGAAGGAAGAAAGGCCCCAAGAGGAAGCACTTAGGCAAAGCACGTAATGGGAACGTGTAGGGAGAGAACATCTGCTATAAAGGGGGGAAGGGAGGCAGAAGTGGGGACCATGGGCTCCAAAGCCAGACTGCCAGGGTTCTAGGCCTGACTCAGCTACTCTCCAGCTGTGTGACTCTGAGCACATGACTTGGCCTCTCTGTGCTAAGTGCTTAGACCAGTGCTTAGCCCACGGGGAGGGCTCAGTAACTGCTCAGTAACTCATAGCAGCAGGCTGGCAGGGCTCTGGGCTACACCCTGTGGGATGTAGGGGCTGCTGATGGTTTTGTGCAGGAGGCAAGTTGTAAGCAGAGGTGAGGAGGAGGGAGGCTGCAATAGCCACCTTCTCCCTCCACAATGCCCAGCTCAGCCTCCAGCAGGAGGGCAGGCCACGGTCTAGCCCAGAAGAGGGGCAGCATCGCTAAGTTTAGAAAACCTGGGGGCCTGCCCTCCCACCCACCCAAATTCTCCAGACAAGACTAAAATCTACTGGTGACCTAACTCCGCTTTCTTTCTCCATTAACCCTCCTGTCTACACCTCTGTGGTTCCTAATCGTAGGATGTTTATAACACATCCATGCTAAATGGAAACTGCAGTCCCCTGCCAAATCTAGAACTGTCAACCCCGGAGGTGAAGACTCAGAATCTGGGGGCTGTGGGCCTGGGTTCAAATCCTGACACCACCACACACCAGCTGGATGATCGCGAGCAAGTCACTTAGTTTTTCTGTGCCTCGATTTCTTTATCTGTACAATGGGAACAGCAGTCCCGCTTCCTACGGTTTTCTTGAGGGTTAACTACATGGAAAACCCTTAGAGCAGCTTAGCACACAGAAAGAGCCACTTGTAAGCACAAAAGATGCAATCTTGAAACTACGGCACGAACGTTTACACACCAAAGACTTCTCTATTTCCACTGCGCGGCACCCCTTTAGGATGGACTTTCCTTCTTTGCTGATTCCGAGAGCACAGCCAGGACAGTACTAACTACCGGTACTCAGCAAGTGAATGAGAGCCCTTAGGTGTCCCATCATCACGGTGACCACTGTTTAGGGACATAAATTGGGAAGCATGGGGCCTAGGAGAGAAACAGAATGGAAGAGAACTTGAGAATGTCCCAGGGATTGCAGCAGAGGAGGAGGTGTGGCCTTTGTGAGCAAGAGGGTCTGCAGGGGGCGGGGAGGCTGAAGGGCACTTTAGCGGCCTTTGGCCGCCTCTGGGGACAGCCCCCCACTTTGTCTGCGAGGGCGTCATTATTCCAGCAGTCGCCTGGAGATGCGCACTCCCACGTCTGCACTACAGACACTCCTCCCTATTCGTAGTAAGGGCGCAGAAAGGGGACAGTACCAGGAAAAAAGTTCCAAAATTAAACAGTCATTCTAATGCCATCGAATCCCTCAGGGGCTAAACCCTCCGAACAGAACTGTCCAAAAGAACTTTCCGCGTGACAGAAATGTTCCGTAATCCACACGCTCCGAAACGGTAGCCAAGAGCCACATGGGGCTCTTGCATCTTGAAATTGAGCCGGTACAACTAAGCAACTGCGTTCATTTCATGTGGCTTGAAGTCATTTAAACAGCCCCATGTGGCTGGTGGGTGCCACCCTGGACGGCGCAGCCCAGGCCATGGTTAGAAAAAAACCCATCAGAGCTCGCGCCTAGAAACCACACCAGTGAGCAGACCGGGGGGCCTGTGCGGACACGCCGTCCTCTGCTTAATTACGCACTGAGCACTTATCACCTGCGGGCGATGGCACATTTCATGTCCCCTCCTGTAATCATCACATCATCTCTAGTAAGAGAAATGCTGTCATTATTGCCACTGTACCTAAGAGGGAAACGGAGTCACAGAGCTCAGGAAGGAACGGGAGCCGGGACCAAGAGCGGGTGGTACTATCACTCCTGTATTTGTGACTCCTTGCTCGGTGGCTTGTGGATACAACAAGGGTTTTATTCTTTCCATTCGGACCTGTGCTCGTTTTCATAATTAGGTCTATATTCCCTCCCAGGTTCCCAAGGCTGATTGCAGTGAGACCTCCCCTGCAACAGTTTTAAGGTCCTGAGAGATCCCATGGAGCCTGGTTTTAAACAACAGCAACAACAAAAAAGTCCTTCCAAGGAAACAGAGGGTTGCTGGAGTGGTGGGGGTTGGGAGGGATGGGGTAGCTGGGTGATGGACACTGGGGAGGCTATGTGCTATGGTGAGCCCTGTGAATTGTGTAAGACTGATGAATCACAGACCTGTACCCCTGAAACAAATAATACATTATATGTTAATAAAAAAATTAAAAAAAAAAAAAGTCCTTCCAATAAGAGGTCCAATGAGAAGTGTCAAAGGTACTACAAGGGTGTGCAGACCCGTGTGCAGACCTCGCTCAGAATTCACCAAGAAGGAGGAAATGCCAAACCCTCCTGCTCTCCCATACACCAGCAACACCTGAGGGATGCCCTCTGGGGACTCCACACCAGAGTCTTACTGTTAAAATTCATGAGAGAAAAGGCTAGACTTTTAAGATCAGGCCAGTGGAAGTGAACAGTACCCATCCGTAGCTAATAGGGATGGATTGGATTTTAAGGTAAGCAGTACTGGGTGGCAAGCAGCACCCTTGCCCTTGTTCGCCTGACTTTCCTCCCCTAACCTAGGGCCTGTTAATGTTCCCTCTCCATTCCTCTAACCCCCGGCTCCCAATTTTCCTGATGGATCAGTTAGACTGCGTTTACAGCAGCTTGTTATGTTGCCTTTTCTTCTAACTTAAAGGAGCACTACTCGCCTCACAGGGACAGGGCTTGGACCCTTGATAATCCTTATAATTCTTACTTAACATAAGAAACCCAATCAGTAAAGTCACTGAGGATGCCAAACTGGAGAGGGCTGCCTTCCAAAGGAGTGCTTCCCTTCAAAGCATCACGTGTTCCTATGAAAAGGTAAAGTTGTAATCAGGGTCTTAGGAAGGGCAGTAATTTACAGAATTATATTAAAAAAAAAATCACTGGCAAGAAAAACTGGACTCAACATTGAAAGGAGTCAGCCAGGCAAAAGAAAAAAAAAAAAACGGAAATCAAAACAAAACCTGCTATTATGTAGTCAAGAAACTGATCGATGTTTGTCAACCTCATCCCTCTGGAAGGTTTCAAAATGTTACACATCACAAATAAAAAATAAAATCCATGGGTTTGCCACGTGGCGAGTGTTTAGGATGTGTTAAGGTGGCCTTCAAAACCACTCACTGGGTTTTGCTTAAATGCAGACATTCAGAGTCTGAGAAATACAAAACCCACTGTAAATAGGTCAGGGGATACTGGCAAATGTTTTTAAAAGCCTCAATTTGTGAAAGAAATGGTATGGGTACCTACCTGACTATTCAAAAACAAAAAGGAAAGGTGCAAGGAAATGTCCAGCGAAGGAGTTCTCTAGGGTCCCACACATCCTGCTAGGTGCGCCAAGAACACCAGGCAAGAGAAAAGGCTGAGGCTGACCCCTATCCAGCAGACATATTAGACTTTTATATCAGGCTAGTGGAAGTAAACATTGCCCATCCAATAGCTCACAGAGGTGGGCTAGGTTCATAACCCACTCATTTCTCAGAGAGCAACCTTAAGGAATGAGACAGCTTTTCCCTCTGGGACAAGAGTAGGGTTGCTTACTGCCTGCATAAAAGCAGTGGATCCTCCAAATTCAGTATTCCTCTCCTGCACATGACTTACTGCACACCTGACATCCAACTTTGCCTTCAGGTTCCCCTCTGTGGTACTGAACAAGGCAAAAGGAATGTCACAACATGCTGATGACTATGCCAGTGGTCATAATAAAGTCCTTTATCTGACCCAGGAGCCTCCTCTTCTGAGCGTCCATGAAATAAGAACAGGCCAAGTGTTTAACTTAGAGTAAGTTAAGATTAAATTATAGACTCCACGAGAAACTGCATCACAAGCTGGTGATCATCTTTAGAAGTCATAAATCTAGGGACAGGGCTCGTGGGGAGTGATACCTTTAACATAACTGCCCAGGGGCTAGAACTTCCTTACTCATAAAACCCAGAAAATCAAACTCTGGAAATTCTAAAGCAATATAATGTGGTATAGGAGAGCAGATACCAGGATCCAAATCCCAGGTCTGCCACTCACTAGGTCTAAGACTCTGGGCAAAGTACTTCACTAACAACCCTCTGCTTCAGTTTCCTCATCTACGGAATGGCGACAATAATAGTACACACCCCAGAGGATTACAGTTACGAGAACCATTGAATGAACTTACGTCAAGCACAGTGCATAGAACAGGGTAAATGCCACATGAATATTTCCTGTTAATACCACCAGCTCTAAAAATTCAATGATTCTATGTCTTTATATAATGCCAATTATCCTAATTCTTTATAATGCAATATTACTTTATAGGATATACTGTTCAGTGAAAAAGTCAGGTGGGAAATATAAGAAGCTACTTTTTATAAAGAAAAGGGAAATATTAATATATAAATGTATTTTGTTATATTTTTAAGACAGAAAGATTAAAAACTGGAAGAAAAATGGCTGTGTCTAAGGTGTGGGAGGGAAGAACAGGGACAGGTTTTGGAGCCAGAATTCCCAGAACATTCCTACTCTGCAGAAATGACTTTGACACCATGTAAACAGTTCATATAATTATCCAACAAAATTATATCTTAAGAAGTCATCCATAAAAATCAAAAACAAAATGGAACACATTTAATCGTTCATTGAATTAAGAGTCCCAACCACACCCAAAGCCATTTCCAATGACATTTAAACACAGTAATTTATACATCCCTAAGAGGATATACCTCAAGGACAAAACAAACTACAAAAGGAAATCTGAAGTTGTTTTTTGGTAATCATATAACATTTTTCCTGCTTTTCTCAATCAAATTCTACCTCCAGGTAATAAAATAGTTGAAACGAGGAACTTTCTCTTGATAGAATTACAAAAGAATGAATGACAGAATTTTAATGTCCCCACTATTTAGAGGCCATGACCATCAACGGCTGTCAGCACCATGAAAAGAAAAAGCCAGACCTTATGTGTCTCATTAATAGAAATAGACATTATCGCCTATGAAGTATTTCTTGCCAAAAAAAATAAAAATTAATCCTGAATCTGATCAGTCCTCTAGAGCTAACAACCAATTTACAAAAAAATGCAGGCAGGGGACAGAAGAACATGTTAAAAAGCACCATCCTGACTGTACAAAACTGCAAGATAAATGAGTGATTCCATTTTTTTAACCTGCAGGAAGAGAGAGATAGAAACCTATGATTAAAAGGGACCTAAGAGACAAGGCAACTAATTGCAAAGCATAGAGCTTTTTAGATCTAAGTGGGTTTTTTTATGAGACAACTGGAGAAATTTGAACAGAGTACATATTTGTTAATATTAAAAAATTATCATTAGGCCTTAAGGGGAGGCTGGCTACAGGTACAGATAGAACAAGAAAGGCCACAAGTTGGTAATAATCGACGACGAGCATACTGAGGTTCATTCAACTATCCTTGCTACTTTTGTATGGGTTTCATATTCTCCATAATAAAAATCAATTATTCTACAAAATCTCAGCTTTGGGCCAGATGCAATCAGTCAACATTATGTTCAACTTTGATCACTTACTAAAAGATACAGACTTGAGACAAGTAACTAACTCTGCTGAACCTCAGTCTCCTACTCTGCAAAATGGTCATGGTGCAGAGGAAAGGAGAAAACTCATTTCTGAGTGCCTGGAACACGGTCTGCACTCTCCCAGTGGAGGCTTCTCGCCGCCCACAGCTTTCTAAGGCAGCAAGCTACGGGACCAAATCTTCCACCCTGACTTTAAATTAAAGACCTATTTAGTGCTCATGCATTACTTGTTTAATCATCTCTAGCGGGAGTGAAATGCATTCTTAAGAGAATACGCTCGTGTTCTGTGTGATGAATAGCAATTTCCAACATTGGCGCATGCGTGTACGCACATACACACACACACACACACACACGTGCACACACACAGGGTTAGGTGGCCCCTTTCAGGCAGGCCCTATGTGATTCACAGGAAGTAAACACCATCTCCCCAGCTGCGAAGGCTCACAAGTTTTAAAAATGCTTCCCCCAGACATCCAGTTCAGAGACATCACCTTCCTTTCTGAGCCAAGGCGAGAGGCTCTGTCATGTTACTTGACCAGATGATGCGTCACATCAGGGAACAGCATCTGACACCTCTGAAAAACAGAGTTTACGCAAGTCCTTGCTTTGAGAACATGCAGAATGTGGTTTCCTTTCTCTAACAGCAGCTATGGTTTGGAAGATGGTGTGTCTCTTTGCAAGGCACTGAGTCATTACTCACACTTGTAAAATATTCCTGAGCACGTTTGGTGAATATTTTCCAACTCAGCATATACAAATGCATGTGTAGGTTCCTATCAGCCTGGTGTCTCATCCTGCCCGCCCTGTGTTTCAAGCTCTTGGATTTTATGACAGTTGCTGGTAGAGTTTGCTGGGAAGCAGAGGAACACAACCCTTGGAGAAGGAGCCCCCTTGGCTCGAGTCCCCATGCTGTCCCTTACTGGACCGGTTACCCAATCTCTGTGTCCTAATTTCCTTCCATAAAATGCAGACAATAAAACTTAAAGAACTGCTTTGAGAATCACACTGGATAATATACACAGAGAATTCTGCCCAGTCTCTGGCCCACAGAGTGTGCTCCATAAAGGTTTGCTGATATTATTATTACTCTTATGCGCTGGTGCTAGATCTGATCCATCTGTGTACCCCCAGCGCCTTGTACTGGGATTGACACATGGTCAGCTCTCAGTATTTGTCAAATCAATGCATGAATGATATAGAGACAATTAAATTTAACATGTCTTTGTTAAAAAGAAGTTATTTTAAGTCAAAAATATACAGTACTATTATTTTAAACCTATGCATTATTTTAATATGCATAACCATACTGTCGTTATTCACTGGGCCTATAATGAAATTCAGTTAAATTCCATGCAGAGGCTTTGGAAATTTTGGAACAAAGGTTCCAGAACAATGCGCATCTCTTCAGGTTCATAAATGTTCAGAGCCTGCTTTGGAGCTGTGGCAATATGGAGACTTGGACACAGATTGGATTGGGCTTAATCATCAAAGGTAGACACACTCATCCAGGGGAGAGGAGGAGAGGGCCTGGCCCGGCAGTACTCAGGGGTAATGAAGAGAGGACGGGGGGCAGACACCAGAGACCTTCAGAAGCCATGATCAGTAAGAGGTGGTGGCTCTTAAATGCAAGGTGTGGGAGGTCAGGGACAAGGTGAACCAATGACAAAGCCGATTTGGGAGAAAACTTAAGGAGGTGAATTCTGGACTTCCTGAGCTCCACACCACCTTAGGACACCCAAGTGAAGAGCTTTTAACAAGCCAGAAATACACGGGACACAGATGTTCACAGCAGCGCTATTCACCCTTGCCAAGTGGTGGAAGCAATCCAAACGTCCACTGAGAAATAAACAGATAAACAAAATGTGGTGTAGACACACAAAAGTATTATTCAGCCTTTAAAAAGGAAGAAAACTGTGACACAGGCTACAGCATGGAGGAACCTTGAGAACGTTATGCCAAATGAAAGAAGCCAATACCAAGAAGACAAACACTGTAGGATTCCACTTAGAAGACGTAACTAGCATAGTCAGACCCCCCCCCCCCCCCCCGGGAGACAGAGAGCAGAAGGGTGGCGGCTAGGGCCCAGGGGCTGTTTCATGGGTGCAGAGCTTCAGTTATGCAAGAGGGAAGAGTTCTAGAAAGCTGCCGCACAATAGTGTGAATATGGTTCACGCTACTGAACTGTACATTTTATAAATGGGTAAGACGGTGAATTTTAGGTTAGGCGTTTTTTACCATAATTTAAAAATTAAATTAAAAAAAAAAAAGCAAGCTGGAAACAGGGATCTGGAGTCATGAGCCAGAGACACTCAGCCTCCCAACTTCCCCTAGGCACCAACGTTCCTAGATGGAACGCTATGTGGCTCGCACCCAGCCGTCTGCCCTCTGAACCCGCCCTCCACTCCCCCACGTGGACCAAGAGGAGACAGTCATTTGTCTGCAGGCCACCAAAACAAGCTCACGGGACAGCACGGATTAAGAGTATCTGCCGGGAAGCGTGTGGAGCTGCCTGGACATCACATCCTCCGGGATGGCACAGGATGCCTCTGCCACTGTGTGACCCATCAAGTCACCACTCCTCCTGTTACCAGTTCGTTTCCATGGACCTTCTACTCTGGAAGGTCTTCAGGACGCCACTGGGCTGGCCCGTCGGGCTGCCGATGACTCTCCCTTGTTAAAAGGCCCTGGGAATGAGTATTTCAGCTCATTGATCTGCTTGTTCTGTAACCCTCCTTGGTCACCTGTTCCTCCAAGATCCATGAAGCCTTTTTCTATTCCACCTTCTTACCATTTTTGTCCCAGCTGTGGCCTTGTGGGGTAGAAGATCACGACTGCCTTGCAGAGCAAAGCAAGCCAGTGTGGCCCAGCCCGGGAGTGAAAAATCCCCAAGTCCAAGTTGTGTAGGAACAATGACTATACACCAATTAAAGGCTGTGGGGCCTGGAACGTAAACAAAACCGTCTGGGGAGTGTCCATCACTTTACTACGGGGGACTGTGAAAATATCTCATGTGGTTTTTTTCCTAGGAACAAGGCTTTATCTGATGAGAGTTTTAAAAATTCCCACAGAGAAGCCAGGCCCTGAGCACCCTACACCCAATTAACCTCCCCTAGCCTAGACACTCATCACCATTTCATACTTTACTGCTAAAATCGGGAAAAGTTCCAGATACTTAGTATAGCAGAGAGAGGAGGGGGGAGAGAGATGTGTTTGTAAATAAAGAAGTAGCTGGGGCACCTGTTTGGCTCAGTCGGTTAAGCATCCGACTCTTGGTTTCAGTTCAGGTCATGATCTCAGGGTCCTGGAATCAAGCCCCTCGTTGGGCTCCACACTTAGCGCGGAGTCTGCTTAAGATGCTCTCTCTCCCTCTGCCCCCCCCCCCACCTCATGTTCTCTCTCTAAAATAAAATCTTTAAAAAGAAATAATGAAGTAGTTGAGTGAGGCCACATTTAATACTAAGTAGGGCATGCTTAGGGTCCTCTATTATCCTGGGGGGCACAACAGTGTCTAAGGATGAGGGAGGGGGGCATATGGTGGAAAACACATGGTCTTTGGGATAATGAAGACAAGGATTACCTTCCGGGCCTTGCCACTCACTAGCTGTATGACCCTGGACAAGCTGTCTGACCTCCCCCTGCCTCGGTTTGTTCATCTGCACAATGAGAACAGCAACCCCTGTCTCCCTGGGCTTTAGGAGGTGGGAGTGAGAGACCACAGACAAGCGCCCATTCTGTCTGTTTTATAGCAAGGACACCATAAAGGAGAGCTAGCATATCCAGTGCTGCTCAAGTCATTATTCAAATCCACGTGTGCTTGACGCACTTGTCCAAGTAAACAGACAGCTTAAATTTTCTTTGTGACCACAATGGCTCCTAAAATTAAACACTTGCTCACAACCACTAATGAAGTCGATATTAAAAAATAAAATAAAAGCACTGATGCAGGAGACATTTTGTTCTTGGTGCTGTCCCCATGGTTGCTGTTTTTTTGAATCTTGTCCTTAGCCCCAGATTCACAGGTATTAATGCGTGCTTAAGCCAATCCAGTTGATCTGGTTGGATCAAGGCAAGGTTCCTTCCCCACCGATACAGACAAGGTTCCTTCCCCACCGATACAGATATAGGTGAAATAATTTAGATCTAATAATAGACACCAATGGGTTTCAAAATGTTCCAAGTGTCCATGCACAATTTTAGAATCTATCAGATCCTTGCTGTGCTAACGAGGCCTCTTGCTGGGAATCCACATTCCCTTTGTAAACGCCATTAGCAACCCACAAGGCAGGTGGGCAAACATGAATGTTCTTATGGTAATAATGACTTGGGCAGAAAGGGAGGCCCTGGGAAATCACACCCACTGTGCTACGTGCTTAGAACGTTAGAAAGGGAGAAAAGCATCTCTCCCCCAAGCCCTGTCCCCCCCACCATCCCGTACCTGAAATAGGAGGCAATGGGAATTGGTAAAGAAAGAATGAAGCAATGATCCCAAAAAGCGTGGGAGGAAACCTTTTGCCCATACAGATTTTGCCAAGTTCATTCGCATCCCCAGACGATTTTTGGGGGTCCCTCTGTTTTTAACTGCCCCAAGAGAATTGTTCTTAGGAAGAACACATGGAAAGTTTTGACTTTGAGAGTTCAGATTCCATTAATGAACCAAGTGCATTTTTAAAATGTTTTTGCTTTTAGAGCAAAAAAAAAAAAAAGTTGATTTTCCTATCTGTGCATCAATTCAAACCAGCACAGAAATTTGCTGAATATTACCCAAAACACCCACAGTTAGGCTGAAAGAAGGGATGGAAAATTTTAGCCCCAAAGGAATTTTTTTTTCGGGGGGAGGGGTTTGAAAGGGGAGGCACAGGAGGAGGAGGGCTGAGAGGATGTCTCCAGAGTCACTGGGAACACATTCTGACTTTTCACCCACATTGCCTGAGTGAGTGATGCTCCAAATGCTTCCTGTTGGAAGCACAGTGGCTCCCCGGGGAGCAGATCAAGTTGACAGCTGAACAGTGAACAACATTCCATCTGTCACTCCGTACAACCCATCACCTCAGCTATCTTGATTTCTCTTACCCCAAGCTGCGCATCATCAGGCTCTGCCCCACATAAGGACTTTGTGTGATCTTAACCTTTTTTTGGGTCATGAACCTCTTGGAGATGCCAGCAAAAGCTTGCCCACAAGATTACACCCACCTCTCCGTATAATTTTAAGAAGGTCACGGATCCCTCCCTGAAAGCACATCCAGGAAACTTTCATTTCATTTCAAGCAGCCCAGTTAAGTAGCCCCCCATTTCTCTTCACACTCTTAAAGCAAATTCCAGAACCCCAGCTCTAAAGACTACACCTGTTTTTTTTGTTTTGTTTTTTTTAGGAGTGACCATTAGCCACCTAATGCTTTGGTGGGTTCAGATTTTCATCTGCATGGGAGCAAAAACAGGCATGTGCACATGCATGCACACATACATGGCTCGGCAGGAATGAAACAGCCAAGCCGAGTCACAAATGCAGCATACTCATTTAGCGTCTTCGCTCCTGACCACATGAAGCCATTCCAGGGAGTTACGGTCGCTTTAGCAACTGCGGTGAAGGAAAGGACCCAGGGCTGGTTATGTGTCTTCCATTCAATAAACCCAACACCACTGACTAAGAAATGGACATGCCGGACACTCTCCTGCCCACATACACGATTTGCCATTAAATGTTCCCTGCTCCTGCACAAAGCCTGCCTGCCAACAGGTTATTTTTAAATGCTTTGCTTTGAGTGGTTACGGAGAAACTGGAGGGGGCATCACTTTCGGGCCTCTAGGTCCCTTTCCTGTAACTTAAATGCTATGAAGTAATGAAATGAAAAACTAAATCAGAACTTCCAACCTAACCCCTTTTATTGAATGTATTCGGTCAGTTCTTCAGGGTACCATGGGTGAACACCTTGGTATCAGAAAAGAGCTAATTCTGTGATCAGAAGACAACAGCCCTACAGGTACTTCCTTGCCCAGGAACACTAGCCCTGTGGGAAGGTGCGTGGTCAAACCTTAAGAGGAAAGCAATCCATCCAACTCTTCCATGACCTGACAGGGCATCCAAGCCTGTGGACTGCAAATGTTGTAAAAGACAATTTATGTGCTCAAGTCACTGGGATTCCAAGGGCTAGAAGCTCGCTTCAGGCATCGCTGGATCCAGGCAGTCCTCCTGCCTTCTCTCTCCCCCCGTCTACCTTCCTTTGTGCAGGCTTCACTCCTATGTCCAGATCTCTGCACATGGCAGCAATGACAGGCATCAGCATCTCTGAACATTGAGAGCTTACAGGTAGCACTCCTGGAGAAGAAAGTGACCTCTGTCTCTGAGCCCATCTGTCAAACCTCATGGTAGACTCTGGTTGTCACGCTCCTTGGGCCAATACTTGTACACGAGAGACCTTCTCTGTGTCGTGGTCGGCCGTCCCTGGACCACATGATCATGTCTGCAGCCCTCGAGAACCCCCTCGGGGAAAGGCAACGTTCCATCACAAAAACAATGTGTGGGACGGGCAAAAAGCAAACATCCACAACGACTCTTCCATGAGGCATTTCAACACAAGAATCCTCCAACAATGAAGAGCTCGCTTCCCACTTTAGAGGAAGGCCATTAACCTCTGATGCCAGGGTGAATGACAGCAAATTGCAACCCTCCCCAGAAATCAAACCCTTCACACAGCTGCTCTCTCTGAATGCTTCTTGCAGGTGAAAGGGGGAAAAAACAAAAAAAAAAGGAGATAAAGCCAAGATTATTCTAAGGTCAGAAATAAGTAAATAGTCTACAAATAAACTAAAGAATATGCACGCTATTCAGGAAAATAGCTCAGAATCTTTTATATTTAACAACAAAGCCTGTGGTACAGTTGAAAAGAAAAATGAAATGAATCTGCTTTCACCAGTCGGGTGCAGTAAGAGGTTGGTGGTAAAGAAATAATGAGCCTTTGAGGTAAGACACACACACACACACACACACACCACACACACACACCCGTGCATCCTTCACCCTCCCCGTGAATCTTTCTGTAGGTCCGTCTGAGGCTAAAACCTCTGGTCTTACATCTGGTCCATCAAACACAGGAACGCTAGGTTCTAAAATCTCTCAGCAAAGATGCTTACATACAGGAAAACATCCGCAGGCCCCAACCAGCTCCAAATGGTACTGGCTCCTGCCTTCCGACACTCCCTTCAGGAAACTGAGCGGCACTTGTCTTCATCCAGACATGCTTAGCTTGGAGAAATCGTTCCATTTCTTTTCCACTCTGGGATTCCCATTCTTAGGAGGCAAGAGGCAGAGCCTGGGCCAGAACGGCACCCCGAGAGGTTCAGCAGCAGGCATTCACTCTGCTCTGTTCCATTCTACCGCTGGGTCCTGTATGTGTGCGCGAGCCCCCATCCCCTGCCCCAACCCAACGCCCGCATCACTTGGAATCACAGGAGAGGAGGTTATGTATCCAGACTATGGCATCCATGACGTGCAACTGCCTTCCTTACCACCTGGCTCCCTTTCTTGTTTTATTTCTTTGCCATTCAAAAGGTGAACACAACGCAAAGAGCAGAGTCCAAAATGGCAAGCCACCGATGCATTCGAGCTGGCTTACATGTTGACGACTCACAGAGGGTTTTGGAAGGTGATGTCGACGAGCTGGCACTTTGGTCCACTTGAAAGACAGACTTCTGGTCACTCTTAAAAATCAGAAGATTTGGGAAGACAGACTTTGCATTCCCAGGGAAACAAATGGCAGAGGATGAAGCAAGAGCCCTTGGTTCCCCAACCTCCATATAGTCTGCTGTTTGTCATCTGCTCACTGAGCCCCTGAAACAATAAGATTGCTCCCCTGAGCAGATGTGGGAGAGGGCTGCAGAACCAATACTCCCGGGGGGCCCAGAGCCTCTTTCAGGACCTGCTTCTGCCTCACTTATTTCTCTTCTGGAAAAAGTCACAGCAAAGCAAAGGGCTGTTTTTCCAGCTCACATCAAATCCCCTGCACTAACCTGAGCTTTTAAACTTTTCAGTAGATATGGATGTGACTATAGCCACAAAGATGTTCACCACTCACATGCCCAATGAGCACATTCCAGCATTTCTGGATTAACAAAATACCCTGCAGTTATCTTAACCAATAATACATTAATTTCACATCTGATATATTAGTAAGTTTACAATATGTCAATTAAAAGTAGGTTTACATATAGTATGGTCTTGACTAAAAATACATCCAAAAGAAAAAGGCTGGAATTAAATATACCTAAATACTGACGATAATTTTCTATATGCACCTGGATTAGAAATTATTTGCTTTTGGGAGGGATGGGGTGACTGGGTGATGGACACTGGGGAGGGTATGTGTTCTGGTAAGCGCTGTGAATTGTGCAAGACTGTTGACTCTCAGATCTGTACCTCTGAAACAAATAATGCAATATATGTTAAGAAAGAAAAAAAGAAGAAGAAGAATGTAGCAGGAGGGGAAGAATGAAGGGGGGGAAATCGGAGGGGGAGAAGAACCATGAGAGACGATGGACTCTGAAAAACAAACTGAGGGTTCTAGAGGGGAGGGGGGTGGGAGGATGGGTTAGCCTGGTGATGGGTATTGAGGAGGGCACGTTCTGCATGGAGCACTGGGTGTTATGCACAAACAATGAATCATGGAACACTATATCTAAAACTAATGATGTAATGTATGGGGATTAACATCATAATAAAAAAATTTAAAAAAAATTATTTGCTTTCTTATATTTTGGTTTTTCCAAGTTTTACTAAAATGAGAATACATTCTTTTGAAAAATGGAGACAATATTAAGAAGCAATGTAGGAAGCAATGTAGGAAGGAAACCCAGAGAGCTAACAAGTACATCACGTGGCCATGGTCATATGCTGCGGTCCCCCTGACTTAATATGGACCATATCACCTACTGCCTGGGGCCCTGCTAGCACTTTACACACTTTAAGGTGAGCCACAGGAAGGGGTCCGCAGGCAAAGAAGAGCCCTACCGATTTAATTCACTACTGAAGAGGTTGCTATTCTTAGGTCTACGAGGTGGATTATGTCCCAAGCTGAAAACCAGGATCCAACTACCCTTGTCAAGAGACCTGCCTGTGTGTTTCAGTAAGTCATGTACTCCCACCTCCCTTTCTCCACCTGGAAATGGAAAGGACAGGACCATAAAAATGAACAGGACCGTGTTAATCGATCTCCACCATGATACCCGATGCAAAGGATACCAAGGCAAAGCCCTGCCAGGTAGATCCCGGCCGCCTTTTACTGCTAAGGAAACAAGCTCAAATCAACTGGAAAGGTGTCCAAAATCCTGGTGGCAGGTCTGTGGTGGAGCCAGGATTTGAATCTCAAAACTGTCTAACTCCAGAGCCCACGCTGGGAGTCTTGCCCAAGGTCACCCAGGCAGTGAGCACAGAAGTGATTCCATGAACCACAGGACATGAATTATGAGCAGCTGAAAATGAACAAGCATCATCCAGCAGCCCAGGCAATACGGAAGCACCCGGTAAGAGCCACACGCGTGTTTCCCAGCACATTGCTAAACACACGGAAAATGGCATGTGACCAGCAGTTGGGGAGAGGGGGTGGAACACGGCCCAAACCAAGTGACCAGTTTTACAGTGTCATTTATTTAGAAAAAAATTAATGAGGCTAACTTCAATATCAATGAAGTTGCAAGTATATAATGAGCTAGGCTTGTTCCCATGAGGGAGAGCTTTTTAATTATTTTTTCAGATGAACTACAGTCACAGTGTATTTGATCCATACCCGACCCACACTCTTTGGAGAGTTAAAACACATTTTACCCAATGTCAAGTTAAAATAAAAACTCATCAGAAGCAAAGTAACTCTGGGCTCCCAGGGCTCTGACGCAAAGGTGGGTTCGCTCTGCTTGCCGGCTGGTATCATAGTGACCTTTGTACTAAACAAACACTTGGCAGATGAAATCGGAGAATAATTCTCTTTGCATCAACTGGAACACAGAGGGCTCCCCTGGGTTTCAATATAAGTGATAAAAAAGAAAACAGGACACATCGGTGTCTCATGCGTGTGCCGCCCGACTTGCAAGCCATTGCTGTGTGTACTGGGGCAGTCTGCAAGGGTCCCACTCTCCCTGGGTATGCAGAGGGCGCCCACGGGAAGCCTTCTTGAAGAATCGCTTTCCTCTAGCCAGCTGCCATTCTACCGAAGACTTCTCTGTCTCAATATCCACCTCTGTGTATGCACACACCTGTGCATGCGTGTATTATTATCACCTGTGTGTTTGCCAAACACACTCACACGACTCCGAATGATCTGGTTTCATCTGGATCCCATTCTGCATTTTGAGGACCTCATGCACATGTAATAAGATTGCACAGAACTATACATACATACACAGACACAAATGAGTGCACAGAACGCTGGTAAAATCTGAATCGACTCCATGGACTGTACCGATGTTAATTTCCTCATTCTGATACTGTACTACAGTTATGTGCAATGTTACCATTGGGGGAAACCGGATGAAGGGTATGGGGGACTTCCCTATATTTTGCCACAATTTGTGATTCTAGCATTATCTCAAGTTTTAAAAAAAAAAAAAAAAGCTCCATCTTCAAAAAATTTCTTAGGCACCTATAAATAAATAAATCACAACAATGCAGTTCCTTACAGAAAAGTTGAGACAAAAGATGCAAGAGTCTTGGCTCGGTCTGGTACTGGCCCCCTTGGTACCAGTTAGGGGCTGAATCAGGTCCCCCCTCCCGTGCCCCCAAAATTCCTATGTTGGAGCTCCAACCTCCAGGACCTCAGCACGTGACTGCATTTGGAGACGGCGCCTGAAGGGGTAATAAGGTTAAATGAGGTCCTATGGGTGGGCCCTAAGCCACTCTGACTGGTGTCCTTATAAGACATGAAGAGACCCCAGGGATGGGTCCACACAGAGGAAAAACTCTGTGAAGGCAGGAGGAGGGGCAGGTGCCGTGTGCCAGCCAAGGAGAGAGGCCCTAGAGGAAACCAACTCTCCTGACCCCTTGATCTTGGACTTCCAGCTTCCAGAACTGTGAGAAAATATATCCCTGTGGTTTGAGCCACCCTTAGGACTGCCTTAACAAACTAATACAGTATCCATGTCCTGCCCACCCCAGTCATCTGGTTTTGTCCCCTGGTAAGGAGCTCCCGAGCCTGTGGCATCCACCTTTAAGAGGGAAATGGTGGCTCTCAAGTGTGGCAGGAAACCAAATCGAGGAAGGAACAAAGGTCCTGGCACAGAAGAGCTAAGCAGCAGGTAACCAACCCTTCCCTACCCATGCGAGACCGGTGCTCCACTATCTGGGGAGTTATCACAACACAGAAGACTGAATGCAAGTTTTCAGGGTGAGCCCACGGGGCAGAACCAAAAGCAGCATGTGGGAAGCTGTGAGGAGCCAGATTTCTATCACAACAGAAGCACAAGTGCCTAATGGCGATCATGGTTCAAGAAGGGAATGAAGAGAGGTGTCTGGGTGGCTCAGTCGTTAAGCGTCTGCCTTCAGCTCAGGTCATGATCCCAGGGTCCTGGGATTGAGTCCGGCATCAGGCTCTCTGCTCCACGGGAAGCCTGCTTCTCCCTCTCCCCCTGCTTGTGTTCCCTCTCTCGCTGTCTCTGTCAAATAAAATCTTAAAAAAAAAAAAAGAAAGAAGGGAATGAAAAGCCATGTGAGGGGAGGGCCCCTGCATTGCTGGAGACAGGGAAGCAGAAGGCGGAATACACCAGCTGCCCCTGCCTAAGAAGGGCCAGCTCTAATCTGCACCCACCCTGGAGAAGGCTCCAGAACCCCACCCTGGACTGTTAGCCTGGACCACCCTCCCCTCTCCCTCCTCCTCCCACATCTCGGGCTGTGACACCCACTCCTCATTCCGATCCCACCTCTCCCCTCAGCTGTGAGGCACCCTGCGTGCTTTCCTCCTTGCTGGCTTCTGTGATTTTTATTTCCTGAAGCCTTCACGCCGTCTTGTGCGATGCCCTGACTTGTACCTGACCCCCTGGACCATCCACTGGCCCTCTCCCCACAACCCCAGCCTTGTGACAGATCCCAGATGAACACGGGAAAACCCCTGCCCTCAGACCTGGAGTCCAGCTCCATTCAGCTAAGTTCTCTCAGGCAAGTCCCTGACCCTCTCAGAATCGTGTCCCTGTCTGCCTCATTTACAACAGCGAACACTTTAAAAAAACGCATGTCCAACAAGAGAGGGCGTTAAACATCACAGGACGGATCCCCAAGAGAGTGTTATGTTTACAGCGGTAGCACCATAGACTATTTAGTAACATGAGACAACGTGCATCAAATATTGAGAGAGATGTTTGTTATAAACACATTTTTAAAGATTATTTACTTGGGGGAGGAGGGAGAGAGCGTGCACACACACGAGTGAGTGTGGGGGGCAGGGCAGAGGGGGAGAGAGACTCTCAAGCAGACTCCCTGCTGAGTGTGGAGCCCCACACAGGTCCCAATCTCAGGACCGCAAGATCATGACCGGAGCCAAAACCAAGAGTCGGACACTTAACCAACTGCACCACCCAGGCGCCCCCGAAACACATTTTTGGTAGAAAAGCATACCAACGCAGAAAATACAGACATTATATAATCATAAAGCTAAGAGTAGTGCTTCTTTATTCTTTCTTCATACTTCCAAAGTTGTCAACAGTGACATACTTTTTATGTCATACTTTTTAACTAGGAATAAAGTTATTTAAAAAAATCTCTACCACTCTCGTTTCACCTTTTTCCTCCTCAAAGAGAACAAGGTTACAGTCAACCTAATGAGGGACACAGTGAGTCCATCACATTATCCTACTTACCCTCGCCTACAATACGACGGGCCAGGTTTTGAACTTGGAGAAACAGAACAGCTAAGAACACGGAGCTCATGGGAGGTCACATCATGGGCCAGAGGCTCACTGAGGAGACTCCCAAAGGGGTGACTCTTGGACCCTGGTCATGCCTCACATCCAACAGTCTCCACTGCCACGCTGCCCCATCAGTCCCGCTCGGAAGAAAGAGTGCCACGTGCCACCCACAGGTCATTGTCTAGCTGCTCGGTGAGGCTTGGCTCCACGTCATATGGTTGTGAAAAGCCTGCCAGCAGAGCCATGTCCCCATTCAGCCGCTTTTGTCCCCTGGTAATGAGCTCCCTTGGCTCCCTCCCCGTGCTGGAAAGGGGCAGCTGCAGAACGGTGCAAGCCAGAGAAGCCCCTGGGGAATGGCCCATCCAGGAACTCGGGAGCTTGGCAGTGGTCCGGCCACAACCGTCCAAAGCCAACAGTCATTTCAGTGGACAATATCGGCTGGACTTGAGATGGAAGGCTTCCATGTCCCCCTCATTCTAGGGTCCATGACATGGCCACTCAGGAGCGCACACACCCCAAGACTGGGGACCCAGGACTCGCACACCCCAGGGGCAGGTCTTGTCGCCAATGGCCTGTGGACACCCAGAGGAAAGGATCAGCTGTGAACAAGTCTGTGGTTGACAAAGGAAGTATTGATCATCTTTTCCATCTTCAACCCACACTCACATTTTAGGCATATGGACAGATGGCTGGCTGTGGGCCTCTTGCTCTTCACCAGCTTCACAGGTGATGGAAGCAGGGGACACACAGGCTATTCCACCCCAATGGACACGCATCTACACAAACAGTCCCAGCGCCAGTCCCTTCAGACTTTCCTCCTCTCTGCAGGCAGGTATAAAAGGCCGTAATGCAGCAGGCCCTTCCAGTGGGTTCCCCCATATACTTCCCAAAGCTTTAAGTGGCTTCAGGAACTAGCTCCCCATTAGAGGAGATAAATGCTACAATATTCTTGTGATCACAAACATTATTTTATGTCCTGTACGATAAATGAGTGAACCAGTTATATTCTGCATATACTGTGGTCTTCCTAAATCGCTCCTGGAGAATCCCAAGCATGCACAGGATAGTAAGACCACATATTGAGCTGATCTCCCCCAGAAGGCTTACTCTTTTCTTCTCCCTGTAAACACGTACCCATGAAACCAGTTCAGAGGCAGAGAGCCCATCTCAACAGCTGTGTATGGTCATGTTTTGGAATTTGCCTGATGGACCAGCACTGAGAGGTCCATGCGCCACACAGACAGACGTTTCCAACTCTGTTTAACTATCACAGAAGAAAAAAAAAATGGCACCCAAGTAGAAATTTGCCTGAAGCATTCTTCCTAACAAAGACTCACAGCAAATCCCATGGTCTCAGAACTGGAGAAGGCCCTCTGCCTTTAACGGTCAGCCCTACTGCCCATGTGTCCACCTGCCACACACAAAACCAAAGCACCTCCTCACCCTAAAGCTTTGCACACACAAACCAGGTCCCGCCCACTGCAGGGAAAGACCATGACCTAACTCAGCAGGGAAGACTTCCAGAAGCAGGTTCTGGGCCTGCTGCCCTGGGCAGGAAGTCCCAAGCCAAGGTGATTCAGCACTGACAAGACTTGAGAAAGGATTCCGGGGAGGAATTTTTCTGCTGGATTCTATCATCAGAGACAAGAACTTGGCTATTCATTCCCCACTTCCTTCTCTGTGCTTTGATTTATGTACTTTCTATGACTACTACCAGAAAACAGCTCTCCCAGGGTCTAGGGTGACATCAGTCAAGTCCAAGACCAACGATCTGGATGGACCTCAGGAAGCTATCTGGCTCCATACTGTGGCTCATGTCCTAGTCTGTGTCAGACTCACATGGAGTGGCTGTTGCTCAAGCTTTAGAAAGAACAAAATGTAAATGATGTCCTTAGTACCTTTAATACCCACCCGGACCACATGGGGAGAGGGCCTGGCCTCAGCCTGGGATATCTTCTATGTTGGGTTCCACATCGTAGTGGAAGCTAAGTCACGACCAGGCTCCAGGTGATCTACCCCTTTATAGAGAGGCATACACTCTCCACCTTTCTCACCCTAAGTCTGTTCTCAAAGAACAGGAAACCTACATTTGCAACGTATTTGTCCAACAAAAGCATGTACTCCATAGGTGGGACAGAAAGCCACTGAGGAAACTCAGCATGGAAGTGTGTAACTATTCCAAACCCTCCTAGCTCAGAAACCTTGGGCAGTGTGTGCTAGAAACTCAACAGGTACAAAGCTTTAGGTCACATTCTGTTCAAATTCTGTTTTATCCTAAACCTTTGTACGGTAATTAACAGTGCTCCAGGAAGCAAAACGTTTCCACAGGAAGAATTACCTCTTCAGGTAATTCTGTCAAAGCACTCAGTGAGTGGGGATAGGTCTTTACAATCCAACTGTTTGTGGGAGGCCAAATTACTTAGTGAACAGGGGACGGAGATGCTCGGCAGGCCCTCACCCTACAAATGGCCATACGACAGTGCCCCAAGGCAGTGACAGAGGACCCCCGTTTGTTGTAAGAAAAACTCACACTTCGAGGTTGCTTAACCTTAGACCCATGAATGGCTTCCATCTTGCCAGTTGAAAATATCAGAAGCTAGGATGCAAAATAATTTTTGAACAACTCACATGGACCTTATTCCTTCCTAAATATCCAGCTCCCGCGTATACCCTCATTGCAGAATTACCAGAAGTCACCAACTTTGAATGATACCAAATGCTGAAAAGACAATCATCTCTCCCCCCTTTGAACTTCAATAGGACAATGACCAGATGATCATTTCGATTATTAAAAACTGGGGTTTCCAAGGTGTACACCCCAAGTATACCTTGGTGGCTAATGCCAGAGAGCTCAAAGTCCACACACACGTGAAAAGCAGGTAAATACACGTTAAACCCATCCTGACCATGTCTTCCCATTCATAGCTTCCTAATGTCCTAGCAAAGCCAACCTCAAACTCCACTGCGTATTGAAATCACCTGGGGAGACTTTTTCAAAAAAGCAATCCACGCGGGTCGCACCCCAGACCAACTACACTGGATTTTCTTGGGGCTACAACTCAGGCATCCCCATTTTTCAAAGTCCCCCCCCCTTCCCCCCCCCCCACACACACACTCACACACCCGGCAGATGTGCAGCCAAGTCTGAGAACCATAAAAAGTCCACGGGCCCACCTGGCCTTCCTCTGTCAAGGCGCCCCGGTTACTACCAGAGCATGGAGCCCAGGGAAGCGCGCGGGCACCGCCCAGCTCCTACCTATGTAGAGCGAGGAGTCCTTCCTCCGCACGTGGTCGTCGATGTAGGAGACGCCCAGGGGCTGCACGGGGGTAGCACCGATGCCCAGGAGCACCTGGGCCCCAATGAGCAGCAAGTACATCATGTTGGTGGCGGTCCGGCTGCGGCAGATGAGGTCCGGGTCGGGGCCCTGGTCGCCGCCCGAGCCGTTGGCGGCGCAGACGTCGCGGCCCTCGGCGCCCCAGCGGATCTCACCCGCCTCGTACTTGTACTGGTGGGTCAGGAACTCGGGCAGCGCCGACAGCAGCGCGCCCAGGGCCATGACGATACCGCCGCAGCCGATGAGGCGCGGCCGGTGCCCGCGCGCCCCGAAGTAGCTCACGAAGAGGATGAGCGCCAGGTTCCCGATCTCGAAGCTGCTGGCGATCACGCCCACGTCGGCGCTCTGCAGGTTGAACCTCCGCTCCAGGGTGGTCAGGACGCTCACCTGCGGGGTGCAAAAGGAAATCTCAAGGCCAGTGCTAACGCACACCACCCGGGACGCAGCCCCCTCCGGCCTCGCGGTGCACCTGCCGGCCCGGCCCTTGCCCCTCAGCGGGGTTTACAGGACCAGGATGCAAAAGGCGCCTGTGACAAGGGACTTAAACCTGAAGAGTCCAAAAAATATTTACTTAGTAGGACAACCCTAATTCGATGGCTAAAGAATTAACTTTCCCAATAGCAGGGAAGTTTTTTCTTGGCACCTGTTTCCATCCTGAAAGGTTCTGCCTGTATTTGGGAAACACAACTTCTCCTTCCCCACAGGTGGCCACCATCCCTTAGGGCTCAGGTGTCCTGCGCAAAGCCCTAAAGTCCATTTTCACATGCTCCCAACGACACCCTATTTAGAAAGTCCATGCTGGGAGGGCACAGGGGGCCAGGGGATTTTTACTAGGAGGTTGGCAAAGCATACCTGAAGAAAAGAAAACAAAACCCTACTTGGAAAAATGGACATGCTAGATTAGTTCACTGGGATAATCATTAGCTCCGTTTCCTTCTGGAAATTTCCAACATACATTTCCCTAGGCCTTCAAATAAATACATCCCCGACTGTTCTATGCCCTGCAGCCCTGCCAAAGTCCCTTGGATGGAATATTTTTAAGACTTTCCCCACCTCTGTATTCTAGTCCATCCTTCATCTGTTTAACAAATATTAAACCTCTACAGTGGCTTGGCAATGCCCTAGACACACACCCACACAGAGAAAAAAAGGAAGAGATGACACCTGTCCTTAAGATGCCACCTAGCAGACAGACAGACATGCACAACTATATCACAAAGTGACTGGATATTACACTCATGCTGCAGCCATCACGGGGGCGGGTCAAGAGGAGATGCATTGTATTAGGGCTTTTGAGCTAGAGAGAGAAAATGCAAATAGCTCTCCCTCCTGTTGTTTGCAGGTTAGGGTATCACCAGCAAGGTAAGAGTCCCCATCATCACGGGAGGTCCGATAGCCTGAAAGCCCTAGCTGGGCAGGTTAAGGCAACAGTGTGAGCAAAAGTTGGTGGCATGACTTAATAAAGGAATGGAAAATGGTTGGAAAGGTGGATTGGTGACAGATTCTAAAGACCTACAGATGCCACCCTAAAGAAATTAGGCAATCCCGCGCAGTGTGATGGAAAAAATGCAGAGCACGGAGAGAGGAACACCTGGTTTGAATCCCAGCTGTCATTCCCTTAATTAGCTCTATAATGTCGATCAAGTTGCTTCACCTGTCCCAAGCCCTGGTTTCTGTGAAGCAGGAATAGGAACATCAACCGGGCAGGATGTACAAGAAAATTCGAAATAATGAAAGGTTCGCTAGCACAGACCTGCCTTTCCCTTCCTGGCAGGAGAGTGCAGGGAGAGGAAGCAAAGCAGAGGGGTGCAGAGCCAGGACTCCGGAGCCAGAACGCCTGGGGCCATCCGGACTCTGTGACCTTGCACCGCTCACCTATGCTTTCACTTTCCCATCTATAAAATGGGGATAGGAGTGCCAGGAGCCAGGGGTCAACAACATACAGGAGTGAATGCTGGAAAGGGCTATCTATAACCATTGTCATCTATCTGTGGGCATCGGGCAACATCAAAGCAAAAGATGCTGGGTGTGGCCATTGTGTGGCAAATGGACCGACAGAAGAGTGGAGAGAGGAATGCCAGCGAACTATTATCGAGAAAAGAGAGAGGAAAGGCAAAGTCAGTACAGTGGCGAGAGAAATGGACAGGATTTGAGGCTTGTGGAAGCCAAGTTCTATCTCCGGAGACTCTGGGCCGTGTGCTGCTAAGGAATGGGAAGGAGGAGAGTTATGTGGATCTAGCCTTCCACCAAACGTGTAAATCCGTGCCCCGTTGTCAAAATCCACGATCCACAGCCTCCGACCATGTGCACACACAGCTATACCTGTAAGGATTAGCAGGTCTCTATGTACCTTATGAAAAAGAACAGAGAAGCCAGGTGATTCCTCCCAACCTCATCTTCAACCCCACACGTTGAAACAGCCTTCTTCAACCCAGTGGTTCTCAAAGCTACCTTCAGACTGGAAGCACTTGGGAAAAGCTTGAGTTCAGATGCCCGGTCCCTCCCTGAGTTTCTGACTCAGCTGGTCTGGGGGGCAGCCCGGGCCCTGGGATTTTGTTACAGTCCCCAGGTGATTCGGCCTGGGGTCAGCAGCACAGCGCTAATGCAAAGGCGCAAAGGCACCCACTACGGTGGTCTTGCCTTCAGCGCTGGCCCCAGGGGGGCGAGCTCGGCAGAGCAGCATTCTAACACTGGTATTGGCGACAGGACATCTGTGTCCCCGCTCTGTTGCCCACATTCCAATTCTGACTCCCGTTCCCACTGCACTTTCTAACCAAGTCAAGGCCAGCTCGCAACTCAGTCAGCCCTCGTTATGTGGCTAGCTTATTTCTCAAACACCAAGTACCTGCAACTGTCAAGAAAAGAAATTTATTAGCCAGTCTGGTCTCATTAAAATGGCTTTCAAAGACTCCCAAGGAAGTTCTTTCTGGAAGGTCTGGGTAGGAAAAACAAAGGCTTCATTTATTCGCTCCTTTGTAACACCCAAAAAAGCATGATGGGACCAGCGCTCTAGCAGAGGCTTGTAATAAGTAAAGCTGCGTGGGAGTGAAGACGACAGCCTATCCACCTGGGAGGTTGGGGGGCTCCAGAAGGCTTCACCCCAGCTTTTGTGCTGAGCCTTGAGAGATGCCCAGAAGGAGGCTGGGTGCAGGAAGGGAGCAGGAATATATCCAGGCACTAGAGTCCTCTCACGCAGCCTGGTGACCTCCACAGGAGGTCAAGGACAACAGAAGCGGGATGGTAGCAGGTGGGAAGGGTTGGAACAGAAGCCGTTTTCTATTCCTGCCACGAGGCTTAATGACATACATATTAGGCGGCATATCTGAAACATGACAACAGTGCTGTTCCGGCAGGTGTGACCTGTCATAAAATATCACACAGGTGTGGACGTTTATGATGACAGATAAGGACGGCGGGGATAGAGACAGCTGTGGGCAAAACAAAATATAATCAGCTCTTCTAGAGCGAGCTGACGTCTGCGCCTGCAACCCCTCTTGTCCTGCCTCAATCCTGCTCTTTGCAGAGCAATCCACAAGGGGTGACAGGAAGTCATAGGGTCTTCACCTCCTTGACCTGTGACCTGACAAGCCCCAGGGATGCCTCTGAATCAAGCATTGGGCCCTGCAAGCATTCTGAAAAGACGCTTTGTGGATCAATTCGATCAGAGGCTAATGTCTTCACTCACTTGAAACACAATTTTGAGGGGGCGCCTGGGTGGCTCAGTTGGTTAAGTGGCTGCCTTCGGCTCAGGTCATGATCCCAGGGTCCTGGGATCGAGCCCCGCATCGGGCTCCCTGCTCGCCGGGGAGCCTACTTCTCCCTCTCCCTCTGCCTGCCTCTCTGCCTGCTTGTTCTCTCAATCTGTCAAATAAATAAATAAAATCTTTAAAAAAAAAACACACAATTTTGAGAAGATGAACTAATTAAGTATGCATGAGGCCATAAAACCCACTTGTGGCTTTTATGTGGCAGGGAACAATCCAGCAATGCAAAAGACGCATGCTAAACGGAAAGACTGTCTTTACTTAATGGGTAACAGGACTGATGAAAAACATTTGGTAATTAGAGACGAAGGAGCCGTAACTCCAGGAGGTAAAGTGCCCTCACCCTGTGCCAAGTGGATATGAAGTTATTATTAAAAGAATGCAGTATTTATCAGGTCTCTACTACCACGATTCAAAAAAAAAAAAAAAAAACTTGCATTTCAGAATCTCTTGGAGCACTTGTTAAAAATACAGCCCCCCAGACACTGAGAGGTGACCCAGGGGCCAGAGATTCTGTAAGACTCCAGGCGTCTTGGATGCCCAACTAGGACAGAAAAACCACTTCTATTCCAGGGGTCCACCCACGTACTCACCGTCAATCTCGAGCTGTGCTCCTTAACCTCAGGGGCAGCAAAATCACACGGAGTACATCACCACCGCATTCCAACCTCAGAGTTTATGACGCCTCGGGGGTCCGGGGCGGGGGGGAGGGGACTGGGAATTTACGTTCGAACCTGCTCGCAGGTCATGTTGATGGTGCTCAGGGGACCACGCTTTAAGAACCACTGGTCTACTGGCCTTCCTGTCCTCAACAAACCTACTGCTGCTCAAGACTGAAGAGTCTGTTTTTTAAATAGATACGAGTGGAAAGCACTCCCTCATTTTCGGCTCCTAGAGATGCACTCACATGGGCCAACTGGGATTGCCTTTGTGGGAGGCTCACCTCTTAGGGTGCCTGAACCTAAAGGGGTTCAAGGGGGACCCAGCCCAAAGGGAGAACTTCAGCCCATGTCGTCATAAATACCCTAAGACAGGAGGCACCCGGAGACCATGGCCCCGTAGAGATGAGCCCTTCCTCACCTTCAAAAGCGCGGAGGTGATCCGGAGCTCACTGAGTAAGAAGAGAAGTTCGTAGGAACAGAAACCAACAGTCAAGATAGCCCCCAGGAGCCTTCCCAGAGGTCTGTCCATTTTCTTACTCTGGCTGGGGGCGTGGGGCCTGAACTGGATCACCTGGGGAGCTTCTGAAAACACCAGTAGCTGCCCCCGCCCACCACCACCACACCAAGACTCTGATATAATTTGTGAGAGCTGGGCCCCAGCGTGGGTATATTCAAAGCTCCCAGGTGATTCTAAGACACAGGCAGGTAGAGGTATGTGTGTGCACAGATGCACCGCATGGACGCGGCAGAGGGGTGTGGATGTTCACCACAGTGCAACGTGTTCATCCGGGTGCGGCATGGGAGCAGGGAAGCCTCGAGTCCCAATCTGCCTTGGACAGCACGTGGCCCATCTTTCGGAGCCTGTCTGCCATCATAACAATACCTGCTTGAGTGAGCATTACGAGATCACGTATCAGAGCAGTGGGCACACAGTAGGTGCATCTAGAAGTGTTGCCTCATCACTGGTGCGCATGCTCTGTGTGACTTCCAGGTCCGTTCCAGAGTACCCGCTCCGTGGCAGATGCAAGAAATGTGACTATAATTGAGAGACCATCCCTACCCGTGGGAGTTTATAACCTGGGGAGGGCAGAAAGAAGCAATCGAATAACAAGACAGCCTATTATACAGGGGAACAGAGTGGCGGAGGGTACAAGAGAGTGAGAGCATATGTTTGGTTGCACGTGAAGGAAAATATACCCAGGATTCTGGGATGCAACAAGGATAAACAGGGGGTGATGGGGGGGTCACAACATTCCACGTGCAAAGATCAATGGGGGTGGGGGGTACAGTTCAGACCACCCCTGGGGTAAGGTCGGGGGGGGGGAGACACCTTTTGGCCTCAGAGTAATCAGAAATAAAACAACCGTGAAGGCCAGGCTGAGGGTCTGCCCTTGATCTGGAGGTCAATGGGGAGCCAAGAGAGGTTCTTGAGCAGGAGCAACATTATCCAGGCAGTGGGGCATAGCATGGAGTGAGAAGAAACTGCCAAGGCAGCTATCTCAGCAGTACCCGTGGGAAGTGAGTCTTCAGCAGGGTAGTGCTGGTAGAGCATCAGAGGATGCCCCTGGGAGAGGTGCCGGAGAAGGCAAACAGTGCAGAGCGTGAACCAAGGAAGGGACAGCAAAGGACCTCGGAGGAGTATCCCCTTGCTCCATCCGGAGCCATGTGAGGGCTGAGAGCGCGGGAAGGCTGGGAGGAGCCCCGGAGTGTGGACAACCTGCATCTCAAAGCACATCTGTCTGAGGGGCATGGGATGTGACAGAGGGCAGCAGGTCAGGGAACTTGGGAGGAAGCTTCACCTTTAACCTTTGGTGCCCAGCAGCAGGGCCCATGTCAGGGAGCAGATGCAGAAACAGTCTATGTGAAGCTCACCCTAAACTACAGTCACATGGAGCATGACGTGGAGTCCCCTTGCAGAACAGGGGGCAGCACACTTTTTCTGCAAAGGGCCACATAGTACATATTTTCAGCTTCCGGGCCACAAGGTCTCTGTAGCAACTGCTCACTCTGCCATCTTGGCACAAAAGCCACATCCATAGGCAATATGTAAACAGTGGGCATGGCTGTGTTCCAATAAAACTTTATTAACAAAAACAAGCAGTGGGCTGGATTTGGCTACAGGCCACAGATTCCCCCAACTCCTGCTCTACAGTTCCCGAGTCAATCCAGTTTGGGAGATCATGTTATTCCTATGCCTGGCAATAAAAACACTGGCCATTTACAACAAGTCTGTGAAGCACTCCTCTTGCCGGCCCAGGAAAGTCAATCTAGGCAAGCCTTGAATCCAAGTTTATTAATTGCGTGAAAGTAATTTGCAAGGCAACTTCAGCTTCCTGTCTGATGTGCCAAGGGCATGTCTTCTTGCAGTAAGGAAGGGGATGGTGTGGGAGGGGCTTAACCACGTAAGCCCAGACAGCACCGTCCTGTGAGCAGCAGGGATCTCATCGGGTAAATGAGGCACCTTGTGTGGTTTTGTTTTTCATCTGAGCAGCGGCTCCTTGGAGCACATAATTTAGGGCACAAGGGAAATGCCGCGCACAAGGCATTCACTTGTGAATTCCAGGATGTGACGTTTGCAGAACCAGGTAACAGAAGACAACATCTCCCGTGATTGCCCCGGTGGCAACCAGATCCCTCATCTGCCTCACAGGTCAGCCGGGGAAAAGAGACATTTAGTCAGTGCTGCTTCATTTCTGGCACATGATTTAGCCTGTATTATGACCACATAATAAATGGCCGTTCTCTTCCAACCATTGTTCTCAAAAAGCAGAGTAAGAATTACATAGAGAATCCCTGATTTAGACATAACTCTGGCCTTCAGCCCCCACCAAAATCCTATCAGTATGTGTGAGGGGGCAGGTGGAAAACACGAGAGATTTAGGGAGCCAAACATTACCTGTGGGACCTTAGGCAGGGCATTTAACACACCTGCAACTCGCTTTCCCCGTCTGTAACATGGAGATGAAACTCCTGCCCTCTCAGCTTGCCACGGGTTAAACTGAAGGGGAAATGTTCTGTACGATGTTCATCACTGTAACAGCAATTATGCCTGGAGTTGCAAATATGCAACGTAGCTTTCCCCTTCTGTGCAGCAGTGTCCTGGGAGCCCATCGACTCTCCCTGTACCTGGAGCAACAACCTTTCCTCTGATCACCCTGAGTGAGAGTCGCCACCTGGCTCTCCTTAAGCCTCACTGGTCTCTGCTCTAAGCCTCTGTCTCTGCCGTTCCCTTTATCTTTATTATTCACCTCTTTCTCAGACTACTTTTCCCTCTACATCCCATTTCTTAGTTTCTCTCATCTCTTCTGCTACCTCTGTTCCCTAAATGGCCCTAAAGTACAACAAGAACACTTTTTATTGCTCCTTATATGTAGCGAAATTTTAATTCTATGAGAATGTGTAACACCTTAGGATTCTCTTCTAAAACAGAATCTCCAGATTTAATGGCCTCCTACTTATATATTATATATATTTCATCATTGATTTTTCTCTCTAGCTCAGTGGTCCATCATGGAAATACAAAGATTCTCCATCTCTGCTGGGTACAACTAATAGAATGCTCTTCCGCTCTGTTACTGAGCTTTACAGTCATTACCAGAAATGTCCGCATCTGGCTATTATTACTAATTTGTGTTTAGCACCTTTTATAACTTCAGTCATTCTTTCAATTCACAACTTACGTGCTGCCCGGTCTCTTCTATTAGAGAAACTTCAAGAACAATAGGAGTTAAATGATTTCCTCAGCATTCAACAAAAACGTTTAGCAGACCAGACACAGTCTACAGAAAGAGATTTCTAACACACTAACAACTTAGGCATCCAAATACTCTCCCAGGCAGAACTGTTTTCACCGAATTAGACTTCTCTATATGCCCTAGGGCCCAGGCTTACCGTCAGCTGAGTTGAAAAACCCCACACTGAATACCTGTGCCTTACAAAGGCCTAAACCAGTGGCCGGAGATACCCTCAACCAGCTCGCAGAATCAAGGAGATGGCAACTAGGAAAATAAGCAATGATCACAAAGGGTGAACGAGTTTCACAGCACAGTCAGTACCCAAAGAAACAGTGTAGTTAGTACCCAGTACAACGGGAGGAATGTGGCATCATGGTAGGCTCCTGAACAGGGGTGATATTAATTACAGCCATCTTAAACAGTTATTAATTACTTGAGATACAGTACCGAGGGCTTTACATACATTGACATATTTATTCTACACTAGGATTCCATGAGGTAGGTAATACTGATAGCACAATTCTACAGAAAAGGAATTGGACACTAGAGAAGATGACTATTCTGCTGATAGCCACAAGGCTAGGGAGCAGAGGGAGGAACCAGGACTGAAGCCCAATCACTGGCCCCACACCAGAGGGATGGAGCACCCCTCACCCTGCCTCAGTGAGGTTCTCCCCACCCACATGGTTCTATTAAGTAAGCAGATGGGTTGTATTAAGTAATCAGAGGCAGCCCCAAGCCATTGGTAACCAAACTTACTATAAAAAGCAAAAAAAGGGGCACCTAGGTGGTTCAGCCGGTTGAGCGTCAGACTCTTGGTTTCAGCTCAGGTCATGATCTCGAAGTCATAAGATCGAGCCCTGCATCAGGCTCCATGCCCAAGTGGAGCCTGTTTGAGATTCTCTCTCTCCCCCTTCCCTCTGCCCTCCCTCGTGCTCTCTCTCTCTCTGTAAAAGAATATTTAAATTCTTGTCAAAAGTTTCGTTATTGTTTAAAACTACGTGGGGTGGAAAAGAGCTTTGAAGTCATATATAATTTTGAAAACCCTGCACTGAACAAAGATAAACAGGTTTCCTTACTACTAGACTTATGAAAGATTTCCAAATGGTAACATTCCTTGTTAATCATCCATCAAAATATATAGTATGTAGCATTTCTTGAAACTCTTCTATCCATTTTTTTTATATACTGAACATCCCTTGAAAAAATATATATATACTTTCAGAAACATTGGGTTAAGGCTGATATGAGAAATGTGTTTTAATTAAGTACTAGAAAAAGGTCTGCTGCTCTGAGGAACTAATTTTTTGGCTTCTCCCAGCCTCGCTACCTCCAACCAAAGGCTATTCAACAGTCTGATTATAGCTGCATTTCCCTTTTTGCCTTGCTTACCAGGAATCTCAGACTCAAACCTGCCTCCATGCTAGAGAAATGGAGTGGGATGCCTGGGCTACACACAAGCATTTCATTTCCTTCCTGGTTTTCAAATTCCACTTGTGGTTCCACAGGAGTATGCTACATACAAACTGCTTTTTTTTTTTTTTTTTTTAAAGATTTTATTTATTTATTTGACAGAGAGAGAGACAGCTAGAGAGGGAACACAAGCAGGGGGAGTGGGAGAGGGAGAAGCAGGCTTCCCGCTGAGCAAGGAGCCTGATGCGGGGCTCGATCCCAGGACCCTGGGATCATGACCTGAGCCGAAGGCAGACGCTTAATGACTGAGCCACCCAGGCGCCCCATACAAACTGTTTCTACCAGGACAGGGTACAAAATCATTACATATAAATTCCTCAAGAGCAACCCAGCAGACAGTTATTTAAGTCCTAATACCTAAGTCCTAAATACCAAGATAATCGGCTTCCACTTAATTATATCCTCTCAAAGAAATGAACCCCACTAATAAGCTGATAAGAAATAATACGTTCACCAAAGCCCGCGCGTCCAGGTGTAAGATAAACACAGACCAGAACAAAACAGCGCCCGTTCATGTGCAGTGCTAGAAAGCTTCCAGAAGAATAAGAAAGTAGGAACTTCGGAGTCAAAGCGTTGAAGGCAACAGTCACACACAGTAAAGAGTTCATCTTCCTCAACCTGCTCACAGAGCTCCCTGCTGATTCTGCTGTCCATCCTTGCAGTACCTCTCAGGCACAAAACACCCTCAGCTTTGCCTAAGACACGCAGTGACCGACCACAGGAACAATGGATGTTACTGCTAACATGGATGCTGAGGATAATCCAGCCCATTTCCATCCTACTGGGAGGAACCAGAAGCCCAGAGGAATGAAGTAATTTGCCCAGGATCATACACCTGTATGCGACAGGGGTGTCTCCTGATGCCCCGTCCAGTTTTGCGCCCCCTCCCCCATGTTAAAATAAAAGTAGACCTAGCACTACTTGGTCTCGCTCTACCAAGAGTAAAACAGTACTGCGTGTTGGATGCATATTACCTTGTTCAAGGTGCTAAAAATGCTGTACCGACCGATATCTACCGAACTAGGTACCAAAGGTACCAAAGCTATAATTGAACAGTCATGGAGAGGTTATTATTAGTGCAAGATGTGACAGCACCACCTTGTTCTGCCCAAGCCAAAGGTGGGATCCTACTCGCAGGAAGGACGAGGGAGGGAACGTGCTGTAGGATGCCCAGCTTCGCTCCACCCAGGGAACGAGCATCCCTGCCTCCCACTCGGCATGGGTCCCTCTGCCCACCCACCACCTTTCTTGTCTCCTCAACACCTTTCTTCACCTCTCTGCCCTATTCTCTCTCCCCCCCTCCACTGGCTCCTTCTCTACCCAAACACACCCAATTCTCATCTGTATAAAAACAACTTAAAATCCCTTCTTTATCGATTCATCTATCGGTAGACATTTAGGTTGCTTCCATATCAGAGCTATTGTAAATAATGCTGATAAATACAGGTGTGCATATACCATTTTGAGTTCATGTTTTCATTTTGGGGGTGGGGGGTGCATACCCACCAGTGGAATGACTGGATCATCTGGTAGTTCTTTTAATTTTTTGAGGAACCTCCATCCTGTTTTCCACAGTGGCTACATCGATTTCCATTCCTGTCACTGCCATTCTTCTTCCCTTCCATCAAGAGGCAAATAAAGAACGTCCCCATTTGCTGGGAAGACTTCCCTCTTTCGACGCTCAAGTCAACCCCATGCAATCGGGCGTCACTGCTGGGCTATGGCCACGGGAAGCTGCTCTGGATCCAGGTCCCCGCTGGGCTCCTACTTCCAAATGCGATTGCTATTTTCCCTGCCCTTCTCTGGGCTTTCTCTGATTTCTGACACAGCTGACAGGAACAACTTTCCTCCACTTTCCTCCAACACCCACCCCCTCAACCGCCCCCAAACCTGTTCCCCCTCCTCCTCCTCTTCCCTTCTTCTCTATGACCAGAATTCTCCACGGTCACATCCAACTTTCTGAGTCACTGTACAACCCTCACAGGGGGATCCCCACATTCTCTTGTCTATCTCCAGCATCCTGATGGCACCCAATCTCACCCTGCAGCCATATTGCACCTCCGAGCTCCAGACCCCGCCCCCCAGGAAGGCCACAGCACCCAGCCTCCGCGGGTCCCAACACAGCATTCTGCTCTCCACCCCCACCACCACCCCTGCCCTGGGCTCAGCAAGCCCAGCCCTTCTGATCCCTCCTTCCATGAGCATCAGTATTTCCCTGACATATGCAGGGTCCCAGGCTCCAGAAACCTGACACCCCCGGCACTCCGCCCAGCTCAGTTCTGTTGCCCAGCCCCTCTTCCCTGAAATGTCCCCAGTGCACCTGCACTGGCCACTGCCCTCTTCCCTGTCTCACCTCATTTAACCCAACCCCAATTAATTCTCTCCTTAAACCCCTCCAGTGATGCCCCCTGTGAACCAGGAAAGCCCAAGCTCCTTGCCTCATGGGTAGCAGACCCCGACATCTGCCCACATTCTGCCTCCCGGCCTCCCCGCTGCAGCAATCCCTAGCTGCAACTTTCCTACACTGGCCTGGATCTGTCTCATCCCCCAGCTTTCAAAGGGGCCAAAATACCACCCAGCCCACTTACACTCACTTCAGAAATCCCTACTTATCCAGCAGTTCAATGCCGCCTCCTCCATGAATCCTCCCTGCCTTCACCTTCTCCTTTGCAACCACGGTACCTGATAGAGACTCCCATGTGGCTGGCATTATTTTGGCATGTCTGGCGTCCCTCGTGCAGGCTGAAAGTTCCTTGGGGGCAAGGATTGGCTTATGTCTGCAGCCCTGCTCCTGAGCACAGAGTGGGGCGTGCTGTGGCTAAGCCAGGTCACTGTATACAGCAGTGCGAGACCTACGCTTTCCTGCACAAAGGTGTCTGGCCCAGGTAATAAGTGAGCACTGAATCCAGCGGGCACTCTGTTCACCCCAATTATGTGCCCTGGAGGAAGGAGCACCGATTTCCCATGGGCACAATGGCTCCATACGGGTGAGCAGGAGCCTGGCCTGATGAACACACGCTCTAAGTTCCCTGCCCTCCCACAGCTCCCTGGCAGCCCCTTCCCTTCGCGTAAGAACCTAAATAAGCATCACAGCCAAGCTGCTTTATCCATTCCTGGAGGTGCCTGATGCAAGGAGACTTTGGAAATGGTGGCAATTGTGCTAATTAAGTTCTTGGAAACAAACACAAGTGGGCAAACATGGGCTCAAATTCAATATGGTATGTGAGCAGCACCAGGCCTTTTAGGCAGTTCCTGGGGCTGGTTGGAAAAACACATGAGCCCAAGAGAAAGACTGACCAACATTTGGCCTCAGCGAGACACAAAGCCATCTGTTCCTTGGGTCCCCTGCAGTCTCTCATCCTTTACCTACAGTTACTCTGGGAGCTGCCCTCATTTCCTCTGAATGTCAAGCATCACTTAGTAAAGATGATCCAGGGGTCAGAAGAGTGGACTATGTGCAAAGTACCAGACCAAGGATATGGGGGCTGAGATCGTAGATAAGATAGAGTCCCCTCCCTCTGTGAACTAATAAGAAGGAATATATCATAGCATTTATAATGTGCCCAACACTGCTCCTATCACTCTATGTATATTAAATCCATATCATTCTTACAACAACCCCATTAGGTAGGTACTATTGGGTTTTTTTAACAGTTTTTTTTTAAGTCATCTCTACACCCAACACGGGGCTCAAACTCACAACCCCGAGGTGAAGAGTCACATGCTCTGCCGACTGAGCCAGCCAGGTGCCCCAGGTAGGTACTATTATTATCCCCATTTTACAGATGAGGTCACAGAGGCCCAGAAGTTAAGTAACTTGACCAAGGTCTGGCGGGTAGTAAATGCCAGGGCCAGGATTCAAGCCCAGACAAGCTGGTGTCAGAGTCTCTCCTATTAACTGCCACATGATTTTTGCTCTCTAGAAGATGGGAAAAGACAATGGGGCTGGAATGGCAGCATGAGAAACTTGACAAATTCTCTCCTCAGGAACAATAAAACTGGACAAGGGGCATCTGGGTGGCTCAGTTGCTTAAGCAACCGACTCTTGATTTTGGCTCAGGTTATGATCTCAGGGTTTTAGGATCAAGCCCCACATAGGGCTCCCACACTCAGCAGGGAGTCTGCTTCCCTCTCTCTCCATCTGCCCCTCCCCCTGCTTGTGCATGCACTCTCTCTCTCTAAAATAAATTTTAAAAATCTTTAAAAAATGTTTTAAAACTAGACAAAATTGTAAAAATAAAAGACAAAACCCATAAAACCCACCATTTCAAGACTCTGGAAATCAACTAAAACATGCAAAAAATTGAGGAGCATTTGTTCATGAAAAACTTCTGAACCTCTAGTAAAAGCAAGAGGAATCTGGGTTCTTTCCCTCCCATGTTGATTGGCACAGTAGTTTTATCACACGAGTTGGCCATGCAAACCAACAGCCTCCCGGTTGGAAGGAGTCCACCTGATTTGAAGTGGAACATGAAAAACCCCACTCAGGGGCATTGTCAGCAAAAATAGCCTTCCCGATGGCAAATGAATGGCAAACATCAGCTACAAACATCTGAGGTTGTGGTGCTGGTTAGGGCAAACAACAGACTAGCAGACTAGACAGAAATTCAACAGCAAGATCAGCCATAAGAGTCCTTGATAAGCTCTCCACATATCTTTGGTTAACTGAAAGGCCAGGCAAAAGGAGGAGAAACCAGAGAGGGTCCATGCTCTCTACTCTTTCCAGGCTGACTGTGAGCCTGTGAATAGACAAAAGAGATGCAAAAGGACCCAGAAGAAATGAAAAGCTGGAGAAATTTAAAAACTGCCTTAATTTTGAGAGGCGTCTGGGTGGCTCAGTTGGTTGAGCGGCCACCTCTTGATTTCAACTCAGGTAATGCATGATCTGAGGGTCCTGGGATTGAACCCAGGTTGGGCTACATGCTCAGTGGGGAGTCTGCTTGAGGATTCTTTCTCTCCCTCTCCCTCTGCCCCTCCCCCTGCTCACAGTCTCTCTCTCTCTCTCTCTCAAATAAATAAATGTTTTTTTTAAAAAACTGGCTTAATTTTGAATGCAAATAAACTCTAACCAATCATTTGACTACACGGACACAGAGGCAACCCCTAAGGAAGCCAGGCTTCAAAATAAAAACAAGAATTTACAAAATGCAAAAAAAAAGAACCAAAAATTTTAAAACTGAGCCAACACACCAATGGCCACACACCACAAGAGAGACAGATACCACAGATTTAGTTCACACAAGTAATTAAACAGAATAACAACAAACCATGGGTGGGAATGGGGGGAGGTGGTTGGGGGACAGAAAACCAAATCCAGTGTTGCTAGAGTATATTATCTAAAATGTCCAATTTTCAACAAAAAACTAAGAGTCATGCAAAAAACAAAGAGGAAAGCATGGCTCTTCCTTACTCAGGGGGAAAAGAACAGTCAATAAAAGTCATCTGGGTGCACCTGACTGGCTCAATCAGAGGAGCATGTGACTCTTGATCTCATGGTCATGAGTTCAAGCCCCACACTGGGCACAGAGATTACTTTCAAAAAATTTTTTTAATAAAAGTCACCTGAAAGTGGGCCCCAATGTTGGACATAGAGACAGACTCAAAGCACCTACTATAAATATGTTCAAAACACTAAAGAAACCCATGTTTAAAAAATTAAATAGTAATATGATATTAATAACCCAGCAAATAGGTTATCTGAATAACAACACAGATCTCTCTCTCTCTCTCTCTCCCCCTCTCCCTTTCTCACACACACATATACACACCAAATGGAAATTCTAAAGTTAAAAGTATAGTAACTGAAATGAAAAATTCACTAGAGGGGCTCAATATCAGATTTGAGAAACAAAAACAAAACAAAAACACATAATAGATCCTCAATAAAATTAACAGCTGACTTTTCATCAGAAACAACATAAGTCAGAAAGCAATGTAATGGTCTATTTAAAGAACTGAAAGAAAAAACTGTCAACCAAGAATTCTACATCCAGCAAAACTATCATTTGAAAATGAAGGCAAAATAAAGATATTCCCAGATAAACAAAGACTGGGAGAATTCATTACTAGCAGATTTTCCTTGGATGTAATACTAAAGAATTCCTCAAGTGGAAAGAACACAATACCATACAGTAACTCAAATATACACACTAAGAAATAAAGAGCCCCAGAAAAGTTTGATGGGGGTAAATACAAAAGGCTGTATATACTTTTCCTCTTCTTTAAAAGGAAGAGGATTGCATAAAGCAATAACACTACTATACTGCATAAGCAATAACACTACCATATTATATATAGATGTAATATATATAATAACACAAATGAGGGAAAGTAATGGATCTGTATTAGAGCAAAGTTTTCATATTTTACAGGAATTAAGTTGGTACTGATCTGAACAGACTTTGATAACTTAAGATGCATATTGTAGAAGCAATCACTAAGAAAGTAATTCAAAACACAGGGGGAGGAGGAATTAAAATGAAATTCAAGAAAATATCTATTTAACATGGAAAAAGGCAATAAAGAAGGAACAGAGTAACAAAAAAGATACAAGACAAGAATTACAAAATGGCAGATGTGAACCCCACAACACCAACCTTAAGAGCCCCAAAACACATTGAAGCCAAAATTGACAAAGTGAAAGGAGAAATGAACAATTCAATGATAACAGCTAGAGACATCAATATCCCTCTCAATAATGGATTAAACAAAAATCAGTAAGGTTAAAGATGATTTCAGCACCACTTCCTACCAATCTTACAACTTAACAATAAAATAACCCAATTTTAAAAATAAGCAAGTAATGTGAACAATTTCACCAAAGAAACATGGAAATGTCTAATAAGCATTTGAAAAGATGCTCAGCATCATTAGTCTTTAGGGAAATGCAACTAGAAATCACAAGGTGCCACGACCCACCCACTAGAATGGGTATAATAACAAAACAGAGACAATACCAAGCATTCACACACATGGAGAAGAACTGGAAGCCGCATACACTGCTGGCGGGAATGTAAAAGATGAAGTGGTCACAGCCTCTTTGGAAAATAATTGAGCAGTTTCTTAAAAAGTTATATAAAGGTTAGTCAATTAAGCATCCAACTCTTGATTTTGGCTCAGGTCATGATCTCAGGGTAGTGAGATCGAGCCCCATGTCAGGCTCTGCGCTGGGCATGAAGCCTGCTTAGATTCTCTCTCCCTCTCTCCTTCCACCCTCAATCTACCCAAGAGGATTGAAAACATATGTCTACACAAAGATTGTGATAGCAGTATTCAAAATAACCCCAAACTGGAAACAACCCACATGTCCATCAATGGTCACTGGATAAACAAAACATGGTATAGCCATAAATCAAACATTAATCTAATCCAGTTAATATAATATCTACTAAAACTGAAATACCAAAGAATAGTATTTAGCAATAAAATGGAGCAAACTACCAATACACACTATAGCACAGATTCACCTCAAAACAATCATGCTAACTGAAAGAAGCTAGAAGTAAAAGACTGGTTATTGTATTATTTCATGTCTATGAAATGTCCAGGAAAGGCAAAGAAAGAAAGAAAGTAGGTTGTCTTGGGCTGGGATGGGGTGGGATCTGACTGCAAATAGGCAGGAGCAAACTTTTTGGAGTGATGGAGATGTTTTAAAACTGAACTCTGGTGATGGTTGCATTATTTTATAACAACTAAAAAATCATTTCATTGTATACTTAGAATGGGTGGGTTTTACGATATTTAAGTTATGCCTCAAGAAAATGGGAGGAGAAAAGAAGACAACAGGTGCAAATAGTCAAAACAGGAGGTGGAATGTGTAAGTGCAGTAAGAACACTGGGGAGTTTCAGGAAAGGCTTCCCACACTAGGTCTTGTAGAACAAGTAGAATGTGGATAGGTTAAGAGGAAAGAAAGGGAATCCAAGTGGAGACTCTAATAAGCTTATGCATGGAGGTGGGAAAGGCCGAGGTATGTTTGGTGAAACAGGCACCGTCTGGTTTGCTGAAGCACAGAGGTGGGGGCAACGTTGGGGTGGGGGTGGGGGAGAGTAAGACCCACCAGACAGTCTCACTTTCTGGCTCTGGGTCAGCTTCTCATATAAACCACTTTTTCTCCTTGTTCTAGATCGGTGATTATGGACTTCATGCTGGGCTGGCAATTTAGGAATCATCCAAGTGACGTCCAGAGCTCCAGAAGATTCTGGGGTACGTTTGGGGTGGGATCCAGGAGTTGCCTTTTTGAAATCTCTCTGGGAGACTCCAGTGCTATTTAAAATGCATGGATGGTTGCCCCCAAGAGTTCTCAACAGCTCTTCAGCTGGAAACACAGCAGCCTACCCTCCTTCCAGAAGTACATCTGATGACATCTTCACCCCAAATAGAGAGCAAGGGGTTTCCTTTTAGGAATTATTTTTTGTGAATAGGGAATAGGAAGCACCAAGAGTAAAATTCTAAAGCAGTGTTTTCAAACCTTTTTTTTATGATCACCCTCAAAGAGCCTTTATAGACATTTCTTCCCAATTGGCTCGCATGAAACTTTAATACCACAGACATACTGTATATGTTTATAAATTGGATGTAAATCTATGCTTAATACATAAAAAAGTAAGAAGTTTTTCTACCCCTCCCCACCCACAGGAAGCAATTTTCCCTCCCCTAGGGGTGATTTCAATTCCATCAAGAAGGCATGCTCTGGGATCTCATGGTGAAGGGAAGGGGGAGGCAACCCCTACCCACTGAGCATAATGCAAGTAGTATCTTGTGGATCTAAAATGTTAAACTCGGGGCACCTGGGTGGCTCAGTAGGTTGGGCATCTGCCTTCGGCTCAGGTCATGAGCTCAGGGCCCTGGAATCGGGCCCCCGCATCGAGCTCCCTGCTCAGTGGGGTGTCTGCTTCTCCCTCTGCCTCTCCCCCTGCCCCCTGCTCATGCTCACACACACACACTCTCTCTAATAAATAAATCTCAATATAAATAAATAAATCTCAAATAAAATCTTTAAAAAAATAATAAAATAAAATAAAATGTTAAACTCCTTTAGCTGGATTTTTCCAGCTCAATTGGAAATGAAGAAGTGAGTACAGCCATCCTGGCCAGAAGAGACCCAAATGACTCTGGAGGCCAGAGAATAACAGAACCAGGCCCAACCAGGAGAACTATTGCAGAAATGCAATCTTTTATGTCTAATAAAAGCTAGAAGCCAGGAGAGACACAATTTGGGGAAACTGCATAGACAAGCAGGGCTAAAATGGTATTAGAAAAATGATCCAATGTAAAAGAAAATGTAATCTCTGGAAGAACTGCAATCTCCAGCTTGTAGAACAGAGGCAATTGCCTCTCCAGTTGGATATTCAGGGCAGTGGAATCTTCAGCTCCATCAGAAAGTGGCTACCGCCCAACTCAAGACCAGAGCACGGACAGCAGTGTTGTTACATGCACCGGCAAGCAGGTATCATGGCTCTGTTCTTGAGCAGGGAGCCAGCCCCCTGTGTAACGGATAGCAATGGATGCATCCCCTGGGAATGCCACAGCCCTATTATATTAACTGGGTCACATTATCTCCCTTTGACTTCATGCTTAGAAAATAAGATGTGTTGAAAGAGACACCTTCACGCAAGCCAAGAACACCAGAAACAAACCAGGAGCATGGGCTTTCTGCATCTCATTCAATTTCTGCTCAGAAAACGCTATGTGTCTAGAGCAAGGACTTCCTCTCTCACTCACCTTCACCTGGCTTGGCTCCCCAGAGTTATGGCTCCCACACACCTCCTCACATTGACATGTCACCCACGGCAAGATGCCTTAACAGGGCAGAAAACAGAGGAGATGGTCTTGCGATTGCTGGCCTTGGACACCCAGTTCCAATACTGTCCTTGGCACACTGCTGCCATAGCCTGGACGGCGAGGCCAACTCAGCTTGGCACAAGGGAGCAAACCCATCCACTTGGCCACCCATGTCCAGGAAGACAGCTTTATCATGACGATATTCCTAGCATTTGCATCAGCAGAAACACCTGCCACAGTGTGTTCTGGGCCATTCTAAAGAGCGAAGATGAAGGAAATGGTCAGAAATCAGGAGAAGCTTGATGGCTTATTTTGATCCAAAGAATGTGAAAACATCATGTTCTTCCCTAAAAGACTAGTTGTAAGACCCAACTTAATATTTTTGTTTTGTTTTGTCTTTTCCTTAAAGATTTTAGTTTTTTAGAGAGAGAGTAGGTGGAGGAAGGGCAGAGGGAGAGAGAAAGAGAGTCACAAGCAGACTCGGCGCAGAGCATGGAGCCCAAGGTGGGGCTCGAACTCACAACCCTGAGATCATGATGTGAGCCGAAACCAAGAGTCAGACACTTAACCAACTGAGCCACCCACGTGCCCCTGTTTTGTTTTGTCTTAAAGACAACAATCTGTAGAGACAATGGCAAACAGTATGGTAGGAACTTACCACACTTCACTTGTTAATTCTCGTAGTTTTCCAGCTGCCAAGAAGGCATTATTCTATTTTCTGGAGGCGATGCAAGATCAGAAGTTATGTATGTTTCCTTAAGATCACACAGCCAGAACGTGGCAAGGACAGATTTCAACCTAGGACTGTCTGGCTCCTAAGCCCGTGATACCTCTTGGCAAAATCCTGGCTGGCATCATAGAGACATTTTCTTTTTCTTTTTAACATATAATGTATTATTTGTTTCAGGGGTACAGGTCTGTGATTCATCAGTCTTACACAATTCACAGCACTCACCATAGCACATACCCTCCCCAATGTCCATCACCCAGCCACCCCATCCCTCCCACCCCCCACCACTCCAGCAACCCTCAGTTTGTTTCCTGAGGTTAAGAGTCTCTTAGGGTTTGTCTCCCTCCCTGGTTTCATCTGGTTTAATTTTTCCCTTCCTTCCCCTATGATCCTCTGTCTTGTTTCTCAAATTCCTCGTATCAATGAGATCATATGATACTTGTCTTTCTCTAACTGACTTATTTCGCTTAGCATAATACCCTCTAGTTCCATCCATGTCGTTTGCAAATGGCAAGATTTCTTTCTTTTTTGATGGTTGCATAATATTCCATTGTATATATATATACCACATCTTCTTTATCCATTCATCTGTTGATAGACATCTAGGCTCTTTCCATAGTTTGGCTATTGTGGACATTGCTGCTATAAACATCAGGGTGCAGGTGCCCCTTCGGATCACTACATTTGTATCTTTGGGGTAAATACCCAGTAGTGCAATTGCTGGGTCGTAGGGTAGCTCTATTTTCAACTTTTTGAGGAACCTCCATACTGTTTTCCAGAGTGGCTGCACCAGCTTGCATTCCCACCAACAGTGTAGGAGGGTTCCCCTTTCTCCACATCCCCCCCAACATCTGTCGTTTCCTGACTTGTTAATTTTAGCCATTCTGACTGGTGTGAGGTGGTATTTCATTGAGGTTTTGATTTGGATTTCCCTGATGCCGAGTGATGTTGAGCACTTTTTCATGTATCTGTTGGACATTTGGATGTCTTCTTTGCAGAAATGTCTGTTCATGTCTTCTGCCCATTTCTTGATTGGATCATTTGTTCTTTGGGTTGAGTTCTTTGGGTTGAGTCTTGTTGAGTTTGATAAGTTCTTTACAGATTTTGGATACTAGCCCTTTATCTGATGTGTCATTTGCAAATACCTTCTCCCATTCTGTCAGCTGTCTTTTGGTTTTGTTGACTGTTTCCTTTGCTGTGCAAAAGCTTTTTATCTTGATGAAGTCCCAATAGTTTATTTTTGCCCTTGCTTCCCTTGCCTTTGGTGATGTTTCTAGGAAGAAGTTGCTGTGGCTGAGGTCGAAGAGGTTGCTGCCTGTGTTCTCCTCAAGGATTTGGATGGATTCCTGTCTCACATTTAGGTCTTTCATCCATTTTGAGTCTATTTTTGTGTGTGGTGTAAGGAAATGGTCCAGTTTCATTCTTCTGCATGTGGCTGTCCAATTTTCCCAACACCATTTGTTGAAGAGACTGTCTTTTTTCCATCGGACATTCTTTCCTGCTTTGTTGAAGATGAGTTGACCACAGAGTTGAGGGTCCATTTCTGGGCTCTCTATTCTGTTCCACTGATCTATGTGTCTGTTTTTGTGCCAGTACCATACTGTCTTGATGATGACAGCTTTGTAAGAGAGCTTGAAGTCCGGAATTGTGATGCCACCAGCTTTGCTTTTCTTTTTCAACATTCCTCTGGCTATTCGGGGTCTTTCTGGTTCCATACAAATTTTAGGATTATTTGTTCCATTTCTTTGAAAAAAGTTAATGGTATTTTGATAAGGATTGCACTGAATGTGTAGATTGCTCTAGGTAGCATACACATTTTCACAGTATTTGTTCTTCCAATGCATGAGCATGGAACGTTTTTCCACTTCCTTGTGTCTTCCTCAATTTCTTTCATGAGTATTCTATAGTTTTCTGAGTACAGATCCTTTGCCTCTTGGGTTAGATTTATTCCTAGGTATCTTATGGTTTTGGGTGCAATTGTAAATGGGATCCGCTCCTTAATTTCTCTTTCTTCTGTCTTGTTGTTGGTGTATAGGAATGCCACTGATTTCTGTGCATTGATTTCATATCCTGCCACTTTACTGAATTCCTGTATGAGTTCTAGCAGTTTTGGGGTGGAGTCTTTTAGGTTTTCCACATAAAGTATCATATCATCTGCAGAGAGTGAGAGTTTGACTTCTTCTTTGCCGACTCGGATGCCTTTTATTTCATTTTGTTGTCTGATTGCTGTGGCTAGGACTTCTAGTACTATGTTGAATAGCAGTGGTGATAGTGGACATCCCTGCCGTGTTCCTGACCTTAGGGGTAAAGCTCTCAGTTTTTCCCCATTGAGAATGATATTCGCTGTGGGTTTTTCATAGATGGCTTTTATGATATTGAGGTATGTACCCTCATAGAGACATTTTCTAAGTACGGTTCTTATCATTCTCTTACAAGACACGGCACGTCCTGATGATAAACATCTCACGTAAGGCTTACCTTTATTCACACAGGAAAGTCTGTCCTCCAGAGGAAGCACCTCCGAATGCCATTTCTGCCTAGAGTCCCACCTCTGAGAAGCACCTGTGGCCACACCATGGATGTGACTTTTATCTGGTTCGCAGAGAAAGTTTTTTCAGCTTTGTGATTGGAGCCCTCACTGTTAATCCTCATCCAGGAAATCATGTGCTGGCTTACAGAGTACAGAGTACACAGGGGCATATGTGTATGCTGGGAGCATTTCTATAAAAAGCCCCTGCCTTAATTCTAGGACCACATTATGAACTAAAGACCGTTTCATTAAGGGCTGTCTCAGACCATGCCTGTTTCCTCCTATTCAGCCCCTGTCTCTAAAGTCAGCTGCAATTCCCTAAAGAGAAGAGAAACAAATGAGGAAAACAAACATCAAGAGTTGGAGGAATCAGGCTTCTCTGGAGGAGTTAAACCACAAACAGAGTGAGCAGCTTTACTGAACGGCTTCCCACTCAGAAACAAGAGAGGGTTTGGGTCATTTTGGCAGAGGTGGGTCAAGACAGTTCAATATCCCCTGCTCTGCTGAGTTAAATCTATGTGGGCTCTAAAGGGAAGGTTTGCATTTATTAGAAGAGAAGAACATAATAAAAATGCAAACAACCACATGATAATTTAATAACCTGTAATGATAAATGCCACAACCCTTGCGAACTCAAAAGATTAGACAGAAGGAAGCTGGAGTACGTGCTTGGTACAATAACCCTAAATGTTTAGACCAGGAGTCAAGGAAATAGCTTCAGTATCTCATCTGGTATGAAATGGGACAGATTATGAAGAACTACTGGACGCACCAAGAATCAATGGTATCGGCTGGGAAACCAAATAACAAGTCACACTAATTTTCTCCCGGTAATCAAATGTTAGTTTCATTTACAAAAAGCTTCCATATGGAATTCTGCCTCAATAAAGCATTCCGTGCTGGCGCCAGATAATCAATATGGTTGAGCTAGCCCCTTCTAGCAGGGAGCACACTCGTTTCCAAACAGCCCAAACTCCTACAGCCTGGTAATAGTTTTCACTTACAGTAATGCTCTGCTGGGAAACGCATCATATGAAACTTCTTGACGCTTCCTTTCCCATTTCATTAAGAAATGGATCCAGAGCTAGAGGCACCGCTTTGGAATTGAACTTCCTCTCTGCCCAAACGGATCATCCCACTGTTAACATCTCTGGTAATCACATCTCATTTCTCCCACCCGGACACCAAGGAAATGCATTGTGTTAATAACATAGGGTTGCTTAAATCAGGCAGTCACGTGGCTTCTTGCCCACAGGTCATTTTGCTTTAAAGGCTCCTTTTTCATGTAAAATACATCCCCTCAAATGTAGTTCAAGAGATGGACCTGAAGAGATGAGCGTACACAGCTACAGGCTGGGAAATAATTGCCGTGGAACTCTGTTCCCAAAGGACAAAGGAACAGGGTCTTCTGTGTCCACAAAGAAAATTCCCTGAGTCTCTGGAGAGGACTTGATAGCCACAAGTCCAAGATGTCTGTGTGGAAGAATGGGCTCAGCTTTGAGACAGTGGCTCGCTACAATCTGCTCCTAAGACACACAGGGTCTGGAGGGTCACTGTGTTGCACCTCTGTGTAGCAGGAACATATAATAGGGGGTGAGTAAGCCCTTATGAGGTGAAGTGGGGCTCAAACTCAGGTAGCGCTGACATCACCAAAGAGCCTTTCAGAAACGCAAAATCTCAGACCCCAGACTTACAGAGTCAGATTGGGCATTTTAGCAATATCCTCAGGTGATGTGCCCCTTGCTGTCCGAGAAACATTGCCCCAGGCTACATGCTTTATAGTCCCCTAACCTGCACTGCATGGTTTCACAAAGCTTCCAAGCAGTCTCCTGAAGTAAGATGGAAGGAAGATAAGCTTATTCAGTCAATGGAAACTCCAAATACCCAGTCTCGCTGTCTATGTATATTTGGGAAGGAGGGTATATAAACACTCTCCCTGTGACCTTCACATACCCAAACCGCCCATTAGTAAGTTCTGTCAGCTCTACTGGGTAGAGCCCCATCTGTCCACTCTTCTGTCTCCACTGTGCCATCTGTGCCCCAAGGACCACTATCCCCTCCCCGTATCACCCATGCACTACCTGTATGGCAATTAAAGAGGTACATGCAGTACAGGGGGCACTGTTCAGTATCTTCCGACAGCTCCCCATGGCACTCAGAATAAAAATCCTGAACACCAGACCCCCGCCCACGAAGTCCTGAAATATCCCACCCGGCCCTCCTCTCTAAGATCATCTCCTGCCACAGTCCTCTATGCTCATCATCCCAACCACATGGCCTTCTTCCTGTTTTGTAAACAGGCCAAGTGCAGTCCCAACTTCAAGACCATTGGCTGCTCCCTCTGCTGAGAACACTCTTATCCCAGATCATGACAAAGCTGTTTCCCCACCAGTAGGTTCCAGGTCAGGTGTCCCTTCCTGAGGGAGGCTTTCCTTAAACAAGCACCAGCATCCCTTCCAACCCAGCCACCACCACAATGCCCTTTTATCCTCATTGCTTATTGAATGCTTTCACATTATCTATTCCTTCAGTAGCAGCTAAGTTCCTTGAGAACCAGGATCTCTCTCTTTGCTAACTACTAGTGCCAAGAAGAGTAACTGGCATACAGCAGGAACTTAATATTTACTCACTGAATGGATGGATGGGTGGATGGATGGATGGATGGATGGGTGGATGGATGGGTGGATGGATGGATGGATGGGTGGGTGGGTGGATGGATGGATGGATGGGTGGATGGGTGGATGGATGGATGGGTGGATGGATGGATGGATGGATGGGTGGATGGATGGATGGATAGATAGATGGATGGATGGATGGATAAGATGGATGGATGGAAGGTTGCATGGATGGATGGATGGATGGATGGATGGACGGATGGATGGATGGATAGATAGATGGACGGATGGGTGGATGGGTGGATGAGAAAGTGCTGGCCTAAAAGTTCCAGTCCTGTGGTTCTCAATTCTGGCTGCATGTTAATCACCCATGAATGTTTGCAAAAATGCCGAAACCAGACCAACCAAATCACAAACTCTGAACACTAGTGTTCAGAAAACTGTGCTAACATGGTTGCCACTAGCCACAGGTGGTTGTAAGTTTAAATTAAGATTGCATAAAACTTAAAACACAGTTCCCTGATTGCACTACCCACATGTCAAGTGCTCCTTACCCATATGCAGCTAGTGGCAACTGACAGGAGTTCAGGGCAGGCCATCCCAAAATGTGCCACTCTGGCACTTTGATTATTTTGAATTAAAAGTTTCATAAGAAACAGCTGATATAAGGACACTCTGGCCACCCTTTGTCTCCCTAAAAACAGGAAATAGATCTCCCATGTGAAAGGCACCTTCCCTGCACCAGGAGGAAAGGAGAAATCCTTATCACCAGAGACAGTGAATCTGGAGCCCAGAAGACTATGTAAACAAACCTTGTTGCTTCCTTGTTAATTTACCACCCAAGCTCGAACTTCTTTGTCTTGTCAATTCTTCACAAATTTATTGTTTCCTTGTCAAAAAGGTATAAAAGCTGTCTGCTTGGGTCACTTCTTTGGGTCTCATATCTTTAAGGCCCCATACATACAAAATTAAATTTGTTTTTCTCCTGTTAGACTCTCTATTACAGGGGATGTCTCTGTCAAGAACCTAAAAGGGTAGAGCGAAATTTATTTTTCCTCCCCTACACTACTCTAGTGTACAGCACCAATACAACACATTTCTATCATCATAGAGAGTTCTATTGGAGAGCACTATTCTAGAACTCCATCTGAATCTAATTTCTTATGTGACTCATTTATGCCTTGAACTACACTTATTGAGCACCTATCACTACCCGGACACCATATGAAGTGCTAAAAAATAATGGTAATAATAACAATAACCAAAACAATAACAAAAATAGCAGAAAATACTTCCACAGTGCTTACTATGTATTCCCAGGTATTGTTCTACAAGCTCTACATATACAAGTTAATTTCATTTTCCTATTAGCCATATTAAAGATACTATTATAATCCTCATTTTACACATGAGGAAACTGAGACAAAAGGGATTTAAGAAACTTGCCCATGATCACACAGCTGGTGAGGTGAGGGGTCAGAATTTGAATCCAGTCCCTGTCAAACAGCTGTTTACAAAGGCAGAGCGGGAAAAGACTGGAGAGTTCCTCCACATTTCTTAAGGGTGACAACGGTGTCTCGGGCTGACCAGGGGGCTTGCTCAGGGGCACAGCCAGCATCTGGCACGGCCTAGGTAAGAGCTCCACTGCTGTGGTCTTAGCTGTTCTGACTACCTACTTCTGTCAGAGGAATGCAGCCCAGGAAACGAGGTCCTGGCTGGAAAATTCCTCTAAAACCTGAATGGATAAGAGCTATCTGCATTCACACTGCCCTGCTCACAGGTACACCCACCTATTCTGTGGCAATTCCGGGACACGTGGCAGAGAGACTGTGGTGCTGGGCAGGGCCTCTTCAAATACCTCTGGGCTCTGAATCTGCAGTCAGCTGTTCCTTGGGTGCGTTTCTCCAAATAGTGACTCAAACCTCTATCCCCATGTTTCCCATGACTCAGTGAGGTAGGCTGATGGAGGGGGACATAGCAAGCCTGAGAGCTAGATCCACCTCCTCATTTCCAGGGACCATCATCTATTTAAGTAGTAAGACCACAAAGAACACTCATTGATCCTATTACTTCACTTTTGAAATAGTAATATGAGCACCTTGTGGGCAGTTGCAGGATTTAGAAATTAAATCCTCCAAGAATCAAAGGGGCAAAGATGGCAGGCAGCTTGTCCTTTCAATGTCACACCAGGACACTGTTTAACAGACTTACACAGATTAACTATCTAGGGCAAGGGTCAGCATACTACAGCCCTTTGGCCAAATACCACCCTCCACCTGCTTTGCAAATGTGGCCAAGCCACCAAGACTACTTTCCTGCTTCAAGAGCAGAGTTGTGAGGTTGTGTGAGAGCAACAGAGGTGTGTGGTCTGGAGAGCTTAAAATATTTACTGTCTGGCTCTATACAGATCAGCCAAACCTGGATCTAGAGAAGTATACCTGGCTTTGATTTTGTTATTTTCTATATATCAAGGGCTTGGACACTGTGAAGGTACACGCTAACTTATAGACTTCTATACCATAGAAAAGAGAACCCCAAAAGTTACAGTAATACTGCCTTGTAGGATGCTCATTAATTTTGTATCTAATTGTGACAGACTGGGTTTCTCAGGAGACAGACTCTGAAATGGTCACTATGGAGCCACAAGTTTATGAAGGGATGTTCTAGGAGTCAAGCCCCAAAGAAGGGAGGGAAGGAAGCAGGACTAAGTAGAGAAAGAAGGTAAGCTGGGACACAGTTGTGACAGGCCTTGGCTGACTCTATGGGCAGTTCTGAACAGAGGATGACCTCGAGAGATGCAATCAGGGGGTGAGAGGTCTGGGCTTTATCCCCATTCATGGATCAGATACTGGGTACAGGCTGCCCTGAGAGGGAACATGTCTTCAAGCTAGGTGACTATCTTCAGCCAAGGCAACTCCTGAAGGAGCTGACAGCTAAGGGCTAAAAGGATTCAGAGCAAGTCTCCCCCCTCCTCCCCAAAATGCACCACTTTGGCATGTGGATTATTTTAAGCTGAAAATAATTAAGGTCCAAAAGACTCAGGAAGAGCTTTTAACCTCCCCCTTAACCGCCTCTAAGAATTTAGATAGAGGGGCGCCTGGGTGGCTCAGTTGGTTAAGCGACTGCCTTCGGCTCAGGTCATGATCCTGGAGTCCCAGGATCGAGTCCCGCATCGGGGTCCCTGCTCGGCAGGGAGTCTGCTTCTCCCTTTGACCCTCCCCCGTCTCATGCTCTCTCTCTCTATCTCATTCTCTCTCTCAAATAAATAAATAAATAAAATCTTAAAAAAAAAAAAAAAAAGAATTTAGATAGAGGTCCTAGTCCAGGAGAAGTATCACCAGAGATAACTATACAAAGTCAAGGCTAGGTGGGATAAGGGGTGCGGGGCTCATAGGGCCTACCTGTTCGATTCCTCTCTGTGTCCCACTGTCTCTGCAAGGCACAATGAACATTTGTTTACGAAACATTTGCTCTTCCCAACTTCCTATAAATTGTCTTCTTTCCCTTTGAAGCCCTAGACCCCTATCCCTCCTTAGCTCAGGATGGCATATAAGCTTCAGATGCCTGTCTCAGAGCCTCTCAGATCTCTCTGGCACTCCAGTACATATGAAATTAAATTTGCTTTCTTCCTGTTAACCTGTCTTAATAAGTCAATTAACAGACCAGCCAAAAGAAACTAAAAGAGTGGTGGAAAATTTTTTCCTCCCCTACAGAGCTTTCTGCTGGCAACACTTCCAGAAGCTGGGGTACGTCAAGGCTGATCTGAATGGCACCCCACCATTTCCCCCACACTTACCTAATTATTCTCTTCTATCCTTTTTCTTCAAAATGCCTATAAATACCCAGTTCCTCAAATGCTCTTTGAGTCAGCTTTACCAACTTACTGGTTCCCTCATTAATTATTTAAATAAAACATTTGACTCAGGTTCCCTCTATAATTATATGAGTGGCATGTTTTTTCACTTTTTCCAAATTTTTTTGGCAGAATGCACATGTTAAATGGAAATTATTGCAATATTATTATAAACGTAATGGAGAAAGCCATTATTTAAAATGAATGGGAAGTTTACTCCCCAGCAAGATCTTCACTCCTACATTCCTTCTCAACATTCCACCCAGGGCAGAACTGGGGCACCAGTGAGGACAGCAGTGAACTGCTTCTCCTCGAAGGTCAGTTTGATGGCTAGCTGGAGGGGCATGGGAGGCTGCCCAGACCAGAGAATGCTGGAAAACAACCAAAGAGGAAACCTGAGGCTAAATCAGGAGTTGGTGTCTATCAGAGCCTTTATCTGGCTAGTGCCAAGGAGCAGACAGTATTTTCTGGGGAGTCTAGTTAAGTCTCTATGTGTGCAAAAGTAAAAAGGTAGACAGAGCATCTTGAACACCTTTGCTTAAAAATGCACAGTGAGAATCAGAATTGTTAAGGCCACTCCAAGAGGGATACAGCCCTGGGAGAGGCCGCTGGGAGGGTCCTGTGCCTGCTGGTGAGGCTTCCAGCCTAGTCATAAGTAGGTGTTGAGAGGAAGGTCCAAGGAAGGCTCAGGGAAGACCTGATATGTAATACATGCTTGCCACAAACAGAGTACATGGCCATGATTAGGAGCAACAGGCAACTTACATAGAAATATAACAACAAATGAATGGAAATGAATGTAGTGGTGGAGAGACAGATAATTGTAAAATAAAGCAAATATAGCAAGACATTAACTACAGAATCATAACAGCAGGTAAATGGGTATTCACTGGACAATTCAACTTTTTTACATGTTTGAAATACTTCATAATAAAATGTTAGGGGGAAATGATTACTGACATACAGAGGGAGCAAAACATAATCTCAATCCTTCTATATTCCACATGTTAAATGTGTACATACTTATAAAATATACATATTTACATACATGCAGATATATAGATATATGCACACTCATACACACACACACATATACACACACAGTCATAAATGAATAAAACACAAATATAAGCAGAGGATTGGGCATGTAAACGAAAGGAAAGATACTTGGTCTGGGTTTGTATTTTGTTCTGGCAAGAAATTAATGGCACAGTGTTTCCTAGACAAAAACCAGGAAACTGTAGACCATCTCCCCTTAAAGTCACTTATTCTTAAATGTAACAGAAAATTGCTCAGGGAAGAAGGTATTTATGAACTAGATGTCATAAAATAATAACAATTCTGAATGAAATCATTCAACCTATAAAGGAAGGAAACACAATTCAAATATCCTACATTTGCCTTAACTCCACGTTGATTTGCCTGGGCTAACAGCCTAAATGAACATGTAGAAAGCAAGGCTATTGTTATACAGATAAGTCTGGGTGGATTCCAGGTGTAAATAATTATGCTGTACTTGACACTAAGTGAATAGCAATCACTTTTGAAATAAGCCTATCTTACAGAGTTTCCAGTAGTAAATTCACAGAACAAGCCAGCACTGTGTGCGACAAGGCATGGAGCCTTGAGCTAAAGCACAAGTCCTACCCAGCACCAATGGCCACGATCACCCACAAGTATAAGGAGAGGCTATGTGAGCTTAGGACCAGAAACCCAGGGAAACAAGGGCTGCAATATGGCCTGAGCAATGAGTTGCAGCTTAAGGGAAGCTGTCAGAGGTACCCAGTACTCCAAAGCCCACAAAGCGCTATGAATGCACCCCAGATTCAGTGTGGCCACCCACAGTCCTTCCCCGGTGACATACCGAATTCGCTTTTTTTTTTTTAAAAGATTTTATTTATTTATTTGACAGAGAGAGACACAGCAAGAGAGGGAACACAAGCAGGGGGAGTGGGAGAGGGAGAAGCAGGCTTCCTGCAGGGCAGGGTGCCCAACGCAGGGCTCGATCCCAGGACCCTGGGACCATGACCTGAGCCGAAGGCAGACGCCTAATGACTGAGCCACCCAGGCGCCCCCAGAATTCACTTTTATCCAAGGAGTTTGCATTTCCAACCTAATAACCTCAGTCAAGTAGGGGTGGCTCAGTCAGTTAAGCATCCACCTCTTGATTTTGGCTCAGGTCATGATCTCAGGGTCACAGGATCGAGCCCCGTGTTGGGCTCTGTGCCAAATGTGGAGCCTGCTTAGGATTTCTCTCTCTCCCTTTCCCTCTGCACCCCCCAACCCGTGTCTCTCAAAAATAAGTAAATACATACATACATACATACATACATACCTCAGTCATGGAATAATAGGGTTAATAGGGTTTTGCTGTACAGAGAACTAACGATGTCAGCTTACCTGGAATATATTTATTCTGTAATAATAAATGCTTGCCTATTATTATTAATACAAGCAGTTTTACTGAGCACTGATTATGGAGCAGATTCTGTGCTAACCACCTTTCTGCATTAATCGTCCTCATCCTCATGCAATCCTATGAGGTAAGGGCTATCATTACTCCATGTTGCAGACAAAGAAACTGAGGCTCCTTATGCCCAAGGCCAACGGTGAGAGGCGGACTGGAATGTGGGCAGTGTGACCACAGGGACACACTGAACGCTCCCGCCAACACCAGTCACCGTTGTGCATAAGTCACGTGCACAACCGGAAGTGAGTGCGTAACAGACATTAAGTGAATGAAAAGCAAAGTACAACAGCGAGAGCATCTTGAAGGCCCAAAGGCACAGCCCCTGAAGATGTAATGAGAGGGCCAGCAGCCCACAGGGGCTCAGCACACCAGGCCCCGGGCCACCTGCCATCCGGATGATGCCGCCAACCCCACCTACGAGGCCGGGGACTTGGGAGCTCTCTGACAAAGTACTGACTCCCGGCTCTGACTCCCGGCCAGCCCCATACTCAGCAGCAACGAGGCAGGCACCGCATTATCGATTGGGAAAATATCACAACCAAACCAAACCACAAACAAGGGCGTAATTAAAGCTCTTTTACTTCTGTTTATAAGTATCTGAAATCTGCCAAGCACAGATCACTGCAGAGAGCAAAGCAGCATGTCTTGCAGCCTACTTGGCCTTTTCTTCTCCCACCTGGGATCCTGTCTGAGAAAAGGAAGTTAATTATCTCCTGCAGCACAGACAATGTGCCAAGACCTAGACGAGGTGCTTTCCACAAACGTTATCTCATTAAATCCTGGCACAAACCGTGTAGCACAGGTATTATTAACTTCAATTTAGATACAGGAGGAGAGGGTCGGAGAGCTTCAGTAACTTGTCCAGGGTACACAGCTAGCATGGCAGAATGAGAATTTAAACCTCCAGCTGCACATCCAGCCTGGATTCATTAAATCGCGTGGCCACCTCCAACATCCTTCATCACAAAGACGGTCAGAAGACAGGGTGAGAGCAGCAGGTCTGCAGAAGCTCCTAGGATTGAGGGGCGCCTGGGTGGCTCAGTCGTTAAGCGTCTGCCTTCGGCTCAGGTCATGATCCCAGGGTCCTGGGATCGAGCCCCGCGTCGGGCTCCCTGCTCAGCGGGAAGCCTGCTTCTCCCTCTCCCACTCCCCCTGCTTGTGTTCCCTCTTCTGCTGTGTCTCTCTGTCAAATAAATAAATAAAGTCTTAAAAAAAGAAGTAGCAGAGCAGCAGCAGAAGAAGTAGTAGTAGTAGTAGTAATAGTTCCTAGGATTGAAATTGGTCTGTTAGTACAAAGTGGCAAACCACCTCTGCAGGGCAGCCCAGCAACCCTGGGACCGGCTGGGCTCTAAACGGCCAAGGCCGCCAGGCCATTCGAAGATGCCAAGATGAGGCTGAGCTCTGTTTGGCACCCAGTGCTGTGGGGCTCCCATGCACACGGGCAGCACCGTGTCGCTCGACGGGGTGGGGTGCGGGCGAGGGGTGCAGGGCTTGCTGCTGCAGCATCTCAGCCGAGCCGGCAGGCCAACAGGACCCTGATTAAAAACCTTCATTCAGGGTGGCTGTTGGGGGCGCTGGGTGGGCAGGGGTGCTTGGACAGCCAAACTCCATCAGGACATGGCTCCAGCATTCCTGCACTCAGAAGGAAATGGTAGAGGGAAGGGACAGAGGATGACAACATTCTAAATGAGAACAGGAAAGTATTGAGGAATAAAGCAAAGATAGCATCCGTCCATGAGCATGTTCTATATAACTCTGAATTCGAAGGCACTTCTAAGCCCATCCATGACCCCACACTGAGGAAGTAGGCGCCTGACCGTGATAATGACACCCCGCGTTCGCACATGTCACACAAAGGGCCATAAAGGACTCCACTGGGAAAGGGAGTCTCGGCCACCACACAGACGCACACAGAAAGGAGGGGGAAATACAGTCTTGCCTCCCCTCCCCATCAAGTGCAATGCCAGCTATAAGCAGAGTTCCTTCACCTCCGAGCTTCGAGTTCTGAACAAGAATATATAAATTGCAGGATTAGAAATGGAAGACGTAGGCACTTTTCCACACCGGCCATCTTCGGGGACCCATTAAATACCCCTTATCCCTCATTTTCCCAACTTCTACAGAAAATCCACAAAGCACCATCATATCACACCCTCAGTGCTCATCTGGAGTTAAGCCAGACTGCTCGAATTGATGGAGTCGGGGTGAGGTCCTAGGAACAAGGCGAAAAGGTAAGGACGCTGAACGCCTCCCTGCACGACAGAACTCAGCAGTCAGTAAACGCATAAACAGGGTCACACTGTAGAAACAATACTGATGCGGGATAGAACACCTCTCTTTGGAAGGGCAAAGCATAAAGAGGCAAATCACTCGTGTCCATGTTCATACTCACACAGGGCCCCCAGAGAGGGAGACTTCAGACACTTGTCCCACATATGAGAAAGCCAGGGGCTTATAGGGATCTCATCTAATGGTAGGACTATGTGTTGGGGATAGGGTGGGGGTCTTAATTAAAAGAGAAGCATAGCAGATGGGCTCTAATGTCATTTTTCAGCTAATAAGAGTTAGCTCACGAAAAAAGACACAATTCTCGAGCTTCCAATATAGATTTTTGTGCAATATTACTACTACAGGGAAAACTTTTCCATTGCACAGTTAACAGAGACCAAAGAAGCACAGGATACACTAAAGGAAAGGCAAATATGTACAGGCTAGTAGGGGCACTGGAGAAAGGCACTGATCATCCTGGCCAGCCTGAAAGAATACTTAAAAGGGATCAGTTCAGCATTATGATGACTCACGGGGATCTGGAACAGTAGATCTGGTCTTCCAGCTACCACTCTGCTCTCATCTCTTACCACTTTCCCCCTTGCTCCCCCTGCTAGGGACTCACTAGCCTTTCTATTCCCTGATCACAGCACACATGCCTCAACCATAGGCCATTTGCACTTCCTATTCACTCTGCCTGAAACACTCTTGCTCTGAATAGCTATGTAATTTGATCCTATACTTCCTCCAAATCAACTCAAATGTCACCTGCCCAGAGAGGCCTTTCTCTACCTCCCCATACATTAGCAGCAAAATAAAAAGGGGGGTGTGAGGTTCAGTTCAGACAGCATATGGCTGCGCACAGTCGGGATCTACCCCAAACTGCCCATTGTGAATGGAATCAAGGACAGAGACAGATGCACATATCCAAGGGCCATCCTAGCAGTTTAAGGGTTAATATCTTACAAAAGCTAAAACCCAAACAAGGGCCCATTCTCAGCATTATTAGAAGACCCTGGGCGTTCCTGACCCAGCTGCCCAGCAGAGAAGGGTTCCCCCTTCCTGGAACATGTAAGATTTCAGACACTCTGGTGTTTGGCTGCTAAAAGAAAGAGGAGTCTGCCCAGCTTCTACGGGAGACGGAGAAGCCAGGACAGCTTTGAAAAGGGCACTCCAGCCTCTGATGTCCTGTGTCTTCCCTTGAGAAGCTCTTGCCCTCTGAGCTCGTTCAAGGAGAAGCCAGGATGGCCCTCCTGCCCTAGGGAGTGAGCTCTGGGAAGGTAGCCCTGGAGAAGGCGGGGCAATGACAGAAAAGGCAGAGTTGGCTCTGGGGATGTCCAGTGATAATACAAAGAGGCAAAGAAGGAAATCGCCTCTGTTGTGTGAGGACCCACCTACTAGCTGACCCAGAGCAGAAAGCCAGGCTCAGCACCCCTGTGCACCCCATCAGCCACTCGTTCCCAGGCCCCCACATGGGATAGGGTAGCTTTTTCCTACTAAATGAGCAAGAATCAGACAACCCGCATAATGGCACCTTTTCCCAGAAAGCTGTCCTGATGTGCTGGAGAAAGATATCAGACTTTATGCTCCTTGAACCCAGGTGAACCAGGAGGGCTCCAGCTGCTGAACCCAAGCAATTTGGAGAGGTTCTGATGAGTTAACCTCTGTGGAGCTGTTTCCTCAGCTCTTAAAGAATTCTGCTATTTTAAGAGTTAAATGAGATGATATGTGGGAAACACTCAGTACAAGGCCTGGCACAAATGGGTATTCAGAAAGTGCTAAATTTGAACAAATTATGATGATGATTTAAAAAAGGAAATGTCAAAATTAGAACCCAAATCCAACTATCAAAGCTTTCTAGAAAGATGCAAATTGTGGAAATCACTTAAACCCCATTTAATACTAGAAAATAGACATTTCATAATAATTCCTGATTTTAGTGATTCATATAATCTCTGTTGAAGAAATTAATAAGGGCGCCTGAGTGGCTCAGTAGGTTGAGTGTCCGACTCTTGATTTCGGTTCAGATCATGATCTTAGGGTCCCGGGATCCAGCCCCACATTGAGCTCTGCACTCGGCAAGGAGTCTGCTTGAGATTCTCTCTCTCCGTCTGCCCCTCCCCCCAGTCACACTCTCTATTATAAATAAATAATTATTTTTAAAAAAATTAATAATGGTTTATTTATTTTAAAACTTTTTATTCTTTAAAAAAAAAAGTTCTGGAGTAGGAAAGCATGCTTTCAGTGCCCAGCACTGCCGTTCAAACTGTGTGACACTGAGAACATTTCCTGACCCCTCAAGAACTCAGAATCTGGGGCTCCTGAGCGGCTCAGTTGGTTAAGCATCTGCCTTCGGCTCAGGTCATCATCCCGGGGTCCTGGGATCGAGTCCTGCATCGGGCTCCCTGCTCAGTGGAGGAGCCTGTTTCTCCCTCTCCCTCTGCTGCTCCCCATGCTTGTGTGCTTTCTCTCTCTGTCAAATAAATAAATAAAATCTTAAAAAAAAAAAAGAACTCAAAATCTCCATCTATAAAATAAAGGCAATAGTCATACTGATTACACAAGGTTTTGAGATAATTAAACAGATTAATACTTACAAAAACCTTAGAATGGCGTTAGGGAGGATCACTATTCTTATCATTCATTGTGAAGATTTTGATCATTAAAGCAACTTTATGTGATGCTATAGTTGCAAAGCTTTCTGCTCTGAGCAACGTTTCTGTGCGTGTATCAGTGGGAGGGTTAAGTGGACAATACATGAACAGCATACATACGATACATGGCACAGCATACAGAACTAAGTAGAAGTGATGTCTCAGGATGCTGCTCTCGGGGATATTACCGACATGACTCTGCTTAAAAAACAGTTGGAACCAAAATTTCTCATACAAGCCAGTAGAACACATGCAATAATTATGAGAGTGTGAATGATGTGTAAAAAGATCGCCTTAGTAATTATTAAGAGATATAAATCTCAACTTGGAATTTATAACCAACGGCAACTTACAAGGTATATAATGGCATAAAATAAGATATTTACAAATAACTGAAAGGGGAAATCCCCATGGAACCGACTGCTGCATGAAAGGAAATGCAAGGGGATAGAATGCGGAAGATGTGGCGGTTTCTTTTTTTTTTTTTTTTTTTTAAGATTTTATTGATTTATTTAGAGAGAGAGAGCATAAGCAGGGGGAGAGGCAGAGGGAGATAATCTCAAGCAGACTCCGTGCTGAGTGCGGAGCCCAAAGCAGGCTGGATCTCATGACCCTGAGATCACAACCTGAGCTGAAATCAAGGGTCAGACGCTCAACCCACTGAGCCCCCCAAGGACCCCCGACGTGGCAGTTTCTAAATGCCCCAGCATGCCAAAGCAAGGCAGCCCATCATCCAGCAGCCCCAGCATCTGAGCAAGAGGGCCAGGCAGAGAAGGGATGTCATGATCCCAAACAGGTGCTTCTCCTACGGAGAACCCTAGAGTTTCTGAACTTCCTTCTGATGCCTCAGCTGATGGAGCAAAAGGGCAAACTGGAAAGAGGGAATGCTAGAGTCTCAGTACCAGGTTTCTCTTTTCATTTTCAGGACAAGCAAATTTCACAAAGCAAGCATCCCAGGCACCTGGTGGAAGGAAACCCAGGCCATTACTGCCTCCTGCTACCACCACCACCACCACCAAAATGGGTGGGTGGGGTTGGGGGGAGGAGGGAGTCATTTTATTACCCACCAGCCTCAAAGCATTTTGGCAACCTGAAGATTAAGATGCACTGATAAACAAGCCTGGAATTGAAATGGCTGGAGCGCCTGGCTCCCTCCCAGGTCCTTACCGGTCACCTACTTATAAAAGATGGTGCCAGGCGGGGCCGTACTGTGGCTGGTGGCCCATCTGCTATATTCCCTTACACACCAGCCACTAGGAGTGCAGCCCAACCAACTTCTTAAAGAACCAGGTGATATTACAGCTCCTTGGGATACCAGGTGATACCTGATCGCAAAGAAGATTCCACCTCTTTCTAGGCCGTAATTTACTAACTTCGATGGAGTTACACTTTTTGCACATATTTGGTAAAATCGGAGGAGAGCTGAAAAGTCAATGTAAGGGTGGCCACAGGAGAGGAGGGTGGGAGTGCCCCCATCCATCCCATATTAGTGAAGTTCACGTCTCTCTGCTTGATCATTCATTCATTCAGCAGATATTTACCAAATACTACCACGGCCTCAACCCTGAAGTGGGAGCTGTGAACAGAGACAAGCAAATGCACACCTTCAACAGTGTGTTACTTAAAAAGTGTGAATGGTTTATCCCCAATTCCACTCAGTAAAGGCATGTCCTGAATGTGTGCTTGAGAAGGGAGATGTGAACTTCCCACCCTACCACTGAGCATCAGTGCCCACATGCCCTCTTCCTATACAGGTACCCCTCCGATGCTAAGCCTGATGTTGGGCTAAGCATTGGTCATGCAGCATAACCCCTGAAGGTACTCACCTACCTTCCAGGCAACTGAGGACTGTCCTTGGGTAAGATCCCACCACACACAATGCTGGTGTCCCAGGCTGCTGTAGAGCTAAGCCGCCTGGTCAAGAGCAACCGTCCTTCAAGGCACTGATTTAAAGGGTGTGGTGTCAGAATAGGGACAGTGCAAAGGAGGCCCCAAGAAAAGGGCAACTGACCTGGCCAGGGAGGGGCAGGGAAGGTGCTGACTGGGAGGGCACAGGGTTACCCTACTCAAGCATGACACCCTGGGTTAGTGCTAGAAAACGATGGCTGGTGAAGTTGCCATTCAAAGAAATCATACTGCTTATGCTAAGAAAACCGTCTCCTGAAGTCTGAGCCAAAGACACATGTTTCTGTTTCCCATGTGGGCCACCTCTACATGCTGCTTATTTTCCACGAGGACTCACATCCACTGCTCAGCTCCAACAGAAAGTCCTGTGCGGACTCTCTGACCAACAGGAGTTGGTACTGGAAGCTTCTGATCCAACACACCAGGTGTCTCCGAGTGGTTTTTAAACCTCCAGTCCCAACGCTAAAACCCCTTCCTTTCTTTAGGTCAGTATCTTGATAAGGGGAGAGTCTGCTGGTTGCATAAAATACAAGGTAAAGAAAAGTCTCTCAGTGGGGAAGCGCAACATCAGATTGTGGGGTCCATCAGCTCTGGCCTCTTCCGAGGAACCTCAGACCAGAAACAAAGCCCCGTGGCAGGCATTCTGAGAAGGAATTTGGTGTTTAAATTCTGTCACGTGACCAGTGAAACAATCCCCGGGCATATTTTTTTAAAAGGCCAAGCACAGTACTTTTCGAAATGAAAATCTATCTGTGAAACCCAGGATCTGTCCCAGAACAAGAGTTTAGGTCTTGATTTTCCCCAAAAGGGTTTGGGGGTGGGGAGGAATAAGAAGGCTGAGCAGCTGGTGTTCCAGCTCCTTTTATCCAAAACAGAAAGTATCTTCTTCCATCAACTCCTGGAAGAGAATAAAGCTGCTTCAATGCAGGTCCCAGAGCACATAGTGCTTCCGCTCCCCTCTGCAAACTAAATATATCCAATACCCAGGCCCACCCTTGAAAGGAGACACGTCAGCTGGCTAGCCAGCTCTCCTGGGCCACAGTGGGCTCTCTCCACTGTCTGCCGGCCTGCCTTCTTTCTAAATAATCTGGAAAATTTTCCTGCTTCTGGAATGAGCCCTGCTGGAAAACTCCAGAAAAGAGAAAAGACAGAGACTGGATCCTCTTGAAGTGCTCATAGATGGTGTGCTGTTGGGACCCCTTTAAACTCTCTCCCACGTACTTTCTGTTTGAAAAGTTGAGCAAAACCTAATGTCCTTCAAGGAATGATTGTTTAAATAAGCGTAGTACATCCATACCATGGAATATCACTCCACAGTATCACTTAGCAGTCCCAGGGATCCAGGATACATGCAACAACTAGGGGATTTCTGCTGAGTGAAAAAAGCCAATCTCAAAGACTGCATGAATGATTCCACATACGTAACATTCTTAACATGACAGCATTACTGAGATGGAAGACAGATCAGTGACTGCTTGAGGTTGGGGGCAGGGAAGGTTGGGGCCACACCAGGGCAAGCAGGAGAGATGCAGGAGGGAGAACGGTTCTATACCTTGACTGTGGGGGCGGTCACATGAATCTACCCAGGAGATGAAACAGCAAAGACTAAGATACAAATGAATGCAGGCAAACCTGGGGCAGTCTGCTGGTGGATTGTATCCATGCCAATTTCCTGACTGTGGCAATGTACTATAGTTATGCACAATGTTACCATCGAGACTGGGTGTCCTTCTGTAGTATTTTTTACATATGCACGAGAATGTACAATTATCTCAAAATTAAGTTTAAAAAGAAAAAGAGAGCAGTTTTGAAGGAGAACACGGGCCAGCTTCATTCACACTCTGCGCACTATTTATTAAAGGGATCCGGGTGCCCTTCCTCGGACTCAAGATGCCGCCTCTCCCGTCACACACAAGACTGAAGCTTCTGGGACCACTGGCACCTTTTCAAGGGACCTTGTTGAGCGTTCAGCTGCACATCAGAATTAATCCACCACTGCCCAGAACACATGTGTCACTCAGATAGTCAAAGACGTATCCTAAACAGTATTTTTATATGGGGAAAAATGCGCCATAACTATGTATAAACCACACCTACAGAGGGAATTCTACGCATCTGCTGGAACCATGAGCCTTGGGCAGCCCCCTGGCCTTCCTTTTCTTTCCTTTGTATATTTGTCTTAATTTTCAGGCATGTTTTTGTTTGCAACCTTAAAAAAACCACCCAAATGCTGACTTTTGTTACATGCACAGGCATCAGGCTAGCTATGATCGTCTAAGCACACCATTCGCCCAAACATACCTATAATTTTCCCCAAGTGTCGTATAAATTTCAAACCATTAAATAAAATGATTTCATACTGTCCTTGTGGATGTGACCAACCCTCACCCCCACCAGTGACATCATTGTTTCCATAGTAACTAATGTACTTCAAAGTGGAAAATGCAGATGGTGGCTTTAAAAAAAAAAAAAAAGCAGACTAAATAAGTCATAGAAACCAAGCATATCACAGTGTAAGTGCTGATGCATAATGCACCTGCATTACAGGGCACCAGCTCAGGGACAAGCAATAAATATTTTAGTGGAACCCTCATGCTAACAGCTATTCTGTATTAACAGTAGCCCTATCAAATTACACGATTGCCTTTGGACACACGGCTGCCCCACTCACTGCATGTGGGTAAAAGCCTGTATTCAACAGCACAGGTACACATCACAGGCAGATTTTCCAAACAGAGTCACGTATCCTACTCTACACTTACGTTGTAATTATGCCTCACTGAGAAGAGCTATTTCAGGAAGAAAAGAACCCAACTGCTCACAAGAGAAATGGAACACACGGATGAGGAAAAGAATCTCAATTCTTAACTTCCTAAAGGTAAGAAAAAAGGATAAAATCTCCACGCAATGCAACATTCTTCTCTGTAAGCAGAAGGTCCTTCCGGTGAAGCGTGGGTACTCTTCCCGTGACTGCACGTATCTCTTTGCCTGGAGGATGGTGACTGAGGGTTTTTCTGGACATGAAAACCCACGCTCTGAGTTGTAAGGAAGGCGGTGAGGAGGTGACAATTCTGGATACTTTGACACAAAACTAGAGTCTGATTTTAAAACATAACCGAGTGTTTGATCTGTCCCTGTCAAAATGTCACTCTTAACATTTAACAGATTCAACAGAAGCTTCAAGAAGTTCCATCATTTTGTCTCTGTGCTGTGGAAGCCAGCATTTAGAAGACCTGGAGGTAAAACCATGTCCTGCAAACACCCAATGAGCTACTTTCTTCCGATGCCCTCTGGCTTACCACCCAGGACTAGGAGTCCTGCAGCCGACTGAAAATGCCCAAGCCCATACCCCGCTTAAGATCTCACATGATGATGGTCTCATTTGTGGGTGGCTAGATTGTGTTCCATTTTCTCAACACAGTAAAGCTCTGAGACAGAAGTCTCAGACAGTCTCTGTGTGGCCCTGCCATCTCATTCACAGAGGGGGGTGGCCCAGCCACACACCTTCCTCCCTAACTTCTGGCGGCGTGCTTGGACCAGACTACGGGTCTCCAATTCCTTTGAGGCTCACTGAGCTACCCTCCTCCCGCAGCACCTCTTTCCACAGGTCCCACCACTTTCTGCAAAACCCTAAAATGACTCCTTCTTGCCTACTAGACTGAGTCTAGAATTCCAGGCCTTTCCTGACCTAACTGCAACCTCCATCCAACAAGGCCCTCTTCCTTACCCGGTCCACCTCGGCCAGAGGCCTTCCCTCAGTTATCACCCCTCCCCTTCCCACAGCACATCTCCCCCTCTGCTGATGACCTTGCCTTTTCTGTGGGGTCCGCCTCAATGTCCTCCTCCTTCCCGGCCCCAGGTAGGGACCTTTCACATTCAGCCACACACACTCACTCCTTCAAGAATCTCAGCCATTGCTCCGATCTCATTTGCAAAGGTTTAGAGAAAAGCATGGCCATGTCAAGCTCCCTCAGAGCAGAGATTTCTGTGCATATTGATAAGCACCCTGTCCCCAACCCTAGAAGAGGACCTCGCAAATCACAGACACTCAAAAACTGGTCTTGATTAATAATGGTCAGTGTCACAGAATACAAATACCTTAAATTTTTGAAGGGAAAGAGAGGGAGATGAGAGTAGGGCTTGGTATCAAAATTTAAAAATATGTATACAAGGAGAAATGCCATCATTGCTTCCAGAGGCTTCACGCCAAATTAATTAAAAATGTTAAATAAATGATTTAAGTAGTTAGGAGACAATATAAAATAGAAGGGAAAAGATTCTTCCACATCAGAATTAAATTTAATGCCTCAGATCAATAAAAACTATCTTAAAGACCAGGAAATAAATCAAGTAATATAAGCCGCATGCAAGAGAAAATGACTTGAGGAAAGTGGTGTGTTGCCATCCAAATGCAGAAGTAGCTTATGGAAATGAGGTTTCTCATTCATTAGAGTTGAATCAGTTCCATTTGGGTCAAACAGCAGGACCCCAAACATATTGGCAGAAGCAAAATATCTACAATTAGCTGTTTTAGTGTTCGAGGGCCAGGAATACGAATAGAGGGAAGGCCGCACAGCCCCCTCCACCACAGATGAGAACCACACGGGGTAGCTGCAGGTAGAGGGGCAGTGCAAAGGAGCTCCCTGGGGATCATCTAGAAGGTGCCATGCAAAACACAAGCAGGCCTACTCGACTGATTGGCAAGACCCCAAGGACAGAAACCTCCAATGTGGGGCCTTCAGGACCCCCAGATGTTACCCAGCTAAGAGAACATCTGGGAGCACACAGGTGGCCAGCCTAAGATCAGTAGGAGGGGCCTGCCCAGAGGAAGGAATCAGCCTTGGGCTCTGGGTAAAAAGACTAGAACGATGGGGAATTGGCGTCCCTGGGAGCGAAAGCTGAAGGTAGGAATTTGCCAGGAAGCAGCATCTTCTTTGGGGAGCCAAGACCCAACAATCAGAGAACACAGCTCTCAGAACTCTAGGATTCCAGAGCAGGGGTCTGTCAGCTTTTTCTGCAAGAGCCCAGATAGTAAGTATTTTAGGCTTTGCAGGCTCTGTGGTCTCTGTCACAACTACTCAACTCTGCTGTTGTCGTAAACAATGATCCGTAAATGAACCAGCATGGCTGTGTTCCAATAAAACGTGATGCGAAAAACAGCCTACAAGGCGGATCTGGCCCGCGGCCTGTCGTTTGCTGGTCCCCGCTCTAGAACTATCGTCACTACTCTCTATCTCCTCCAGATTTTCAGCCATCGGCAGTGTGTTTCTCCATAGGGCATTACAACAGAGCCCTCAAGGCAAAAAGCCTGAGGAAGTGTCTTCAGGGACCCACGGAGGGGGTGACAGCAAGGAGGCTGAGATGTATTATGTACCAGGCACCACACTAAGCCTTCCACATGTGGTAATTCACACTCATGAGAACCTTCTGAACCAGACACTCACCATCCCCAAGTTACAGATGAGGACAGTGAAGTCCCGAGGGTGAGGAACCAACCTAGAGTCACACATGAGGGGTAGAGCCGGGGCTGGAATGCAGGCAGCCTGTCTCGAGAGCCAAGTCCTCACCCCGTGGACACAGAAACTGGAGAGACAGTGCCCACGTCAAACCAGCTACCCTGGCCGGGAAAGGCCATGACCCACCATGCTCGGGGAGCAGTACAAGAAAAGGAAAGCAGGATGGGGAGGGGTCTGCAAAGTGTCTTCGTAACAGAAGGGCAAGTAGGGGCTCCAACACTGAGTTGCAAAATGGGGACAACCTGAAGAATTAAAAGAGATAATATGTGTCGCGGACTACATCAGTGCCCAGTACAGAGCAAACACTCAATAAATAGGAGAGATGATTATTATTGGTGAGCAAGTTAGCACCTACTCAGAATTTCGGCAACAGCTTCATCTGTTAAAAGGGTAACAACGGAGATTCACTTGCCAACTTCAAGGGAGTGAATGTCCCTTTCACATGGAGAGGTCTGGCCGTCACTACCCACATCAACTCAGGGGTCACCCTCAGCATCACGAACAGGGATCAGCCAGACATCTAATCTGATGTTAAAGGAATGCCTCAGCACTTCTCCAATGCGATGAAGCAAAACAAATCCAGTCAAGAAGAAATGAACTTCCAATCAGACCATCAGGGAGTAATCAGATAAATTCAAAACAAGGAACATTCCATAGACTGTTCTATAAAATGACAACTGGACTGACATCTTCAAAAAGTTGACATAGTAGGAAAAAGGGAAGGAACTATTCTAGATTAAAAGAGGCTGAAAGTTGTACCCCCACATCCACAGCAGCATGACTTCACCACAGCGAAAATGTGGAAGTAACCCGGCGTCCATCGACAGATGAATGGAGAAGCAAACGTGCTACCTACATAAATGGAATATTACTCAGCCCTAAAGGGGAAGGTAATTATGGTACAGGCCACAACACAGATGAACCTTGAAGACATGATGCCAAGTGAAACAAGCCAGACACAAGAGAACAAATATTATAAGATCCCATTGACATGGGGCATCATGAGGGGTCAAATTCACAGAGTCAGCAGGTAGGATGGCGGTTGCCAGAGGGTGGAGGGGAGAAGGGCATGGAGTTTTTGTTTAATAGGTACAGAGCTTCAGTTTTTCAAGATGGAAAGAGTTCTGGAGATGGATAGTGGTGCTGTTAGCACAACAATATAAATGTACTTACTGTCAGTGAACTGTACACTTAAAAATGTTAAAGATGGTAGGGGCACCCGGGTGGTGCAGTCAGGTAAGCATCTGACTCTTGGTTTCAGCTCAGGTTGTGATCTCAGGGTCATGGGATCGAGCCCCGAATCGGGCTCTGCACTCAGCACGAAGTCTGCTTAAGACCTTCTCTCCCTCTCCCTCTGCCTCTTCCACCCACTCTCTCTCTCAAATAAATAAATAAATAAATATTTTTAAAAATGTTAAAGAGGCTAAATTCCATGTTATATGTTTTTTACAATAAAAAAATCAAAAAAAAAAAAGAAAGAAAGAAAAAGAGAGAGAGAGAGAGACTAAAAGTCATCTAACAAATGAAATGTAGGATCTTTCATTGCTTTTTGGCTGCCTAAAAAAATAGGTAGAATGTTCTGGAGATTGAGCTAGGGACAGAGTTATGGATGTCAATAGCAACTCCAATGGAGATATTTTGGGAACACCTGGAAAGAGTTGAATATGTAGCAGGTATTAGTTCCAATGAGGGAATAGTTGCCTTGTTAGGAGTGGTAATAGGGTCGTGGTTTTATAAGGATATGATCGTATCTTATGCAGAGGCATAAATGAAGTATTTAGGTGTGAAATGTCCTCCTTTCTATAGTTTCCTTTAAGGTGGTTAAAAAAAAGTATATGGATATATTTGTGTGTGTGTATGTATTGTTCAACAAATTGTTCAACTGCTCAATCCTAACTGGTAAGTACATGGCTATTCACTGCACTATAATTTCTATTTTTCTGTCTTGTTTGAAAACTTACAATAAAGAGTTAAACATAAAAGTGGGTCAAAAATACCCGACCGAGGGGCACCTGGGTGGCTCAGTCGTTAAGCGTCTGCCTTCGGCTCAGGTCATGATCCCAGGGTCCTGGGATCGAGCTCCACATCGGGCTCCCTGCTCCGTGGGAAGCCTGCTTCTCCCTCTCCCACTCCCCCTGCTTGTGTTCCCTCTCTCGCTGTGTCTCTCTCTGTCAAATAAATAAATAAAATCTTTAAAAAAAAAAAAAAAAATACCCCACCGATCTCCCTGGGTTGCCATATGGCTGAAATGACAGAACCCACGACAACACTTTGAAACTCATTGAACATTCCACACACAAAAGAGAGGCATTGTTATTTTCCCTTTTGACAATAAAACAGAGACCCAGAGTAAATAAATGATATCCCAATCAGGAGTCTTTCAGTAAATATCAAAATGTTATTCTTGGTAAGTCCTTCAGAATACTTTTTGAAGAGGGGACATGTGCTTTTGTACGAAGGTCTTGAAAAATGACTGTTTGGTGAAGAAGTAAACATTAATTAGAGTGTCTGTTCACACTGGCATGGAGCAGTCTGTAATTTTGTGGGGGCTGTTAGGGCCGGATTATTACATAATGGCCCTTGTTTTTGAGTGTTTGGTTGTTCAGAGCAAGAAACGCAGTCGAGGGCTGAGCACACAGGTAACAACACGCCCAGAGCAGGGGCCCTGTGACAGGGCATGGAATGTACAAAGCCTCATTTTCAGAGCTCACAGCTCCTGCAAATGCCATTTTGTACTCACGGAGAAAGGAGAGACAGATAACACAGTTCTCTGCCCCAGTGAAGTCGTGTTCAACATTCACTACCAGTTTGAAAAAAAAAAAAAAAAAGGAAGGAAGGAAGAAAGAAAGAAAAATAAAAAAACAACAGTGTTCTCTTACAAGTAGTAACATGTTAAAATGATATGAAAACACCCATCATGCTTAAGCATTCCACCGGGCTGTGACTTCTTACGGGGGTATGGTCTGAGGAAAGGAAAGGGATTTCAGAGCAAGGCAAAACTGAGAGACCCAGGATTAAACACTACCGGTGTCACTCTGGGCAAGGTATTCAACTTCTCTGAGCCCTCACCTCCTTATCTGGAAAACAGAAATAATGGTGTCTACCTTACAGGGTTGTTATGAGAATGGAATCGGACTATTTACGGGCTTCCTGGCACACATAAGACCCTCAGAAAATGACAGTCCCCTCTCCACAGTTGTGACCATCCCCTTAATCTCACCAACCTATACTACAATTCTAAAAAGCAAAACAGAAAAGTAATGAGGAAATCTGGATTTATATTGGCAAAACAAAGCAGTAAACAACCTATTCACAGATATACGGGAATGAAATACAATAGAATGTTATGCAAACACTTAATTTGATAGGAGGGGGGCGCCTGAGTGCTTCAGTCGGTAAGCCATCTGCCTTTGGCTCAGGTCATGATCCCAGAGTCCTGGGATCAAGCCCCACATCGGTTTCCTTGCTCAGCGGGAAGCCTGCTTCTCCCTCTCCCATTCCCCCTGCTTGTGTTCCCTCTCTCACTGTCTCTCTCTCTGTCAAATAAATAAATAAAATCTAAAAAATAAAGTGATAGGAGGTACTTCTCAATTAAAATGGTACAAACTTCTGCGCAAAATCTCACTCTTTCAAAACTTAACCAAAAAAAATTTTAGAGCAGAAATGTTTCAAAATCACCAGTCCAAAAAAAAAAAGCGCACATCCAATGTCCTAAAATTCAAATGCTGCCTGCCAGGGAAAGTAGAGGAAGATTCTAGAACAGAATGCTATGGCATAGCAAGGCTCATAACCTGTATCCACCACCCTCAGGATGATGAACCAGTGACTAAATAAAAATCCAGAGAGTTTTCATTAATATCCTCGAATCTGGAGAAAAGCATGAGTAGGTATCAATATATTCCTCTTTTCTGACCGGGGAATAGTGAAAACATATACTAGGGAGAAAAGGATGAAGAGGCCATGAACCACAGTGCTGATTACTTCTGCTGGGAGGAAGTGAAGGCTCCAGGAGTACACGATGAAATCCAGGGCTGATCTGAGGCCAGAGAATACTACCCGAGGGCGGGCAGTGCGTACTCCCACATAGGAAGACTGGACCCTCCTAAAGTAACCTTTAAAACATCCCAGAAGTAAAAGCCACCAAGCCAACATTTTCTTTTCTTTTTTCTTTTTTTTTTTTTTTAAGATTTTATTTTATTTGACAGAGACACAGCGAGAGAGGGAACACAAGCAGGGGGAGTAGGAGAGGGAGAAGCAGGCTTCCTGCGGAGCAGGGAGCCCGATGCGGGGCTCGATCCCAGGACCCTGGGATCATGACCTGAGCCGAAGGCAGACGCCTAACGACTGAGCCACGCAGGCGCCCCCAAGCCAACATTTTCTAGCTGCAACTAGTCAGCACCCTACACACCACCTGCTATGGCTTAGCCAGCCCCGGATGCTCTGTGGGCCCTCAGGGTGCAGAAAGTGTGGCCATCAAACAAACAAAAAGCTAGCCATCAAACTTCAACTCCATAGTAAGGGGATAAAAAAAAGAGACTTCAGATCAAGAAATCACCCACACTGGGAACAAGAGAGATCTGCATAGACACACTCAGGCAAGAACAGAGTGGAAAAAAGCAAACAAAAAGGCCTGGTCTCTACAAACACAGAATCCTGGAGGAAAGGACAAATGAAACACTGTATCAAAGACAAAGAATTCGGCCTAAAGGAAAACAGAACCCAATAAGAGAATTCCCCTCAAAAGATCTTTGAGCCATAGAACTTAATATGAATATGAGTGCAATAGAGTGAGAACACAAAGGCAACATTAACAAAAAAAAAAAAAGAGAGAGAGATTGCAGACCTAAAGAAATTAATTGGGGGCCAAATAAACATTAGAAAAGTAATATATAAAGTAAAATTTATAGCAAACTAAAGAAAGATGGCTTCACATCAATTTACTGACTACAGGAAAGCAAAAATAAAAACAGTGAATATAGATAAAAACAAGGGATCCAAGTAATCAAAGAAAAACAAACAAGTATGGAGTTCAAAGACAATCCAACATACAGATAACTGGCGTCCTTATAGCAGAGAACTCACAACACAGAACCAAGAAAGGCCAAAGAGACGAGGTAAGAAAATTCTCTTGAGACTAATAAAGAATTGAATCTGTGGACTGAAACATCACACCTAGTGCCACAAAAATATAACACACCTCATGCGGCAGTAATATACATTATGGTTAAATTCTATGTCAGATACCAAGAAAGAGTTCCTCGGGCATCTTACCTATGAGCACATAACCTATACAAGAGGACAAAGCAGGGGTATAGCTCAGTGGTAGAGCATTTGACTGCAAGAGGACAAAGCAGGCTGGTCTTGGACCCTTCTACAGCAACATTCAAGGGTAGAAGGCAGTGACTTTTTCTGAGTTTTAATTAAGTCTTCTGTTAAATTTGAGCAAAGTTAAATTTTCTACTTGGTATTTCAAGAACATAGATTTTTACGAAGTACATCCAGCCAGCCAGCCAATTTTCCATGGAGGAACAGAAAGAACTCTGAAATGATATACTGTTAACATGATAATTCTAAGGGGGAGTTACTCTTCTCAGAACTGGACCCTCCTACCCTTCTCAGAACCCACACCTTGATCCATACTAGAGAAGGAACCTCTACTTTCCGGAAGAAACAAAGATAGACCTTCTGCTCTTCTGACTTCCTCACTCAGTCCTCCCCAAAGGGGGCTAGCGAGACTTATCTGATCAGTAAAGTTGAGAAAGGAAGCCTAGAAGATTGCCCCAATCTCTTCCTCTTCCTCTTCTACCGTGAACAGTCCTCAGGATGCACACATTCTTTGCCCCTCCAGGAGGTAAGCTTACCTAAGCAGGTGCACCCCTGCAGAGACAACCAGCCTATCATTCTGACCAGGAGCAAAGTAGTGAGGAGTCTGAATCTAGCCACAAACCGAGTTTTGTCACTCAAACTCCAAATTTCTCCATACAAACTCCAAACTGATATTTTTATACCCCTGTGGCTGGTTAACATGTCTACTACACAACTGATTATTAATTGGTGGGAGGGGAAAGTAATTAATTAAAAGGTAATTAATTATCACCCCTCAAACACCAAAGTCAGTTATATCTGAATGGTAAGTTCGGAATTTCTTAAAATATTTTTATCTGAACTTTTCTTCATTTTAAAATTCTTCATAATGGGGGTGCCTGGGTGGCTCAGTTAGTTAAGCATCTGACTCTTGATTTCGGTTCAGGTCATGATCTCGGGGTCCTGGGACTGAGCCCTGCATCAGGCTCTGTGCTCAGCAGGGAGTCAGCTTGAGATTCTCTCCCTCTGCCCCATCCCCCACTCATGTGCTCAATAAATAAATAAATAAAATCTTTAAAAATAAAATAAAGTAATAAATAAATAAAATTCTTCATAATGCATATGTATTGTTTTTATAGAAACAGTAGGGTCATTTTTCTTTATAACCATGACACCAAAGAAGAACATCTGATGTTACAGAAAAGTAGTCACAGTGGTTTAGGGGAAAGAGTAAGTTCCTAACCAGAAGGTACGGTGTGATCTGATTTTATTACAGGATAATAATAATACGTAACAAGAGTAACATACTGCAGGGGCACAGCCTAAACACTCTGAATGGATTACCCCATTTAGTATGAAGTAGGTATAAACACCATGCCAATCTTAGGGATACAACGGAGAGGTAAAGTCACTGGCCCAAAGACACACAAGATTAACACACAGCAGACATGGGACTTCACAGAGCTGATATCCTCTACTACAGTAGCCCCTTGAACAACATGGACCTGAACTGCACAGGGCCCCTAATATGCAGATTTTTTTCCCATAAAGAAAGTACAGTACTGTAAATGTATTTTCTCTTCCTTATGATTTTCTTAATAACCTTTTCTTTCCTCTAGCTTACCTGCTTGTAAGAATACAGTATATAATACATACAACATACAAAATATATGTTAACCAACTGTCTATGTTATCAGTAAGGTCAACAGTAGGCTATGAGTAGTTAAGTTCTGAGGGAGTCAAGAGTTATACACAGGTTTTTGATAGTGGGGGAGGCAGGTGCATGTTGATGCCCCTTAAACCCCACATTGTTTAAGGGTCACCTGTACTCTGTCCTCAAAGTCACAAAAAAGCGTGGGCTGACCCAGAGACATTGAAAGCATGGGCTCCAAAATGTTGAGAGTATATCTCCAAGTCCTGGCATTATACATGATGATGCTTCTTTTTTAAAATTGTATCTGTGTTTATATTTTCCAAATTTTCAACACATGTAGTCCTTGTGTAATAAGTAAAACAGTAAGGCCTCTATTAAGACAAAAGCCACAAGCATGAACTTGAAGTTCAAGTTAACGGTAGAGCCAAGTGCTGAGGCCACACAGGGTTCCGGAGCTGTCCCAGCCCGTGTTTGGATCGGCCATCTGTGGGCAACAGGTGTGGGCCACCGGGCCAGAGGCGTTCTGGCCAGGCTCCACATGCCCTCTACACAGGATGTGACGTCAAAGGGCACACAGCTCAGTAAACGCCCCACCAGCCTCCCGGCCCCCGCATCCCAGTAGCTGGTTAGCTCTGCTCAGAAGATGGTTTCCCTCTAGACCCTCATGATTATTCCAAGGAGGAATGCCCCCTCTCAGCATTTTGCCAAGTCCTTCTCAAGGAGAACAGGAGGGGAATTTTGAATGGCCTCCATCCAATTTTCAAACTGTAAACTGCACGCCCACTTTCTGTTTGGAGACATTTCCTGTGTGTGAACACAGTTTGTCCTGATACCAGCTTTAAAGTTATCCAGAACTGATACATCTGAGGCCAAGCTAAAGGGTTTAAAAAAAAAAAAAAAAAGTCAAACACGATAGGACCTTTCCTAATTTTAGCTCATCTTGCAGAAATCTCATTTGAAGAGAACTCAAAAAAGAGGTTGAACACAGAGGTGCCATTGTGTATGGATGCTACAGCCCCCCTCCACCTCCACTGCCCCCATCCCGGTGAGCACAGCGTTCTGGGACAACCAGCGTCCTTCAGCCCCTTGTCTATGTCATGCAATGCAGCCATGCTCACTTATAGCTAAGTCTGAGGATGCCCTAATGCTGCTTCCTTCCACATGCTGGCAGAGTGGTCTCTAGCAGGATTTTAGGGGACCGCTTCAAAGCTGGGGGGGAGGGATGTAAGCCTTCCTTGCCAGGAGAGGTGCCGTCAGCCCCCGCACTGCTGGCTAGAGCGCACCTTCCAGTGCTGGCCCTGACATGCCCCTGTATGTGGCTGTGGCCCTGTGTTCCCAGCCTGCCCCTTATCCATCGTAGGCTTCCCATTCCCATCCCACCTACGAAGGCTCTCCCAGCCAGACACTTGCCACGTTAGCCTGACATCTCATTCCCCTTGGATCTATTCTGTCCAAGGTTGAGAAAATTATTTTACATCTGTAACCCTAAACATTCTCCTCTTCTACCCAGGCCCATCTCCAACACCGCCTCCCACCTTGACCCAACACTTGGCTTCTATGGTGGAGACCTCATGGTCCTGTGGACAGTGGATACGGCTGGACCAGCTGCAGGGTTCCCCGAGGACAGAGCTGCTGCCTGGCCCAGCACCTGAGACAGTCTAATGAATGAGTCATTAGTGAAAAAAATATAAACATGCCATCCCTCCCGCTAGGATATATAAACTCCGTGAGGGCCAAGAACACGCCTTACCGAAGTCGATGTTGCTCACGGCACTTAAAGAAGTTGTCCAAGTTAATTAGTTTGGCAGAGACCAAGCTGAAGTCTTTTAAAAGGAGCCAATGCTGAGCAACTCCGAGAATCAGACGGCTCCCACCCCCAACAAAAAGAACATGGAGATGAATCAGATTAGAATGCAGGTGTCTGGTCCTAAAGTAACACGTACCTGGCCAAATCTGGGGCTGGCTGGCACAGTGATAACATTCTCTTCCAGTCTCACCGAATCGGACAGGACTTCAGAGAGGGGACAGGGCCAGCTGGACATTTTACTGGGCCTGGTTCCTATTAAAGAGTCCCAGGTGAAAGGAGCGGGAGAGATATACTACACACACTCTAAATATATACACACATAATGCTCACCCACGTGTATTTCTAGGGTTTTTGTTTTTGTTTTTGTTTTTTTTACATGCATTTCCCTTAATCAGATGCCGTACTCATCCAGGCCAGTCCCTGCACTCAGCTATGCCCAGAATTGGGAAACGGTTTGTTCAAAGCTATTCATTAATGCAATCAGGCTCACTCCCACAGCCTAACCACCACGTCCCAGATGGAAACATAGTTATCCCCTTACTTGCTGAGAAAGGAAGCAAGGATTGTCACAGGGCAGCATTTCTGCAAAGAATGATAAGCCGACCAACAACATCCCAGGTCATTAGGGTAGGCCCTAACCCAATATGAATGATGTCCTTCTAAGAGGAGGAGAGAGACACAGAAGGAAAATGCCCTGTGATCTCAGAGTCACATATGGGAGCAGTGCAAAGTCTACCTAAGAACATCAAAGATCAAAGGCCACCATCAGAAGCTACAAAAAAGCAAGAAAGGATTCTACCCAGAGTCTCAGAAGAAGCATAGCTCTGCTGACACCCTGATTTCAGACTCCTGGCCTGCAGGACTGCCAGAAGATAAATCTGTTGTTCTAAGCCACCCAGTCTGTGGTCATCCGTCTCATCAGAGCCCCAGGGAACCAACACATCCCATTTCTTTCTTTGGAAACACATTCCTATCATCCACCTTCCCACCCGTGGGTCCAAGTCCACCTCCAACCAAAGGATAAACAGTCAAAGTCACTGTCTCTGAACCTCACGTCACACCTTTCTATATCTAAGGGAGAAAAAATAACCCAATTTTGGTCTCACATCTGAGAGAAAATGTTTGACAATGCCCCTACGGCCCTCTGAATTCCAAAGAAGGAAAATGTTTAAATAGGATGTGAAGACCCCACTCCCAAATAAAATACAACAGGGTCCAGGAGGGCAGGAATTAACATACAGCCTGTGGTCACAGGTGGGACTGGATCTCTCTGGCCTGTAGGGGGCGGAGAGCTCAGCTGCATCACCCCCTGAATGAGGATGGAGGGAAGCCAACAAAGGAAGGTGCTCATAGAAGGGTATAGACAGTGTCCATGGCATAAGCTCTGCACAAGAGTCCTACTTGGGAGTGACCAGGGTTTTGACTTCAGGGAGCACACCCTGACAGAGGTCTCGCAGATCTGACCGTGATACCTTGCCAGGGTTGGTGAAGCATGGCCCCGGTGGAGTCAGGGGCCAGCCGAGGGAGGCAAGAAGAAAATTAATGACCAACCAGGAGGCGAAAGAGCTGAACTGACCACCGTGACCACGAGAGAGCTCAGTTCCGTCGGCACAAAGAGAAAAGCAGTCACAGAGGCGACAGACCTGAACACAAGAACACTCGGCTTCCTTTTGGAGGATCTAAAATGTGTCCCTTGTCACACCGAATGGTCTCCCTGACAGCCTTGGGTGCCAAGAGCCCTCGCCGTGTTTTTAATTGCTGCTTTGGTACTTAAGTGACAAAAGCGTTTCCCAGTGAAACTGGAAGTATCAGAAGACAGAGAAATACAGACGTATGGATTTTTATGTGCTCACCCGATTAAGAATAGGTATGATGCCTTTTAGGAAACAGAGTCTGTTTAAAAAAAAAAAAAGGAGGAATATTTTAAAAGACAGAAATAAATGATTTTTTCCCTGCAGTCACCAAAACATTATTTTTATTTATATGTGTTTATAATCATTATCTCCAAAAATAAAACTCTTCTGGACTGCTCACCTGCTCACTCCTGCTGGCTACTGTGGGCTAACTCTGGAGAGTGGGACTGCACATTTGGGGAAATTACTTACTCCTGTGCCCTGATTTTGCCTAAGATGAAAGCAACAGGGGCAGAGTTTGGGCGATGTTATTTTTAAAGACACCTAAGGATACAAGCCACGGCCAATGTTGGGACACAGGGACGATATGTCGATTGGACAATCCGTTCCACCTATGCATCTCAGAAGGCTCACGGGGCTGCTGGATCCCCACACCACTCTGAGCTGCATGCAGCAAGGAGGACCTCCCCACCGGCTCCCATTCACCGCCAACGGCAAAGCTGCAAAACTGCTTGCAGACTTTTCGATTTATATGCACCTCCACGGATTGGCCAAGGTAAAGCGAAGGTGCTAATTTATGGTTTTTGTCTCCAAAAGATATCCTCCCTTCGGCTGACGGAAAAACTGCTGTTGGCATGTTAAGCCTCCCAGCCGACACAGTATTTACCACGCTGGGGAGGAGGCAGCACCACGTGCCCGGCAATAAATCACACAATAAATTGTGCGTCTGGCCCTCAATGTTTTGCATAATGACAGTGGAGGCCTATCTGCCACTCTCCTAGATCTGTTTCAACTGGTCTAGTTTACTTTCAGTCTTTTCTCCCAGCGCCCCACCCCAGCCACAAAATAAGCTGCTGTCCACAGTTCAGGAGGCTGGAAATCTGGAATGGACCACGTAATGTGCCGCGCTGTGCACCTCACGAAGTTATGGCGTTGAGGAGAAGACAGTGCGATGAGCCACAAGGAGACACCAGCACATCACACAAAACAAGACAAAGTCCATTCCAAAGGCCATCCCAGCAGCACTTTCGGAAACAAAAAGGCCAAACCGCGAAGCCCATCGCGATCGACTGTGGCTGTATTCCACGGACGTGCCGCTGAATCGCATGAGCACTCTCAAGCCTTCACGGACACCTGCCCTCTGCGACCTTGAGAGTGGCGGGGACCACAGACCCAGGGTGTACCTGCACATCCCCGGGGAGAAGGTGCTGATGCTGAAGCATCAGGCGGTCCAAAGTTCCGGGGGGGGGGGGGAAGTCTCTAGGGGGCTCTGTGGGTCTACTTCCAATCATTCTCTGACCCCAAAAGCCAAGGGAGAGTTGAGCTAATCAACGCCATTCTTTGTTTTCCACAGGTTGCATCACAATAATTGAAGCTTACATAATAAAAACATATGGGTCCGTGCTGCTTAGAAATGTGTATCTTCATTAAGAGAATTCTCAGCAAGGTAAACATGAGATTTCAGGTACAGTAGTTGAAAGCTTATGTAATCAGTCAGAGGGCAGCTTTCCAATTTCAACTTGCTTATATTCAAGGTGGTAATTTCTCATTCTAATCAGCCCAAGATGGGAAAGCAGCAGTGTCAGGATGGGGGAGCAAATCCAACAATTAGAGGAGCGTGCCTGTTTTACATAAGCCCTTTCCAAAGGGGGGAGGAGGGAAAGACAATAGCCATTCCCAAGAACATTGTACAATAGTCTTTAATTGAAAAGCACCATTGTGACACTGTTCTCCCTACATCGACCTTGCCAGTGCAGAAATGGAGGTAAAAATAATCATTTCTCTCTTGCTTAAGTTCCTGTAGTTGTGTGGGCAGGGATTGAGGGAGGAGTTTGCCTAATAGTCTATTATATTCCCCAGGACTATTTGTTGAAAGCCTGCTCTCGGCTCCTTCCTATTTCTGCTAACTCCGCACAATCAGGAGCTCAGGTAGCTATGAGCTGAGAGCCACAAAGGGCTTTAGACCCCCAACAAAAAGTGCCCGGGGTCACCTGGACAGCCAGGTTCATTATCCGGAGACCCGTCCCAAAGGGCAACCTGCCAGACAAATTAGAATCTGCCAGCACGTTGTACAGAACTCACGTAGGGAGTGTGGACGGATGGACAGATAGATGCACGAAGAATGGACTCGTTCTCCTGCACAGTAACTCACACCTGCTGCCACATCCTGGGGACACCTGCTTGTTTCCAGGATTCACAGTGTGCCCATGGCAAGGATTTCAACAAAACCCAACGCTAAGGAAAGAAGACATCCCTGTTACACTCAATACTCTTCCATTCCGTTACCAGGTATCTTGAAATGCCACTGGGGATATGACCTCCCAGGAGAACAGAGCACTGGAGAGGTACTGGCAGGCTATTTATGAAGACAGTGGGCACCACACTATCTGCCCCACGCCCACCAGCCCCATTCAAAAACTAGGGCTTGTAGCAACCTATGCTGCCTTTGGCTTTTAAATATTTTCAGTAAGTGTTAAGCGGAAGTCATAAATGGGACTTTTGTACTAAGTCCCCCCCCCCAAATTTTAATGATCAACTATTATGTCTTAGTGAAGTAACCATATCCTATTCGAAGGGGAATGTCTGGTTATTTCAGGAAAAGAGCCGGCTTGGTGACCATCATTCCCACTAAAAAACTGAGCTACTAAACCCTCTGTTAGGAAGGGCTTCCCTTTTCAGAAAGCCGCAACTCAAAGCCACACAGAAGAACAGAAACAAAGAAGCTGGAAGTAGCCAACTGCAGAGACTCTGCCTGCACCCCGTGGAAGGTTTCCTCTCTGTATACGGTCCCTGGATTGCCCACGATGAAGGCCCCCCCAAGCTTGCTCACTCCCCAGCCGTGGCTGCAGAAGGTCCAGGGCCTTAGGAAGCAGAGAGGGCTTCTTCCTCGGTGAAGTCGACACCGAGCCACCGGGGTTTGGGGATGCAGTGGTCCTCAAGAGAGTGTGTGCTCTCTTGTGAAGCCGGTGGCACTTGAACGTGAGTCTATGAAGTCACCTAAAATAGCCACTGCCAACTTGATTCACTGAGAAGAGCCTGGTTCATTCCTTATCCTTCCCAAGGACAGACCTGGGGAGGAAAGGTGAGCGGCATTGTGCAAAGGTGTCCCCCCTAAACGATCATCATGAGCTAAGGGGAATGAATCCAGGGGATGAGAAACGACACTCTTATCAAGAGCTCATTCACTCGGCTTCTGAAAAACCAAAAAGGATCAAGAGGAGGAAAATGCCCACAATTGTGCCTGCTGAGGAGGAGGTGGGTGTGGCACGAGCCCTGAGCCCCCCAGGCAACCAGGACTGAGCCCCAAGGTTGCTCATCTTAAACAAGGCTGCCCAGAGGGCAGCGAACGTCTATAACAGATGTCCCCCGATCCCCCCTCCTGACACCCCAGGCTGCCTTGAAGTTGCCACCCTTCACCCAGAGTTGCAGAGAAAGCTACAAGGGCCCAGATCTCCAATTTAGGAAGCAAATCCTCAGGCCCCTGGGAAGGACTTCTGTTGTGCCAAGGTCAACAAGTAGGGTTATGTCGTTAGTGTTAAAGCAAGTACCGAATCCTATACTCTATGAGAAACACTGTATCACGCGTCCATTTATTTAAATCTCCCAACCATCGGTAAGACAGGCCCCGTTTTTCAGATGAGGATACTGGGGTTCAGGTTAAGTCAAGTCACCAGGAGCTGGGAAGTAGAAGGTCCAGGTTCCAATGCAGGTCTTCTGACTCCAAATCCAAAACTCTTTCCACTGCTCCTCTGCTGCGTACAATGTAGAAGACTGTCAAGTATTCCCCATCCTGTGGCCACAGACCAGAGCGACAGATAACAGGGCCTCCCAAAGCGAGGCGTCAGGGCACCTGTCCCTCCCAGCCGCGCGAGCACCATCCCTGCTCCACCCACCTCAAAGTACCCACTGACTATAAATGCTCAGCATAGCCATTACTAGAGTGGGCTCCTCTCCCACATCACTGGTAACTTTTATAGTATCTTTAAGATAAAACGGATTGCTATATTTATAATAAGGGAATAAATAGAATTAGCAACTGGTACTGGTATTTACTACCAAAAACCTTTTACCTCCCAGACAAAACGTTCATGCAGAATAGGAAACTACTTGATGTACAATTCACTACACCCAAATCAATGCTTGATTGAAATAATTTTATTTCTCATTTGTTGGGGCTACAAACTGAGTGTCTGCAGTAAATATATATAACCATGTCATTATTAATAGCTTGTCTATGTCGAGCCCTATGTGCCAGCTAGCATTCAAAGTGCTTTACAAGTACCAACTCCGTGAGTCCTCACAGAATCATTATGAGGCTAGGTACTATTATGATCCCAGTTTTAAAATGAAAAACCAATGCACAGAGAGGTTGAGTAATCAGCCTGAGAACACAGAGCTGAGAAGGGGAGAACATGGGAGTGAACCCCAGGTCTTCTAAAGCTCACCCCATTGAGTCACAACTGTCACAGGTGCTGTCGGTCTCCGTCTGGGAGTTTTCACCATGTCATCTGGAGTTTTAACCATTCAGCAATACTGCCTGTTTCACAAACACACGAACGCTTAGGTTACATAGAATACAAGTTTCTCAAACCATATACCAATTCACTTCTCCTGTGAACCAAAGTCAGTGATGCCATTCTTTTTTTCCTGTTTATTACCTATTTTGTAGATGCACATATAGAAACAGAAAGCAAAACTAAGTTACAAGGACAAGGATGCTATCTTTCTGGCCTAGGGATTGCCAAAAACTTTTCTGAGGGGGAACAGAACATAGGTAACTTGTCTTTGGGGGCATTCTAAATCTGTGTTTAAGCCATACAATCAGAATTACCACTGAAATGTCCCTTAACATCTTCCCAAAAGGAAAGCATACAGTATTTGGCGTATGTAACCCTGTCCAAGAACACACATTAATATACATAGTGTGATAAAGTACGCGTACAAAATATAAGTGAGTAGAAGTAGTAAGTACTTCGACTCTACTTCAGAGGAATGTGGTTATTTATTAAATAATGTGTTGCAGTTAAATCTGTGCAAGTTAAAATGTATTCCGCAAGTTGGAAGTAGAAATACTGCTGGTAGAATTTTATTCTCCAAGCCAGCAAGGGGGGAGCATCTTCTGCACACCTGCTTGCCCAGTCACCTGGCAGGCCCCACCCCCCCTTGCCTGGCACCTCAAGGAGCCCTCCTTAATCCAAGGAACACGGTCGGTGGGTCAGTTTAGCAGGAGTCCTCGCTATTCCCCAGCCTCTGCAGGAGGCCTGGCCCCGACCTTGAAAGGAACACCAGTGTCGGCAATTAACCAATAACATTCACAGATTTTTTTTCTTTATTCAAGGCCTTCATCTTCATCCAACATGGCTGTATCCTAATTGCTTCTTCTCTACCTTATACTTACTCTTACTCTGCTAAGTGAGCCCCTCCCCTAAACAAGGCAGTACTTCGAAGCTTGCTTTAGGATGAGCAAGAGAAATTCTGAGACCTTCTTGCTCGAACTGCCTTTGCACCAGTGGAAATTCATCCAGTTTAACACAGAGCTATACCATTCCAGCAGCAGGCAAGGAGATGAGTTTAAATGCTGGGCATCTGATTAGCAAGGCAGTGCCTCTGCGGAGAGGCCTCTGGGTCATCCTCTTTGTAAGGAATCTAAAATGGAAATGCGGGAGAGTTACAAAATTCAGGAAAAGAGATGGAGCTCACTTCACAACTGATTCATCTTCTTGGACTGTTAAACACACAAGAGAAAACCCCTACAGAAACTAAGCTGTGTACACAAAGCTGGTTGAAAGGAATTTTCAGAGATCATTTTTTCCCCTAAATAATTATTAGCTAAACATTTGCAACCAAACAGCAAGGAAAAAAAAATCAGGGTAATTTTATTTCTTACTACCTGGGGCTATCCAGTAATTATGCAAATGGCAGGGAATTTGTCACTTTGAGCAACCGTAAGTGTGTAAAATAATTTGATTAAGTAAAACACAGTCGCCTTAGTCATCATACTAATTTGACAAGGACTTTAAAAATGTCTCTCAGCTGTCTGCTTCTGGGGAAGAGACGCAAATACCCATCTTCAAAATGATGCTTCTTTAGGGATTAAAAAAAAAAAAAAAAGGAGGAGGAGAAGGAGGGGGAGGGGGAGGAGGAGAAGGAGAAGAAGAAGAAAGAATAAGAAATCCAGCAGTTTCACCTTACCAGTAACTCAAGCCATGCAATGCTCTCGGGGCCCAAAATTTTTAAAAAGGGACCATCAATCAGCGAGCTGGAGCTTTGTGACATGCACTCATTCATCCGGCCCATTATGTCATCAGCACAACCTCAGACTCAGTGTATGCAAAACTCTCAACAGGCAAATGCCCACCCCTGGGTCAGAGGCCCCGCCTGAGCACCCCACCCTGGCTGGAGACTCCTCCAGCCACCGCCTTAAGTTTTCATCCTGAAGAAATTCAAATGCCTTTGTAAGGGAGCCTCGATCACAACTGCCCAGGGGTGTCAGGGGCTTTCATTTCCTGCATGCAGCCTTATCTATTCCAGTCCCCAGAAATTTGAGAATGTATGCGAACCTCTATACGCAGGGCTACCCTCCACGAATGGCTGGAAACACCTGAGTGGGTCTCCACGCATCACCAGGACGCGCACACACACTGACTTTCTCTCCAAGCAGTTCCCACATGCCTACACCTTCTCCAAAGGGCCCGAGACATTAGCAGATGTCACATCCTTGCAAGTAGGTCAGTTCAGACTGGAACGACCCGAAGCAAAGACTCAAGTCAAGGAAAATTGCACTCTTGACCCAACTGGATGGGTCTCTCTTCTTCTGCTCCAAAAAATATCCCGTGGCCAGTCAGGCCGTTTCAGTGACTAGGAGAGAACATTCCTGTGATTGTTGGCTGATCTGGAGCATGATTTCCAGTTCAAACACTTGCAAGTGTAACAGATTTCAGAATCCACAGCGGGCCTGGGGTGGCACATTACCTTATCTCTAGGATCACAGAGCCTGGGTGTCGGGGTTCAAAAGCCTTCTGCATTCCCCTGGGAGACCCCCCCACACCCAGGCAAAAAGCTGCTGGTCCCCCGCCTAGCTTAACAATTAGTGTTTGTCTCATATACAAGTCTCCCTTGAGTTTCCTCCCTAGGCAGGTTCTTGAGGGCGCGCGCGCCCGCGCACACACACACACACACACACACACACACACACACACACACACAGTCCTGCCTGCTTTTCAAAGTTGCTTCTCAAATCACAGGCAACTTCCTCCTTCAGCTCCGCAGTTGGGAAGCCTACACCAGTGTCACTGAAGACACCGGGCAATCTGTCTTTTCAGAAAGTAAACGGAGAAATGAAACGAAGCCTCCGAATGTCAAAAAAAAAAAAAAAAGGCATCTGGGAAGACAAAATAAGAAGGTGGACTACTGGGGGATCAAATAGGAAATAACGTCACTGGCACAGAACTTTCGATCACCACCCGCCCCCGACCAAAGCAAGCATTGTTGGCAGCGTCCCAAGGTGTGCCCTTCCTCAGGTATCTGAAAATGCTTCATCAGAGGGACAGGCTGATTGCCAACGCAAAGATCATATATAACATACACCTTGCACACCGACCCTGCGTGTGTGATCACCTACAAAAGCAGGCTCTCGGGTTCCTTAAGAAAGCCACGATGAATTAACAGGGAGAAATCTGCTTCTCCTGCAAACATCCTACAATGCTTCATTCCCAAGTTAACCATAAAGCAGTCTCACACAGCTGAAGGAATAACAGACTTTTCATTCCACCTCCAAAATAACAGAGGAACAGAAAACTCCCCAGGGGCCCAGAAGAGCAAAACCCACAGCAAGAGGATCCGGTCAAGCCTGGCAAGCCAACTATTTATTTTCACGAGGTTCGGATGGCAATGGAGTCCACAACGGCCGGGCAAGGCCGAGCCCTGAGAACCTGGTGCCTCCACTCCTAGTGATCAAAATGAATTCCACTTCCTAGGCCTGTCCTCTCCTGGGCCTCCATCTCCTTTCTGCTGGTCACCTGTTGACTGCTATTACCCTACCCCTCTGAACTAGCCTTTCTATTGGCCCAGGCTGAAACTGCCAGCCCTCCCCTCCTCCCCAAAGTGGACTGACTTCCTCCTCTGCCTGCCACTCGCCTATTCTGGGATTCAAGTCAATGTTCTATCTCCTGGTGCCAGCCCTGCCTCTATATATCCACCTGGCCATCAGCCTCTGCTTCTTAACTTTCTAAAGGAGCTTAGGCTACTCATCTGGTTGAAGCCCAGCCTCATGCCTTTCTAAGAGCCTTAGATCGTTGCAAGCTAAAACTAAGCCTGTGCCTTTATAATTCATGGTGTGAAAAGTTCTGTTGCTGTTCGCCACACGTGACTGATGCACTCTACTGAACAAAACTGGTCTCAGGCTAACAAACTGTTAAACTGAAGGCAGCCGTTGATATACTAACTACCTCCTGAAACACAGACCTGCTTAGGTAGTACATATTTTGCATATGCTCCCAGTACAGGCCCCCAAATATTTTGTTAATATACATTTGCATCTTGATAATACATGTACCTATTTTAAGATCTTAACAGTCAAATACCCTCCTTTAATAAAAGGTGTGATCAACGGAGCCCCCCCCCCCCCCACTAAGACACAGTGATTCCTACCTCAAAACTCCACGGGCCACAGGGACTGTCTGTACTGTAACTACAGAGAAAAGTGCATTTTATAGAACAGAAATCCACACAGAAAAGAAAATGTGCTTTTGGCTACGGGGTTCACCTGCAGAATAAAAGTCAGGGATACACAGAGACAGGGATTTAAAACACTTTCATCTCACAAGGAGCAAAGGAAATGCATTTGATTTTCAGAAGCCCGGTAAGTCTGTCACCCCAGGAAGAGAGAGCTGAGCTTGAACAACCCTCTGTCATAACCCCAAAATTGACTTTACCCCCCACGAGAGACCAAACCTGCCCGTAGTTCCCTCTGACAGCAAGCCCCCGAGTCTTTGGAGACCGTTTATGAATGGTGCCCTGTCCCAGCAGTCTGGCCCTCATTAACTGTACCCCAAGGCCAGGAAGGAGGGATTACTGGTACATCAGGTAGAGCACGATTCTATCTGTGGATGCGGTTATCCAACAGCCAAAATCTTGTCCAATTCTATCTCCGTCAAACTTGTTCACTAACACTCAAAGTCTTTGACATTTGATTCCAGTTGCAGGTCAATCACCAAGTAATGATTTAACACTATACACTCTGGAAAAAGAAAAAACCTCCTGTGTAAGCAGGGCTGGACTTGGGTCTAGAAGTGCACTCTCTCTAACTCAAGCTGGGACCACCTGCGCGGGGCAGGACCAAGCGACAAAGTAGGTATTTGACAGTGCTGAGTCATTACAAGCTGTTTCCTCTGATACGTTATGCACCCCTGGGCCGTTTGAGCACTAATATCCCCCCTTCGGAAGTCAAATGAAAGAGATGTACATAGTGCAAAATGCTGCAACCCCCTTGTGGGCGAGAGACCACGGTGGGGAATCGAGGTCTAAGCATGGGTAGCAGAACTATACAAACTCGCAGCTGCTCTCCAGGTACCGAGTAACTTTATCCCAGACGCCGAAAGATGGCTATTGGGATAGGGAGAGGGAATATTCCCCCTGCAGCCATGGCTCGGATCAGGGCCACACTCGGGCGCATTTTACTCTAAGCTGTTAAATCCCCCCGTAATTGGCGCATGGAGAAAGCGCCCGGAGAAAATGATGCATAATGGATTTGTTCTCCAGGCGGCTGGAATGGAGAGTAGAGGACGCAGGATGCTAACCGGCTTTTCTTCCCATGTGCAGGTCACCTGAAAACCGCGCTGCCTGCCTCTCCAAGGGGGCTCCTGAAGTCACCCTCTGGCTGCGCTTTCCCGGCGGAGAGGGGAACGGTTTCACGCCCACCTGCCCGCCGCCTCTCCTCCCCGGGCACCCCCGGCCCCCGCCGGGCGCGCGAGCAGCTGCCGGCATCCGCGGTCCCGCCCGCTCCCCGCTCGCTCGGCAGCCCGGGCCGGCAGCTCCCCCGGCGGCCGCCTCTGCACCACTCGCCAACCTCCGCGCCCGGCCGAGGTCATGCCCGCCTGCCCCCGGGCCCGGGCGGCCCCCTCCTCGTGCCTGCCGGCCGCCGGAGCGCCGGTCTGGGGAGGGGGCCCCCGCGGCGGAGTTGGCACGGGGACTCACCAGGTAGGCGCCCACCGTGCCCTGCGCCAGCATCAGGGCGCACTCGGACACCAGGAAGATCTTGATGTTAGAGAAGCAGGACACCTTCTTTTTCTTCTTCTTGTTCCTCTGCGCCTCGTCCCCCTGCAGCTCGCCGCTCCGGCCGCCGCCCGACGAGCCGCCCGGCTTCTTCCCCTGCATCCTTCCCCCGCCGCCGCCGCCGCCGCTTTCCCGCTCGCCCCGGGTGTCGGGGCCGCTGCCGGGCGGGGGTGTGCGCTGCGAGGCTGCGTGCTGTCCCCGCCCCGAGCCCGCGGCGGCCGCCCCCGTCCTGCCGGGGCTGGAGAGGTGGAAGGCACAGCTCCTCGCCGCCGCCGCCACCGCCGCCGCCGCCGCGCGCGCTCGCCCCCTTCCTCCACCTCCTCCTCCTCCGCCCTCCCCGCGCCTCCTCCTCCGGCTCGGGCTGTGCCAATCACAGGGGCTCCTCGCGCCGCCCGCCGCCGCCGCCGCCGCCGCCTCGCCGCCCGCGGACGCCCGCCGCTGCCATCGCCAGCTTCCCGTCGCCCGGCCGGGCCGGCGCTCGCCTCCCCTGCGTCTGCCCCAAGGCCCGGCCGCCCCTCGCCGCCGGTGCGCCCTCGGGGAGGCCGGAGGGGGACCCGCTCGGGGCGCGCGCGGGGAAGCGCGGGGGGTGCCCCGGAGGGAGGAAGGCGGTGCCCGACCCCTAGATGGCGCTGCGGGGCGCGGGGCGCCGCCGCCGCTGGGCGGTGCTGCGCGAGGAACTGGGGGAGCGGAGGTGGGGTGCGGGGGCGCCCCCGCTGGGCGGGGACCGAGTGTGCGGATTCGGGGCGCTAGACGCGAGGAGGGGAGGGCCGGTGTCTAGGAAGAGAGAGAAGACCGAGTATCCAGGAAGGAGTGGGCGCGCTCTCGTCTCCTCCGCCCGGCTATTTCTGGGGACAGATGTTGCGCCCCGGGGCTTGGGGAAGTGCCAGAGGTCAGAGCTGCTTGAGGCTTCCGAAGCCCGCCGGCCCCTGCTCCTGCTCCCCCGGGCCCCTGGGCGTGCGTAAACGGCTCCCGACCGCGAGGAAAGAAAGCAACTGAAGCACCCCAAGGGGGAAGTTCGATTATCCCGTCGGGAACCGCACAGACTATCGGTCGCCCCCCAGCCACACGGTCTAGGTAGCTGCAGGGTCGCAGCGACCCCAGCAGAGGGCCTTGTCCAGCCCTCCATCTGCCTGGAGCCTGTCCTCAGGAATGATGCAGCCAAGGCTAAAGCCAGCGGGAAGCGATTAGCCACAGGCCTGCCTTGGTCCCCAGCCCTCCCCTCATTTTGTGGCCCGGGCCTCTCCCCTGGCCTTGGCCTGAAAGCTCGCGCCCCGTGGCAGCCGCTCTTTATAACCATCACCGGGAGTTTGGGCCACAAGTCACCACCAGTAGGATCTGCTTCCTATTGGAAGCTCAGAAAAACTGGGAAGGACTGGATCAGTACCAGGAAGCACTCAGCAGCTTCTGCCGGGGCCACTGGGGGGCTCAACCAATTATTTATAAAGACTTTACTTAATAATGTCAGAGAAAATGTGCCATTCTCCTAGGCTCCCGTGTACAAATGCAGGCTTAAATTTGAAACTGAATAGCAATTAACACTTCCGTAATGTTTACTTCCTCCCAAAGAACTTGAATGAGAATGGATGGTGTAATGTGGGGGTGTCGTCTTGCCATACCATTTAAATATAAACTGCTTCATCCTGTGGTTCCAGACATGATCTCACCTAGACTTGGTGTCCCTTTCAGATGCTTCCCCTCTTCTTGTCTTGGCTGTCTGCTATCGAATTGGCTCCCCCCAACACAGGTCTTTTACCATTTTCCCAGATTCCTGTCACCAGGGGCTGCACCATTCCCCGAGACTCTGTCACCTTATTGCAGCTCCTCCCCCACTCCCTGCACCCTCCCCTCACAGCTGACAATTTCTACAGAGTCGGGCCTTTTGCCTGCTTCTGGGCCCTCTCCAACACTCTGGCTTCAGGGGAGCACCTCCATTCTTCTTCCTGAGAAGACCCTTGATGAGCTAGCTCCCTTCCTGCCTCTGTGACTTGGGCCTGCAAAGCTGAGATGTTTACTTGTCCCTGAAGCTGTTGAAATAGCATGCTGAGTGCGTTATAGTCCTTAAGTGTTGTTTACGTACTTTGTAATCACAAGAGCTAATGTTTCTCCTGTGCTTCCTCTGGCCAGGTCCCATTCTAAGTGCTTTACCTGCATTTACCATTTACACCTCACAGCCATCGTCTAAACTAGATACTATTATTAGCCCATTTTACAGATAAGAAAACAGAGGCCCAGGAAGGTTAACTAACCTTACCGATGTCACATATCCAGTCAATGGCAGGGCCAGCCTCTGAAACCAGTCCAGGTTCTTAATGACTTCCTGTCTCTTGGGGACAGCGGAACTCATGGGTTTCTACTTTCTAAATGGAGACTCAGAGATACATAGTGACTAGCCCAGTGTCACACAGATCAAAAGGGACAGGACTTGAATCCAAGTCCAACTCTCTTTGCTCTATACCACATTGCCCTGTGTATAGTCCAAGAAGGACACAGGCTTTTTTCAGTTTGGGGCATTTATTTTACATAAAAACTTAAGTGTCTTTGGAGACATCAAACACTTCTGCTGCTAATCCACAGAATTCTGGATTAGGGTTGTAGCTTCTTCATATAATTAACAGTAAGCAGCCATGAAAATAATCCTGTGCCTGAAGCCTGAAAGAGTAATCAAAGTCAGCCTGAAGGAAATCAGGTGTCAGCCTCACAACCATCAGAAAGAAGAATTCAACACGTTCAATTTCCTTCCCTCCTTGCTTGTCCTTTATTTACCTATAGATCCGGGCTCCGGGGTTGATGAGGTGGGTTTATGAGCAGCAGGTTCTTCTGCTTGGCTTCTCTCCTATGCAGAGAAAGCGGCAGAGAACAGAGACCACCCTCATATCTGCATAGCACATGACTGCAGATGAAGTATGTTAATGCCCTGTGTATCATTCAAATCTCCCAACAGGGAGAGCTGTTCTTATTAGTCCCATTTCACTCATGAGTAAAAGCAGCATTTTCCACCCCAAGTTGGGAGGAATGCCCAGGAGGAGGAGGGAGATCAAGAGGGGATTTAGCCCCGCCATGATCTGTGGTTTCCCCTCCAACTAGCCTCTGAAATGAACCATTGACCATCACGTGGCGAACAAGGCAAACAGAGCTCAGAGCCCATCCCATGCCTCAACTGGGCAACCTTAAATGTTGCCTTGGAGAAATGCTGCAGCCACCACTTACAGCCTGGACCCTTTTCCGTCATCTATCCCCCTAGCGGTGGATGGTGAATTTAGGAAAGGTAGGCATTACAAAGGCCCAGAGGACCCTCGTGATTATTGTTGCCTCTCTACTCCTTTTCTGGGCTAGGTTCTAAATTGGACTTTCCTAAATTAGCTGAAAATATTGCTAGCTGGGGCTGGAGATGCATGACTCCTCTCTTTGTTGGTGACTAGAGGTATTCCAAACATTGAGAAGCCATGTAATCTGGAAATGTGATGTGGGGAAGCATGAAGATCGGGTGACGTGGGAAGATAGACTGGCTTTTGATTCTGAAAACGTTAGTAAGCTGTACATAAATGCTTGGTGATTAGGATTTGGAGAGCTTTTCTCCCCCACTTTGGAAAGGACCATCAGATCGTTTATGTGGGAGAGAAGTGGGTTAACTTCATGGCCATGGAAAAAAAAAAGTGACAATATCTTTCACTGTTACTGGGCTGTGGCAAGATTTCACAGCAAGCAGCCTCAATGTAATTCAACACAATGAGAAACTGTTGTTCAAGTAATTCACATGAACCATCCTTTGCCAGCTTCAATTTTGTTCACAGGCAAATACAAAGTTGAAAAATAAATGCAAAGAATGATTTCTGATTGTCACTGGGATGGAAAATAGATGCTTAGATTCTCACCCTATGGATGGATTTTTTTTTTCTTTTTCTGAAAATACAGCAATCATGTATTGTGTCCAACCAAGGATAGAACTGGGGCCAGGCCAACTTCTTTGGCTTGAAACTAATATTTGGGCTGAGTTGAAGCTTATTTTCTCTCTCTCGGAGTTTTTCTCTCCCCACCCCCACTTTACAATTAGCCTGATCCATATGCCTTTCTACCCATAGCCTGTGTTTGCTACTGACTATATTCATAGTTCTACATTTTAAATTATATTTCTTAATTTGAATATATCCTAAAGCTCAGCAAAGAAGTGAAAAGGATAAACATCAGTGTAGATGCAATTTTAAGAATGTGCATCCAAAATCCAAGGGAAACGGAAGGGAAAAAAAAAAAAAGAACGTTCAGGGAAATTGGAGAACAGATAGGAGAAAACTCAGGATTTAAAAATGTGTTTTATTTATGCAAAATGAGCCTTGAGATAAAAGAAGCAACACAAATGATAAACATTTACCAATATTAGTGTATTTGGGGAGCTCATCCTTGGCTGCCTTCGATTGATATGTGGGTAAATAGAATGGGTTTACCCAAATAGACTGTTAGTTTCTTAAGAGCAGAGTGTTTTACGTTAAAAATAAAGGAGACTTTGTCCTGCTCAGCATCTAACAGGCCTCCTGCCAAGAGGCTTAATACTTATGATTAGGACAGGAAAATGACCCAGAGGGTGTCAAGGTTTATAGAAAACTTCCTTCCAGGTATGCTCCCCGGGGACCTGCTTCTCCATCCCTGTGGCTCCTTCTTACAGCAGGAGTTGTCCTGGAGTGCCTCTCACTGCCACAATGCCTTTTCTCTCTCAAGGGCAAGTGTCCCAGTTTTGCTCCCAGTCTCAAAAACGCACACACACCCTTGTGTTTTAAGGATGGCTACTGATACTAAATGTGAGCCAGTGAAATGAGCCAGCCCTGCAAATGTTCAGAAGGCCCAACAGCCTCTCTGGCAAAGAGGTGTGGGGTTTCAAGGCTGATAGCATGCCAAGAGTCTCATGGGTCCCAAGCCCAGCAGAAAGTGGCCACAGCTGTCTGCTCCCCGAGGGGTGGTGGGCTCCGGCCCTGGGTACCCCAGGTGGTCATGGCACACAGCAGCCCATGAACCCTCTGGCTGTTGGAACAAAGGGCATATGAGAAGACCAGGAAAGAAAACCCCAACGTACAGGATGCCACTAAAACCTAAATCAAGAGTATGAGTAATAGAGAAAGCATCCACAATGAGGGAGTGGAACACCCCTGCTCAGATTAGGGTCCTCCTCCACGCCCAGCTTCTGTCCTCCAAACCCTGTCCAACTCTCCCTCTATGGAAGGGTGAGGAGAGCAACAAAATGAAGAAGGCCATCCTACCTCCAACTGCCCGTTCTGGGCTGAGTTGTGGCCCCTCAAATTCATATGGTGAAGCTCTAACCCCTAGTACCTCAAAATGTGACTGAATTTGGAGGTAGGGCATTTAAAGAGGAGATTAAGGTCAAAGGAGATATTTAGGGGGACCTTCATCCAAGAAGACTGGTGTCCTTACAGAAAGAGGAGATTAGGACACAGAAAGTCAGACAGAAGGGCGACCACGTGAGGATTCAGGGAGAGGAGAGGATCTGCAAGTCAAGGGGAGGAGCCTCAGAAGGCACCAAACCTGCTGACACCTTGATCTCAGAATTCTAGCCACCAGAACTGTGAGAAAACAAATGTATGTTGTTTAAGCCACCCAGTCTGTGATACTTTGTTAGGGTAGCCCGAGCAAGCTGATACACTACCTTACCCCTCTCCCCAGCCCTTCACACACATACACACACTCCATGCTCCGGTCATAATTAACTGCAGTCCCTTGAGCTCACCATGCTTTCTCCTTCTTAAAACGTTTGCACCTGCTATTCCCTCTGCCAGGAATGCTTTTCCCTCCCCCTTTCTTCAGCTGGCTCACACCTACCAGCACCTTAAGATCCAGCTAGAATGTCACCTCCTCCAGGTAGCCTTTAAAGAATACCCTCTCGCTCATGCCTTCCCAGCTCCCCCACTGCCTCCCTACCACCTACATCCCCTTACCATCTATGTCCTCCTCTGCCCTAGCATTTGTCCTGTTGTAGAGGGTACTCACTGCCCTTCTCCCTGACAAACCTCTGATCAGTGCCTTCCATCTCTATGTTTCTGCCCCTGGAGGAGCCGGGCCCAGAGTGTTCAGTAACTATTGGGCAGAGAACAGATTAGTGAGGACACAAGAAGTGATCCTTCCCCACGCCCCAGCTGTGGGACAGGACAAAATGGTGGGAAGCAAAGAGACAGGGGGCATGATAGTCGCAATAGCTATGAAACCACATTTAGTGAGGCAGGAAGTGAGAGTCTTTCTGGGCTGCCTTCAGGAAGTGAGAGCAACAGAAACTGCCCAGAGCCCCACCACTGAGTGTGTGGTCTGTGGACCAGCAACCCTGGCGTCACCTGGGAGCTTGCTAGAAATGCAGACGCTCAGACCTCAGCCCAGATGTTCTGAATCAGAATTCAAATTTTAGCAAGATCCCCAGGCGATTCATATGCATGTAATGATTTGAGAAGAATAGAACCAGCCTAGGAAGCCATCAAAAGGAGCCCAGAGCTAGGCAACTTCCAGCAGCATTGTAGATTTCTGTGTATTCCCCTTTCCCTTGTGTTTGGGGCTTTAGAAGGGAGGACAAAGAGCAACAATTGGCTCTAAAGAAGATGCTGGTTATTTTCATTCTCCCGGAACCCTCACACCATGGAGTCCCACAGAGCGCGGGTCACCTGACAAGGTCGGGGACCGAGAGAGGGGTCCATTTTGTGTCTGTTGTTTTGGCAACACCTCTGAACCTCAGGATGAAAGCTAGGATCCTGGACTTCAAGATCATGAGGGCTGCCTGAACTTCCCTTTCCCAGCTTGCCTTAAAATACCCATGAAAACCCAAAAGGGCTGCCAGGACTTAATTGGGCTGAGACCCCAGATTCTAAATATGGATTATCCAGTTTCTCAGGGAAATGGCCCTTAACACAGGCTGAATGGGATGACCAAGGAAGAGTGCCTCTTTCCTCCATGGGGAGAAAGGACAAGAGGGCTCTACATGGGGGACCTGGGCTAATTCCCCAATCAGAAAACCTGACAGACAGTCACCTCTTGGCTGCCCAGGAACACTCAGCTCAGGGCTTGCATCTTGGTAAGTCTATGCAATTGTAAATCCCAGAAAAGCACAATGGGCCTCAGTGAAAGGGGTGGGTGGTTGCAGAGTATGTCCTGGGAGAGAAAGTAACATAGTAATACAGGGAGTGGGTAATATAGTAATATAGGTGGGGGTGGGGATGGGAAGCCCATGTTTTCGATTATCTAATGCTATGTAACAAGCCACCCCAAAACTTAGTGGTTTAAACAACGATGTTCATTTATTCATTTTGCTCAAGAATCTGCAATCTGGGCAGGGCTTGGTGGAGAGAACTGGACTCTACTGGAAGGCTGAGGGCTGGAATCATTGGAGGTCTCACTCATTCACATGCCTGTGTCCTAGGCTAGAAAGGCTCAAACAGCGGAGGACTAGAAAAGCCATGCCTTCCTGGCATCTCCGTGTGTGGTATTTCTTCATGATGTCTCCAAAATGGCAAACTTGAGGAAGCCAGACTTCATACATGTCCACTCAGGAGTCCTAGTGTCCATACCTCAGAAAGAAAATGGGACTTTTATGACCTTGCCCTCAGTCATGCAGCGTCATTTCTCCTGCATTCTGTTGATAAAGAGAGCTACAAAGCTCCAACCAGACTCAAGGGGAGAGATCACAGAACTCACCTCTCGATGAAAGCGGGTCAGTGCCACATTGTTAGAAGAACCTGTGGAATGGGGAGCGCCTGGGTGGCTCAGTCAATTAAGTCTCTGACTCTTGATTTTGGCTCAGGTCATGATCTCAGGGTCATGAGATCAAGCTCCGGATTGGGCTCCGTGCTTAGCAGAGTCTGCTTGTCCCTCTCCCTCTGCTCCTCCCCACTTGCACACACTCTCTCTCTCAAATAAATACATAAATAAATAAAATCTTTAAAAAAGAAGAAGAAGAACCTATGGGATAGGATATATGTATTGCTATGGCCATCTTTGGAAAATACAATCTGCCATGTACATTGAAAGCACTGTATTCTTAGACTCAAAGCCCCTCATACACTCTTTCAGGCCACAAAAAGACTATGAAATATTTCAAACTATTTACTAATTAATTCACCTCCCATTTACAAAGAAATAGTTAGGGAAGCAAGAGAAATTCCTGCCATGATCGAGCAGTACCCATTGCTAGCTCGGCACTGGAAGTCATGGAGGGTATGCACCATAACTTGCTCTCCAATTTAATATTTAAGAGGAAGATTCTAGCAGATCCAGAGTACAACCATCTTGGATAGATATCTCTGTTTAAGAAGGAATGAGTGTGCCTGTTTTGAGAGGTGGATAAAGATACATTGAGTCTATGAAAAATATTCTGTAACATAAAACAAGGGACTCCCTAGACTAGTGAGGCAAAGAAAAAGCATGCTTGTTTAAAAAAAAAAGGAAAACTTGACTAGATAAGACAAAAAATTTAATCCTGCTGTTTTGTGTTCTTAATAAATACTAAACAGATATACTTTCTGAAATGATAAATAAAGTGTTAGATGAAAAAGATGATGCTTGAGATTCTAACTGAATTAGAAGAGGAAGCTGGCAGATAAGACTAGTACTCAGGAAAGCCACAAATAAAATTGTGCAATTGAAATCTGATTTGGAGGCAGTAAAGATCAGAATCAAAATTGCAGGAAACCAAATAAATGATATAGAGAGCAAGCTAGGTAAGTTTTCTATCAACGTAGAGAAGAGAAACAAAGATAAAAATGATTAGAGAAAAGATGGGTGACTTGGTAGATCACAAATAAAGACTTACTACATGGATAAGAAAGACCCTCCCCCCCAGAAAATTATAAACAGAATGAACAATGTTGCTGCAATATTAAAGACCAAGAATGGAAGAAAACTTTTCAAACTGAAAAAAAAAAAAAAATTGAATGCACAATTTAAAATAGCTCATTATTTCCAAACAAAATTAATGAAGAAAGATTCAGTTAGTTATAATCTAGAAAATTTGTTTAAATATAAAGGATGTTTTAAAATTCTGCCAACATCCAGACAAAACATTAAAGTTACTTATCATCAAACGAAAACAGGCTAAATCAACTGTGTATCACAAAACTAGATGCCAGATGATAATGGAACAAAGTCTAAATGGTGCTGAGAGAAAATGCTTATGACTCAAGCTGAAACGTTGCTAATTTGCAAAGAAAACAAAAAAGACATTCTTAGATATTCTAATCAAGAACTCAAAAAAGATACCACCCTTGCACTTCTCTTAAAAAATTTACGTAGAGATACGTTCACATGGAACAACATAATAATTAAAGACAAAAACTCGAGAAGAGCAGAAGTGGGTTCAAAAACATTATGACAGTCCCAGCTAAACATTCTGAATTAAGTAAAAAAAAAAAAAAGTTGTAAATAAAATAGCAGCACAGGAAAGTTTTTGCCATTGTTTCTTGAAATAGAATAACTAAAAATAAGACTACTAACAAATTGGTCTGTAATTCCAAATGATATTGGCAAAGATGGGGGAAAAGAGTATGTGGGGAAGAGAAGGGCACTCCATTCCTCATCTTATAGAAGGAATCAAAAGTTATCATAGTGCTCATGAACTTGATGGAGAATCTGTGTATTTGAGTGTGATTTTGAAAAACCTAATTAGAATAATTCAAGAGAATATATGCTTGTAAATATTGGGAAAAGAAAACCAAGAACAATTACAATGTTAGGAAGAAAACAGTATAATACGATAGTCAAAATCATGGGCTTTTGAGTTAGGGAAATTTGTTTTTTGAAAGTAGTTCTGGCACTTACTCACTTTGGTCTGGAAAATTCAGAGCCTCTTTTCCTGTCTGTAAAAGTATAGTAACATGGGGGCTGCAAGGATTAAAGGAATCTTTATCGAAAGAACTTAGTCCAATGTCAATAAACAAGTTGTTGTAAACTGTTGCCAATCCCTATTATTTCTTTCAATATCATTGACAGTAAAAGGTTGGAAATGCGTGGGTCTCTCAGAGGGCCTCCCCAAGCTTGCCCAGGAGGGTCTCCTGGCTCTCTTTTCTGAACCAACTCCTCAATTGTGTCTGATCTTTGAAAATTCTTTGATATGGATCCTGTTCTAGATTTCTGACCAATTCCACAGGCTCGACATTTAGAATGTTCCTCTCTTTGCAAGAGGGACTTGGTCATGACCAAGTGTGAGTCTTCCTTGTTTTCATGCCTGCAGCTGTTTCTCATGTCAGTGTTCAGACTCTGTTCCCCTGAACTCCACCTGAGTAAACCCCCAGAGATCCCAAATAATTATCCAGAATGAGGGGATGGGACAGTTATAACAATAAATGTAAATGATTTATCATCCTACAATAAAATATTAAAACTTCAGTACTGAGCTAAGAAAATCCAACCATGACCTACTCACAAGAAATGTATCCGAAATGAAATGATACAAATAGACTAAAAAATTAAAAATGAATAAAGATTTACCAGAAAAATATAAATGAGAAAAAATGAAAATATTAATATTAAATTCATAAAGACTGAATACATGAATCAGAGTGTGCCTAAAAATGTGCAGTTTTCAATAAAGATATAAACGGCATATATGTTTTATACCTCAAATACATAAGGCAAAGATGTACAAGAAGAAATGGACAGAAACACAATTATTTTATGCAAGCCTCTTATAGAATTACTATACTTGAAAAAACAAGTAGACAAAATAGGTACATTTCAAAGCATTTGTACTATACATAATTAACATGTATTTAAAATAAGGAAAACAGAAGAAAAGATTTTCTAAAGATAAGCATAGAAAAAAATGAATTATTAAAAATAGAAACAGTGAAGTTGATGCACAAATTCAAAAACTGATTTTTTTTTTTTGGTAGTTTTTTTTTTAAATTTTTTTATTGTTATGTTAATCCCCATACATTACATCATTAGTTTTAGATATAGTGTTCCATGATTCATTGTTTGTGTCAAGAACTGATTTTTTAACACGATTCAAGGATATATGAGAAGTAGAGGGAAAAAACAAAATTCAAAAGTAAAAAATGTAAAAATAAGAACAGAGGAAAATTTTAACAAATCAAAAAGTATTATTCAAAAACAATGTTAGTAAATTTGGAAAACTGAATTAAGTAGATATTATAATGGCAAACTTGACTTGACCCTAAGATAATTACCTCTAAAGATATCCCATTGCATTAAAATTTCACCAGTGAAAACTTCCAGATTTTCACAAAGATAACCCCATGTAATAGGACTTTCCCAGATATACAAACAAAAGCTGAACATATAAAGATTCACTGTGCAAAGTTAGCCTAACACTAATATAAAACTAACGAAGATAGCCTAACAAAAGAGCAAAAAAATACTACTACAATTTTGCAATAACACGTTATGTATTTCGATGATATGATGAAAACCAAAAGATAAGCCAGTATTATCTGGCTTATATGATGTAGTGATTCTACGGTTCATACAGACGAATAACAAGTAAAAAAAAAGAAGAAGAACATATTGAAATAGGAAAACTGGGGCAGTTATATTAAGGAGGCATGTCCTACCAGGTATTAAAATATATCACAAGCAACATCCAACAGAGTATGGTATGAGCTCAAGAACTGGCAGACAGATTGATAGAATCAAGCAATCCGCCCTGAAATAGACTCTAGTATATATCCCAGCTTAATAAAGTAAGCACAACAAAAAATGAGAAAGGAACAGGTTATTCATCAAATGGTTGAGAAAATTGATTAACTCAAATTATAGCCTTGCTGGTGCAATAGCCCAAAGCAAAAACAATAAAAACAAATGGATGAAAGAACCACACATAGACAAAAATATAAGTGAATAATTATCAGATCTTTGGAGAGAGAAAGACATTCTATGTATAAGAGCAACAGGAGTAATTACAAAGGAAAAGCTAGATAGACTTTACCATTACACAATTAGAACTCCCCTACGTCAAGAAACATCGCTCACGACAATAAACTCAGATATTGGGAAAAGTAGTTTAGCAACAGAGCAGAAGGGTAGTATCATCAAAACATAAAGTGCCCTTACAAATCGTTAAGTAAAACCCTAATACTCAGAAAGAAATGTGGGCAGAGGGTCCACACAGAAAATTTAAAGAAATACAAAAATCCAGTGAACATGTAAAAATAGTCACACTCACAACTAATCAAACAAATACTAATTAAAACTAATACAAGACACATTTTATTCACCCTCCAACATGGCAAAACATTTTTTAAAGAAAATTTTCTGCGCTGGCCGAAGTTTGATGGAAAGGCTCGTTAATGAAGTGCTGGCAAAGGTGTGGGTTTCTGCTACTCTGTGGAAAGTGATTTGGCGATGCCTATTAAGGTACTCAAATTGTTCACTTCCATTGGCTTGATAATTCCCCCAATCAATCTGTCCGAAGAAAATAATCAGAGACATAAGCAAAAATACAAGTACAATGCTTTAGTGTTTGTTGCTTAGTGTTTATTGAATATTTCTGATACTGAAAAATTGGGAAGAATGTATATGTCCATGAATAAAGGACTGGCAAAATTACATTACATTTTCAAGAAAGGACAGTATTCACCCATTTGTATTTTTATTTTTTTAAGTAGGCTCCATGGCCAACGTGGGGCTTGAAGTCATAACTCTGAGATCAAGAGTCACATTCTCTACCAACTAAGCCAGCCAGGCGCCCCAAGTATTCACCCATTTTTTAGATGATGTTTTATGAAACATTATAAGAAGGGGAAATGCTCTTAATAAACTTATAAGAGGGAAAAAAAGGAGGATTCCAGATTGTATGTGTGGTATGGTCCAGTTTTGGTATGTGTCCAAACACAGCATGTTTAAGACGATGTGTTCTGCAATCAGACTACCTAAATTTGAATCACCTGAATTTGAACTGACCATCTACTAGTTTATGACCATGAATAATTTACTCAACCTTTCTAAGTGTCAATTTACCTATCTTTAAAATGGGAATAAAAATAGGACCCATCCCAGCACGTTGCTATGAGTATTAAAAGAGTTACGTAGCATCCAGCGCCTGGCACAGAGCCTGGCTCACTCATGGCAAGTTTTATGTTCATCTACATTTCCAAGTTACCATTTAAAAAAATAAATACGCGTTAGTATTATAACTTTTTAAATTTTATTCATATTAAAAAAATTTATACCCATTCCATCATTTCTGGACCCAAATTGCCTTGTTTAATGGGAAGCCTCCAGCAAACTGACATTTCTCATGAGCTCTGCCCCAAGTCAAAGGCATAAAATGAAACCCAGGCTGCTGTCAAATTCAAACTCCATCCTGCTAAGGTAATTTTGAATAAGAGATCAGGTATGTGTCCCTTTGTATTCTCTTACTTTCTATCTCTTATCTCTTTAAGCAAGTGTTCTCCCTTTTCCTTGTCCAGAGCCCTCTTCCTATGTGTAAAGGTAAATGGGGCATCTTTGGCACAACTCCCAAGGTAATCGTGGAAGCTAAATCTATAGTAGCCAGAGCAAACTCTGGTGGAATTCCAGATCCCTTAAACAAAAGGATCAGTAAGTCTTGAGTTACCAAAGAAGATACTCATTAAAAATATAAGAAAACAAGGACTTCTAGAAGGAAATATATTAACCAGGCTAAGACAGGGAAAAGGTGCTACTGTTCTTTTAATGTTGTCACTGAGACTATCCAGAGATCACAGCTTTCTTCCTTTGTATTCCTATAGTCAAATATGTTAGATGTCAATGATGGGAAATTGTATGGGGCAGATATTGAACTGGTGGTAGGGAAACATATGGGCAAAGGGAAATATGGTGTCCTCCAAAATTGAATCCCGAACAAAGAAGAGCCTTCGAATATAATGAAGCCAAGCCTTTCCTGGAATTGAGGAAAATCAACATGCCACCATCCAAACAATTACTCCTCAGGATCAAGAAACACTTAGGTACATTGCCCAGGGGCTGAGAATTCATCTGGGATGAGAGGAAAATCAGGCACCACAATGGTGGAACAAAGACCGAGTGCTCAGGGTCTTTGAATGTCAGTGTGATGTGAAGACAAACACAAAAGCCAGTATCATTGGTAGACCTATGAAAGAAAGAAGGTTCAAGCAGAGGTCATTTATTGCATAATATATTAGAAAGTCTTAGAGGTCAATAAAACCTCCTGCTACAAGGTGAGTAAAGTACAGAAACTTAATTATGTTAATGATATTAGGAAAAAAAAATCAATGTTGAACACATGATGTTAAAAAGCAATATTATTCCTGCTAGAAGTGTTTCAATAGCAGCATCATTTTGGGCACCTGGGTGGCTCAGTTGGTTGAGCGACTGCCTTCGGCTCAGGTCATGATCCTGGAGTCCTGGGATCGAGTCCTGCATCGGGCTCCCTGCTCAGCGGGGAGTCTGCTTCTCCCTCTGCCCCTCCCCCCTCTCATGCTCTATCTCATTCTCTCTCTCAAATAAATAAATAAAATCTTTAAAAAAAAAAAAAAAATAGCAGCATCATTTTGTTCACTGCATATTCTGACATGAAGTCCTAAATGCCTGGATTTGGAACAGGCATGTCCACCCGTGCGCAGATACCCACGGAATAGAATGGTCCTAGAATACCCTATCGTTGCCAAAAAGCAGAGATGCTTTCCAAGATGCCAGGAACAGTGCTGAAAGAACAAAAGAGCTAGCTTAGAGGTCCCCTACCAGCCAAGTTGGAATTTGAGCATCAAAATGGGTATAATAATTGCGGTTAATTGAAATATGCTGAGTTTGTGAAAGGCCATAATTTCATAATGACATTAAGAGAAAAGTTCATATAAAGTACAAAGGACACTAAAGGTAATTAAGATGAGCAGAGAAGTTGGCTATAAAGGGAACTGTTTAATTTTTTAATTAATTTCAATGAGAGGAGGTTAACATAAATTGGTATTCTATTTCTTCTATTAAGGGTTTGATTTTAAAAAACATAGACATGAAGCTGATGTCTATCTGAGTAAGTAGAGGAGGAAAAATATAGGGAACTGAGTTAGCCAAATCGCCCGGGGAAAATATACAGAACCAAGAACAAGAGGGACTTAACTGGCACCAGTGCTCATACAAAATAACTCGGCAGAGAGGAGGCTCAAAACTCTGTTCCAAGATGATGAACAGGCCAAATACCTTAAAAAAAAAAAAAAAAAAAAAAAAGAGTGCTCATTGCATAACCTTGTTCTCCCACTCCTGGGAGATGAAACCAGGACTTATAATGAGACACCAGTACGGCATCCATACATTTTAAATAATGCCAATAAAACCAAGGTATCACAATGACCCGGTCATCACAATGACGGGACAACGGGCTATGTTATGCTGGCCAAGAAAGACTTCAATATTTCAAGGGGAAGTTCCAAGCTACTAAAAGCAAAAATCCATGGGAAAAGCGTGGACCTACATTTTTTCTTAATTGATGTAGAAAGAAAAGATTATCTTAAAAAGAAAGTTTCAGCCTGAAGTCCTGGCTTGGGTTTGAATAGCTTTGGGAGAAATAACCTGCCTTTGTGCCATAACCAGGAATCAGTTGATGAACCAGATCCTGTAAGCTTGGCTATCTGAATTGATACTCATTTTCTCTCTCGTCTGGGTAAAAATACTATACCCTTGGGAAGGTTTGTAATTAAGCACTGCTGTAGTTTTAGGAAGTGTAGAAGTGATATTAAAATAATAAAGAAACGGGGAGGGGAATAAGTTGTTGACATTTTAGAAACAGGTTTAGGAATAAGTAATGTTTTTTGTAATCATTATATTTGTGTATGTTCTACTTGTTGTTTGATGTGTTTGAAATGCTCAAAAGAATGTCAACTGAAACAGGGAGTGAAAAAATGTCCTTTAAAGACACGTCGAGGATTTTTTATGAACCTTTCAAGGTTAGTTTCCAGTGCATGTTGGGGAGCAGAAGCCAGATCATAATGGGTTGAGGAGTAAATAGAACAGGGCCAGGACTCTGGTAAGACATGAGGCATTCTCCTTGGGAGCAAAATCTAAGGGGGTGCTAAAAAACGAAGTAATCAAGATTAATAAGATATTAAGGCAGTATTTTTAAGAATATCAAAATTAATGCAAGAAAGTCTATGACGAGCAAAATATCAACATATTTTAAATACTGAGAGAGTGAGATTAAGAGGTGTGGACAGTAGGTGCATACAGTGGGGTTTTTTTCCCCCGAAGCCCTGTGTGTGCAGGGGGGAGAGAGGTCTTGCTAGGAGGGAACCCAAAGTCTATGGAGGTGAGTTGGCTTGCTTGTTGATTTCAAGATGGGAGAAGCTTGAACGTATTTATATACCTGAGTCCTTTCCTTCCTCTTCCGGCGGTGTAATTACAAGGAGGCGGAGGAATTTGGCCAGGTGCCTGGTGTTGCGGTGGGAGGCGGAAGGGAAGGGTTATCATGGCAGAGCAGGTGTCCTGCCTCCAAAGACAAGCAATCCTCTCTCCCTTGCTGTGCATTAGAGACATGGGGGGGGGGGGGGGTCTTCAACACATGCTAATACTGGTTCTCTCTCTACCTCCCACCCCTAGAGCCTGACTTAACTGGTCGTCCTCATGGCCCCCTCCCGCATGGCTTGGGTATCAAAAGTTTTAAAAGCTCCCAGGTAAAAGCTCCACTGCTCTCCATCTCCTGTGGATCCACCTTGGAATCTAGATCCACCCTGTGAGCCCCTCTCCCAGCCTCTCTGTGGCCATTGCCAGGAGGAGGGCAGAGGAGAGAGGAAAGAATCCTTTTTTCTGCCTTTGACTCAGGGTCATAGGCAGGCAAGATCAGATGATTTTCCCTTCAAGGGTTCTGTGCCTTCAACTTTTCCACCTACCGCAAAGCCAATCAGTTATCTGGTGAGTACGTTAGTGGCAGGTCTTGCGCGGTCCTCAGTGCTGGGTTCCTAGAGCTCGTGCGCACGGGAGTGCTCACCTGTTACCATTTCTCTTTGAAATTCCGAGAAGCGCTTTAGGTTGTAACAGTCCTTGAGTCCTGGGCCACAAGTCTTTAGCTTTTATTTTCAAACTTCAAAGGTTGGCTCTGAAATAAAAGGTTTATTTCACTACATAAGCCTACGGTTTTTCCCAGGTGAAAGAAATTTAGGTTTAATCAACTTTTTTTTTTTTTGGAATTTTATTCCTGTCAGTTCACTGTTTTCTCTGAAAGGGCTTCAAAACCACAACAGCTGAATATTTGGCCTTATTTTTTATCTTTGAAGGAGTACAGCCGCTTTGTTCCACAGGGCCTGAAATTAACAACTGAAGTCCGCACGTAACCATTCTGAGACTTCCTTGCTCTTTTTTTTTTTCAAACCAAATACAATTATTTGACCTAATAATCAAACAATTATATAAACCTTAAAGTAAAAAGGAAGAGTAGAGGAGAAAAAAAAGAGGAAGAAGATGAAGATACTCCGCACAACAGCTTCAGTGGAAGAGATTCCAGAAAAGAGTGTGTCTCATACATAGAAGAGGGCGGAGCATCTAGTAGGTGCCTGTTAATTACTGTTCGCATGAATGAGTGATCAGTTAATCTGCCATCACTGCTCTTTATCAAAGCCCAAGTCTCTTCCCTGCATGAAATGATCACAGTAGCACGAAGTAGGGAGGAGAGGGTAGGGAGGTTGCTTTTTCTGGAGTGTCAATAATGACCAGCCTGGGTCTGGATGAAATAAAATTAGACGTTGGCTGGTGAGAAGTTCCCACATCTTCCACCCAACTTAAGATTTGGCGGCAGGGAGAACAGCTGTGTCACATCTCATTGCTGGGGACCGTGTCTCCTATTTCGATTGAGGATGGCAGATGATGAGGGACCAAAGAAGCAGCTCACTGCAGCTTCCCCAACTCCTTGGATAAATGTGCCCTTGCTCTGAGGGAGGGACCTGCCCGGGAGTCTCCCGAGCCCCACATTCTAGCCTAGGAAATTCAGACGGGCATTTAGGTCTGCCTCCCGTACAACCCAAGTACAGAGCAGGGCAAAAGCTGAACACATTCCTAGGAATTCACATGAGTGTTTTGGTCACTCAGGGTCAGAGCACTTGCTTGAAAAAGAATCGAGCATTTCATCTGGATGAGCCATACTGTTAACTGGAGACTTCTGCAATGTCGGGCAGCATTGGCTTTAGTCAAGAAGTTCTTGTAGCAGAACTCTGAAAATACAAGTATGCCCTTATTGTCTTATCTTACAACAAACTGGGATTTCAAATCTCTGAGTTTTGAGATGGCCCAGTACAGGCAGAGAAATCCTTGGGTCCTGTTTGCTATAGAGCCACTTAAATTCACATATAATTAACACACAATGTTAAATTTCTTTTAGGTGTACAATATAATGATTCAACAAGCCTATACATTTCTTAGCGCTCATCAGGGTAAATGTGCTCTTAATCCCCTTTATCTATTTCACCCACCCCCCACCACCTCCCCTCTGGCAACCACTGCTTTGTTCTCTGTACTTAAGAGTCTGGTTCTTTGTTTATCTCATTTTTTCTTTGTTTTGTTTCTTAAATTGCACATATGATTAAGATCATTTGGTATTTGTCTTTCTCCAACTTATTTCACTTAGAATTATACCTTCTAGACCCATCCATGTTGTTGCAAGTGGCAAAATTTCATTCTTTTTTGTGGCTGAATACTATTCCTTTGTATATGTATACCACAATTTCTTTGTCTGTTCATCTGTGGTTGGACACTTGGGCTGCTTTCTTTTCATGGCTATTGTAAACAATACTGCAGTAAACATAAGGGTAAATATATCTTTTCAAATTAGTGATTTTGTTTCCTCTGGGGAAGTACCTAGCAGTGGAATTAGTGGATCATATGGTAATTCTATTTTTAAATTTTCTGGTGAACTTCCATACTGTTTTCCACAGTGGCTGCACCAGTTTGCATTCCCACCAACAGTGCACGAGTGTTCCTTTTTCTCCACATTCTCACCAACACTTATTTCTTGTGTTTTTGATTTTAGCCATTCTGACAGGTGTAAAGTGATAGCTCGTTGTGATTTTAATTTGCATTTCCCCAATGATTAGTGATGTCGAGCCTACAGATGGTCAATAGTCACTATCACTTTTTTGAAGTCCCAGGAAACCCCTTTGAAGGAGTGCTGGGATGGGTATGGGCTTTTACACTGATTTAAAGAGGATGGGCCAAGAGGAATGGCGTCCTCCATACACCAGATGGAATGTGTCCTTCTATGAGCCTGTTACAAATCATAATTTATTCCACAGGCTGTTTGGCCTGTCTGGAATGCTTGGCCCTGGGAAATGAGGCTATTCTATAAAAGCAGTGAGAGGAAATGGTTTTAATACCACACCATGCAAAAGGCATATGTAATGGTGGTAATTTATCGTGTTAGAGATCTGCATGTCAATTCACAGTGCATTTAGCACAGCAACAGGGAACAAAATCAAGTTCAGATTGAGGAAATCTCGGGTGATAATTACAAAGAACATAACCCTATTTACTTTAAAAAATCTGAATTTTAAAAGTAATTTATAAATAGGAATCCATCATATTTCTATATCAGGTTTCAAGAGAAACTGATTCACTGCAATGACACTCTTTTCCTTTGGGGGTTTCACACTAAAGGAATTTAAAATTAACTCTGGCCCTTTATCTCAATGAGCTTTGCACAGGCTGTCTCCCCTGTATGGAATGTTCAGCTCCTGGGTCATCTGTCCCATTCCCCAGGCCTCAGCTTATGTTATGGGCTGGGTTGTGTGTCCCCAAAATTAATATGTTGAAGTCTTAACCCTCAGTACTTTGGAATGTGATTGTATCTGGAGATATGTTCTTTAAAGAGCTAATTAAGGTCAAATGAGGTCATCTGGGTGGGGCCTAATCGGATGGCACTGGGGTCCTTTTAAGAAGAGGGATTAGAACACGTGCACACGGAAGGGAGACCATGTGAAGATATGGAGAGGACAGCCATCTGCAAGCCAAGGAGAGAGGCCTCAGAAGGAACCAACCCTGCCTGTACCTTGATCTGGGACTTGGAGCCCCCAGAACTGTGAGGAAGTACATTTCTGTGCTTTAAGCCCCCTGGTCTATGATTCTTTGTTACAGCAGCCCTCACAAACTAGTACAGTTTACCTATCATTTATTTACAAAGGCCTTCCATCTAAATTAGGTCAGCCTATATGCCTCCTTGGGCCACTCTGCATTCCTTCACAATTCTTACTGCAACTTATCATCACTGCAATTCACAGAATTTAAGATGCCGTTGATTGTAAAATGTACCATTATTGTATGGACCTATAGGAACTGTTTAAAAAAACTCAACCTCAGCCCCCGGGGGAAGGAGGTAGAAAACTCTCACCTGGCAATTTGAACCAGAAGGTGATCATCATACAGGCTGTCCAAGGCAGACAAATTACTGAGATCAAGGCAAATTGTGTGTAAGAAGTAAGGTAGATTTATAAGAAACAGGCCAGTATAAATCCTGAAGCTTTGAGCCATGCTGAAGACAATTTATGGGCAATCAGGAATCAAAGGATTCTTAAAAGCTGAAGACAGAGAGCAAAGCAAGGAAGAATACAAGGGAGAGTCTGTGTATCAGGGGCAGCAAGCCCACTGCTGCTGTAGCTCAGGAAAACTTCTGGTCCATTCTGCCAGTCCCATCAGTTTCCCTTCCACTCATCAAAGTTCAAGACTCTGTTCAGGTGCTAACAAATTTCTAGTGCCTTTTCCATAGGCAATAGGTCAGCCAAGGAGAAGACCCCAGTAGAGCCTCTAGGCACTGAATGCTCGATGACTAGAAGACCACTGGATGACCCTGCTCAGTAGCAGCCACGTCTGGCCTGCCTCTACTCAGTTTCCTACTTCTCTTACAAAGGAAGTTCTTCCCCTCATGCTTTGAGGACCAAGTATAGTCACTCCTTCTACTGATTAAGACAACCTGGGCTTTCTGCTGGCACTGGCCTCATCCTATGGATAACCCACTCTTCAGTGGCTCTGCATACTCAGAGGGCTTACTCTGAGTCTTCCTTCTGGCCGGGCAATGGCCTCCAGTCTCCCTCTCTATAGCATGGCCATTCCAAATTTGTCCCAGGCCCTTCGTTGTTGACTTGAGATTATGCCCTGGAGATGGGTTTGTTTTCTTCTCCAGGAAGGGACTTCTTTCAAAGACTAAGAATCCATGAAGGGGCCTTCGAGATAAAGATCTATGACCCTCCCCTCGTTCTGTCTGCTGAGAATCCGGCAGTGCTCACCCATCCTCTCTCAGGGTTTTGACCCAGGCCTCCCTGGCTTTCCTAAATTTTGACAGATCCACCCTGTGAAATATGGATGCCTATGATATACAAACTATTAAACTTTCCTGGAAAGACCTCTCCCTAAAGGTAACTGGGCGGGGGTGGAGGGAGGGGCAGCATGAGCATTCCTGGGAAACCAGGGAATGGAGAACCGCTCAGCCAGCACCTGTTTCTTGCGCCACACTTTGGAGGCAAAAGGCAGGATGAGGCAGGTGGTGTTGGCTGGAGAGCTGGTCCATGCAGAGGAAAGCTTTGCCTGATTGTATGGCCAGATCCCATTGAAGACAGAGCCAGTGTTGGGAAAGTCAAGTTTCTTGAGACTAAGAAAGGATTCCCATTAATGGGAAGTGAAACTTTCAGCCAATAATGAGGTTCATCTGGCCAGACTCTGGGGGCTTGGAAGATGGACACAAGTGCAGGACAAGATCTAGTTACCACTTTCCTGAAAGGAGTTAGATTCCTGGACAAAGGGAAATGCCCTTAGTGTGGAGGGAGAGTACAAAAGCTTACTAGGGGGAGGATGTATTGAAGATAATGGTAAAAAAAAAAAACTGAAATAATTGTGTGACTTAGTTTCCCTAACATATTAAGCAACAATACCAATATAATCCCAGGGAACACAGGGAGCTGTATGCTACCTCTGGATGAGGAGGGCAGGTGTACAAGCAATCCCCAGAGAAGAGGAAGAAGGGAAACACCTGTTCATCTGCCCTAGTGGGCTATGGGAGCAGAAGAGGAAGGAGGAAGGGGAAGGTCCATGTGCTGATATCCTTGCTCCAGGTTGACGATTATGTAGCATCTTACAAAACCCATGGCCAGGCAGCCACTCTTCCTGGCTTCATTCACATTCAACCCTTGTTTTTTCTTCTGCATATTTAACTTAATTTGTTTTTGAAATTTTGTTGTGTGTACTTTGTAATCCATTGCAAATCTCTATGGAATGAATATGCATTAATGATGGGAATACATAAAAATGGAGAAAGAACCAGTCCTAGGTTGAGTCCAGATAACTGTAAGGTTTTCAGCTTTAGGAAAAAAAACTGAGGGCCTTGAGGAGTTTATCTGGGGAATTTAGGGAGTACAGTAGACTCCTAGATTTCTGTTTTTTTCCCTGAGAAATCATGCGGCCTACATGCACGGACATGTATGTGTGTGTGTGTGTGTGTGCATGTGTTAGGGGAATGCAGGCATGGAATTGGTGTTAAGGGTGGTGAACATGACATGTGACTGTAAAAGACAATTATATAGTCCTTATATATTTTCAAGGAATTGGGACCTATCACACACACATGCATATGCCAAATATCAGTTTTCAGAGACTTAGAACACGATCAAATTCACTTCACACTAAAATATGCTGAATGTAATTTTAACCTTTCTTTGATAATTCAGAAGCTATTTTAGGTTCCTTGTGCTTCTGGGTTATTACTATGAACATAAATTATTATCATGCAATTCTTCACAATCTAGGTTGTTCACATTTTTTCTGGTTATTTTATCATGAATGAATGGGAGCCTTCTCAAGTACTTTAATTACTATGTAGAACTAGTAATGAATGTGTAGGGTATGATTGGGTCAACTAATAGGAAAACAATAAAACTTATCTTAAAGTGGAAATATATATAAAAACTTTGCTAGTTATGCCTTTTGGGTGATTGATTTCCCATATCAAACATGCAAGAACTCCAAGGAAAAAGAGTTCATATTTACTTCAGGACACAAGAGAACATTTTAGTGAGAAGGTTGCATTTGAGCTTGGCTTTGAGGGATTAATCAATTAATGGAGACCAGAGAGCATTCCAACTGGAAGTTAAAGTAGGAACATGGGGGCAGAGGTGGTTTGGATTGAGTCCCTCACTACTCAAGGCTGTGGTCTGTGGAGCAGAGGCATCGACATCACCTGGCCCTTGGTAGAAATGCAGTCTGGAGCCCTCACTCTAGCCCTACTGAATCAGAATCTACATTTGGAGCAAAATCCCCCAAATGACTCATAAACATATTACGTTTTGAGATACTCTCATATAGGATATCATACATATTATTTATAAATAAGGCTGAATGGTACCTATTTATGAAGGCCTTAATTCCATGACAAGGAACTTCACCTTTATTTGATAGGTTATGTCAACCATTGACAGCTTTGTAAGCAGACATTGATGTATAGGCTGAACAATCAAGTGGAATCAATGTTGGTCTTACTTTGGAGCCAAGTCTTAGAAATCCCCCGATATGCCAGGTTCCTCCAACCTAAAGCCTTGGAGAGGAGGAGTGGTGGTAGCTAGGCTGGCAGGACATCACTGGGGGACTGAATCAGTGGCTATTTACCAACTGCTGATGTGTAAGTAAGATGTTAGGAAAGTTACTCTGGCTTCTGTGTTTTGGATGAATATTAGTGAGGAGAAATAGAACACAGGAGAGAATAATAACAGCCTCTTTGACGGTCTAAGTAAGAGACTTAACTCTCTAGTTTGGGAGACCACAGAGAGAATGGGAATGAGGATACAGACAATTGAGAAATTATAGAGGTAAACCAACAGAACCTCATTTATCCAACAAAGTTTGATTTTTTCCCCCCTATGATGTGTCAGGCATTTGGCTAGACCTTAGGGCATCAAGAGAAAGTATGTTCTTCTTATTAAAGTAACTCAAAGCTAGAAATGGAGACAGGCATATAGCAGATTTGAGGGTGGCCAAGTTGATGTTAAGCCCAGGAATGTTCTAGAAGTAAAAGATCTCCATCTGAGGAAGCCCATGGAAGCAGAGGAATGGAGGGTTGGAAGAGCCTGACCAACTTGAAAAAAAAGTCGCTTCACATTACTGGACATGAGGTTTCTAAGGGGACTAACAGGAAACAAAGCGGCAGAACAGGCTGGAGCCAACGTCCAAAGGGCCTGTCTAGGTAGCATTATGGAAATTATACTTTATCCCTTAGGTCATAGGAAAATGCCAAAGGATTCTAAACAGGAGAACAGTAGGGGCAGAATTGGATTTGTGATAAATAACTTTGCCAACAATGAAGATGATGAATCAAAGCGAAGCAACACAAGTGAACCTGGAAAGAAATTTGAGAAAGGAACAGTCAACTGTGTAGAAACCAGGAAGAAACCCAGCTGGTGAAGAGCTGGGTGGGGGGCGGGGAACAGCCCATTGTTTTGGCAATTAAAAGTTATTGGTATCCTTTGAGAATATCCTTTGGATTCAGCAGAGAGCAGGTACATAATAAACAGCTGAGGTGTGTTAAGGAGGAGAGGGAATAGAGAGCACCTGTAAACAGTATTTGCAGGTAACGGAATGTGGAGCCCCGTAAGGAGAGAAGAGATCAAGGATGTAGGTTTGATTTTATCTACCAAATTCTCTCTTGTGCAAACAGAGGATATTGCCTTTCATTTTTTCTGGGATAGTGTTCTGCATGTACCTGATAGTTGCTGAATGAGTGGCAATCTGCATAAATGGGTGAATAAAACATTTGGGTCATTTTGCTTGACCTTAGAGTTTCTTCACCCTTCAATTTAACCTTTCAATTCAACCCTTTTTCATTCAGGCTGTTCTATGTCTCCTCACTAATATTCATTCATGTTCTATGTCTCCTCACTAATATTCATTCAGATGGAGCTCTCCATCCATTTGACCAATGTTGTTTTCCTTTTTCCTCTTGTCACTACAGTCTGATGACGCTAAAAATGAGTAGGTTTGTACCCTCCCCTCAAAACTACTTAATTAGTTCATCTGGGCTGCAACTTTAAAAGCATCTGAAAGGCCTCTTTACTTCTGGATGCATCTGAAAGGAAAACGAGGGCATGTTGGCCCTCCGTGGCAGAGTCCTAAAAGTCTGTGTGTAAATACAGTCAATACATCATTCTTACTGAAAAAGGAAGAAAACTAACATTTATAGAGCATGTGCCAAGTGCTGGTTACTGGGCTAGTGACCTTCATCTCCCTGACAGACCCATGAGGTAATTTTTACTCTCATGCAAACACATAAGGACGAGACTGGTGTGGATTATTTGCTTGACATTCCTGGGCCCTGAACCATAGGATTCCAACTCAGGGCTGCCTGACTCCAAGGGCTGTGCCTTCACTCCGTCACCATGCCACCTCCCGAGGAGGTAAGATTCAGGAATTATTTTAGTTATGATAGGAACTAAAATTTCCTGTAAAAGGAAGAGAAAAAGGAGAAAGGAAAAGGAAGAAATGCGGGAAGCCAGGACTCTGGGGGTCTCTGGTGAAGGCCATTAAGCTAGTTTGGGATTTGCCATGTGGTAGGGGGCTACCTCAGGGTCTTCAGAAGGGGCCTTGGACATAAGTGAAGCTAAAAGCTTTTAAAAAAAGAAAACCACCTAAAACAGAGTGGCTTTATCAGACAGGAGTTGGGTGTTGTAGATTATGGACATTTTTGTAAGATAATAATGGCAGGTTTTACCCATATTGGATTTGCAAAGAACACAAACTCTAGGTTAGTGATTCATCATTACCAGTTCAGGGTTAGTCATATGGCTGTGAGCGCAGGGATCTGTATCTTCAGGAGCCTGCTGGCTTCCTCTGAGCTTCCATTCTGTCCTCTGTCATAACAGCCAGTGGTGGCCATTTATCGAGTGCTTACTATGGCCAGGTCCATGCTTACTGCCTCACATTCAGATGATTTTTTATGACTGTCATGTGAGGTAGGTAGTTCTATCCCCACTTGCACAGGTGGACATTGGAGTTGGAGAAGTGAGAAAAATTGCTTAAGAGCACATTTTAAGTACAAAACCATGGTTTATATTCGGATCTGTGTTAATCATAAGGCTAAGTACTCAGAACCACTGTGCCCTACTGCCTTTTATAAATCTAGTTTCTTCTAACTGTTTGTTTATTTCAGTGACTTTTTCACTGGGCTGTGAGCTACCTGAGGGCAGAACTGAATCTTACCTCTAGACACCTGAAGCCTAGGATGGTGCCTGACACATAGTAGACACTCAAGAGACATAGGAAGGAAAGAATGGATGGATTTCTTCAAGAAAGGGAGGGCTAACTATTATTAATATTTCATGTCTAGCTTGGTCTTTTGTAGATATAAACATAAATCTTTCTATATATTTAATGTGAGAACATCATAATATACATACTATTTTATAACCTACATTTTTTACTTGTAGTACTAGTGAGCTTCTATGTTACTAAATATTCCTCTAAAAATTATTTTGACATTAAAAAATAAGATGTGTTCCCTACTTCCCTCTTTTCCTATCAGAAAAATAAGCTGCTTATTGGGAAAATATCAAAATGTAGTATCTCAAGATTCTCTCGTGGGCCATAAAAGCTTCTGGAACTCTATTCAAAAATTAATTTCACACACAAAAAATTAGCCATCCTAAAGGAAGGACTAAGATATTAAGGGCAAAGTTTGGTAAGATTATTTCCAAGTTTAAACATCATCCCAGAGCCACAGCATTTCATGAAATCTGCAGAACGTCCCAAAACAGCATAAAAGGAAACTCTCAAGTTCTTTCTAAATTACATTGGCACTCCAGATTTTTATGTTTTAAAAGGAAAAAGTAGGTTACCAAAAAGACACTGTGTATTTTTTTTTTTAAAGATTTTATTTATTTATTTGAGAGAGAGAATGAGATAGAGAGAGCATGAGGGGGGAGGGTCAGAGGGAGAAGCAGACTCCCTGCTGACAACAGGGAGCCCGATGCGGGACTCGATCCTGGGACTCCAGGATCATGACCTGAGCCGAAGGCAGTCGCTTAACCAACTGAGCCACCCAGGCGCCCCAAGACTCTGTGTATTTAAACATGAACATATCTGGTTAGTCTTCACTACAAATTGATTGTTGATTGGATTTGGTAGGTTAATCTCTTATGCCCTTGTTTTCAACAACTCAACGTTTTTCCATCAAGGCTTAGAGAGGGGCCAGGAATGCAATTTAGAGACTTGGAGCTCTAGAACTTAATTCTCTAGAGTGTGCTGTGTTTGGAGAATCCAAGTAGACTCTCGTGGTGGATCTTGCCTAGATCTGGGCACTTTGCTTCTACCGTTCCGAACCAGCCTAAAGCTTTGCTGCCAATGCTAGAGATCTGACTTGTGTAAAACCATGGTGAGAGGAGCAGGCCCTGCTGAGAGGGACAATGACTTATTCCTATTTGCCCTGTGTGGGTCCTGCCCCTCCTTCCTCCTCTAGAAGCAGAATTGGGTCTTCCCATCCTAAGCAACTGAGCTTGTTCTCATGCTTTCTTGTGAGAGCATATGGCAGTTACACCTCCACAGGAGCTTTGGCACGTTTTGGCTCAGTTGTCAGAGTTCTGAGGTGAGGTGTGAGAAGAACATGTCTCTAGCTGATAGTACAGCAAGTGCAAAAACACATCTCATGGTGGCTAGATCTAAGTCCACGGGACTGGCACAGACTCCCGTGTTAAGCCTTAGGTCCTGGAGTCAGAGATTCCACAATGTGCATACCTCATCTTGCTACATCTCACGTTACTGATCTGTAAAACAAAGATAAAAAATATACCTTATAGAATAGCTATGAGAATTACATGAGAAAATACATGTATAATGAATAACATAATACCAGTCAGTGTAACTAAAGTCTTATCATTCATTTAACCCACAAATATGTATTGAATACTGACTTTGGGCCATGTACTGAGGTTCTAGTGGTGAGACACAGACCTGATTCTTTTTTTCAAGGAGATTATATTCTAGTAAAGTATTATTAAATTTTTTGTGTTACTATTATTATGTGATATATTAGTTATCTATTGCTATATAACAAATTATATAGCAATCAAAATTAATAATAGTTAGCCCTCCCTTTCTTGAAGAAATCCATCCATTCTTTCCTTCCTATGTCTCTTGAGTGTCTACTATGTGTCAGGCACCATCTTAGGCTTCAGGTGTCTAGAGACAAGATTCAGATGTAGAGGCTTAAAACAGCAAACTTTTATTTTCTTAGTTTCTATGGGCTATGAATTTAGTTGAGCTAGAGGATTCTGGCTCAGGGCCACTCAAGATGTTGGCTGCAGGTGCAGTCATTGGCAAGCTTGACTGGGGCTGGAGGATTCACTTCCAAGATGGCGCACTCATGTGGCTATTGGAGGAAAGCCTTCATTCCTCACATGTGGGTCTCCCCTTGGGCTGCCTGAGTGTCCGTACAACATGGCAGCTGGCTTCCACAAAGTGAGTGTTCTAAGAAAGAAAGGAAGGATGAAACTGTGATATCTGCTGTGGCCTATTTGCAGGAGCCACATCCTGCCAATTCCACTATATTCTATCTTAGAGGTGAGTCAAGAGGTCTAGCTACATTCAAAAGGAGGGTAAGAAATTAGCCCCACCATTTGGAGGGAGAAATTTCAATTTGTGGACATATTTTAAAACCACCACATAAAGTACAGGAGAGAGATCTGAGCAGAGTGGGGACATTGGTGGAGGCCAGACCCAGAAGCATCATGTAGGGCTCACTGAAGAGTGGGAGAGTCCCAGCTGGAGACAGCAGGGACTACCCTGCTGCTTTTGTAGAAAGTAATATGTGAGTTTCAACCCTGTGAACAGGACACAGTGAGATCATGGAACAGCCTTATTTGAGTACCCTCTGCTGTCTAAGGTCCAAAGAAAATAAAAGACCTGTTTTCTAGAATGTTCTTCGTTCCCCTTCCATTTCTGTGTCTTTTAAGATCTGTTATACAGTCTTGTCCTTTCTGAAGTGCGGGGAACTGAACTTGAGATTCTTTTCCTTTTTATTCTATAAAGAAACATCTTCCAGTTCAAAAACTTAATATTCATGAAGACAGAAGTAAGCACAAAATGTCTGATTTTCCTAGAAATGCACCAAAGGTGCTCAAGTTCTTTCTCTTATGCCACAATTCTCTCTCAGAGCTGATGAGCATATGCTCACTTCAATAAAAGAAAAGAAACCAACTTTGACTTGCCTTGTTTATTTCTTCTAGGGGAACTCTGTATATCTAAAAGGGCCTGGGGTCCTTTAACAGAGAGAGGAAGCCCCCCACACATCATGCAAAAACACCAGCAAACACTTCAGATGCAGGACGTCAGTAGTTACACATTGGTGTGTTTGATTTGTATGCTTGTTTAGTCTTACTAACTACCACACTGGGTGAGTAGGCACCTAAATCTGTTGGTTTATAGACAAAGCAAATAAAATTCATCTGTTTCTCATGTAACTGTGTTTTAAGAACAACTGAGAACTGGGGCAAGATTTCTACTGGCAGAACATTTTAGAAGCCAAGGTGGGTCCTTTGTGGGTTTTCACATAATGTTTGTCCTGTAGACTATTCACCCTATTGCTAATGATCTGTGGTTAGGTCAATACCCTCAAGGAGAAAAAGCATAAAACATTGTCCCCTTGTTTCTTCTGTTCCCTCGCCTCTCCATAATGTGGGTGTTTTACTTGACCTCATTTCCACTGGCAAAGTAAGGAAGAAAATTTGTATCTAAATTAGTAGCTCAATGTTTTCCCTGCTCAGAACTTTTCAGTGAGGTTCCATTGCTCTTAGAAGAAAATTCTTCACTGTGGCCCCTAAGGCTCTACATGGCCTGGTCCTGTCTGGTCCTCCAGCTACATTGTGTACCGCTCTTCCCTTTGCTTTCTCTGTGTCAGTCACATTGGCTTTCTCTTAGTTCCTCATAGACCCCATCATCTTTCCTGCCATAGGACTTTTGCACATGCTGTTTATGCTATGCCTTCTGCCCATAGTGATCTTCGAACCTCAGCTTCAGACACATCAGGGAGACCTTCCCAACCTTACTGACTAGGTCAAATGCCTCTATTTTAGGCTTTCCAAGTGCCATGTAACTCTTCTTTCTAGTGCCTCTGTTTGTTGCTATTCCAACATGTGTTTTGTTTTTTTTTGTTTTTTTGTTTTGTTTGTTTTTTTTGTACAACTCATTCCTATTCCTCTTCCTTGGTAGATAGAGGTTAAAGACTATATCTGTTTTTAATCAGCCCAGCACCAAAGTACTTAATACTGTGTCTGGAACATCATAGGTGCTTAATCAATACTTAGTAAGTCAATGTGTGAATGCACCAGGGTTTGCCCTAGACCACTGCCATTTTCTAGTGGCGTGAACTTGGGCACATGACTTATGTTTTCTAGCTTTAAGTTTGCACTCTTCAAATGGAGTTGATAATGTCCACTGAACTCATGAGGTTGTCTTGAAGATTAAGTGAAGTGATTAGTGTAAAGATGCTTAACAGAGTGCCAGGCATGTAGCAGAAAATAAGTGGTGGATATTTGTATTCATCTTCAACCATCACATATCCCCTCAAAAATAAAACAAAACACAAGTGGATTTCTTATTCTTGAAAGTCACTATGGAGTATAGTCTAGGGAAAGTGTGAACATGGCATCTTCCAGTCTCCGTCCCTGGAGAGTGTTCTAGCAGGCTCCTAGAGGGGCCTGTTAAATTAGATGCCTGCCCTTCGGGGCCGAGGTTCTAATAGAAGCAAGCACCTCCTTCACTCTAAGGTTGGAGATTTTACATGCATCAGGTGCACTGAGCTTTGTGGCCACCCCCCAGGGGACACCTCTTGATCTCCTGGCTCTGGAGGCTGGGGGAGCTTGCGTTCCTGATCCCAAGAGACTGCAATAATCTGTGTCACCCAAAAAGGAGTTCACACACCCCAATTTTTGCAACTCCTGCCAGAAGACACATGGGCATCCCTTTGCTTATGGGCTTATGAGGGCAGGTCCCACAGGACCAACTGGGAAAGAAGTCTTAAACAGTTGTCACCCCCAGGGCATAGCAAGAGGCTACAGACCCAGGAGCTCAGATTTCTGTGAAGGAGGCCTATTAGCTAATCATCATGACTGTGGCCTGAGGGGCAGGCTTCTAATTAAATACACATCTAGCGGCTGACTGTGATCCTTTCTGGAGACCTGAACGGCAGGTGCTATCTTCGTGCTCACCCTCTACCATGTTCTGGAGCACTAATAGCTCCTGGAGCGGAGCTTTACCCACATCTCGCACCCTGCTCTTTATGTCTGATGCCCCAGTTTTTGTGGTCGCTGCCCAGGGGATACCTCTAGATCACCTGGCTCTGGCAGCCAGTGGGGCTGAAGATGGTGGTCCTACAGGACTGTATATATTTGCATACATTCATTTATTAATTTAAGATTTATTTATTTGAGAGAGAGAGATAGTGCGAGTGGGGGGAGATGCAGAGGGAGAGAATCTTTCAGGCAGACTCCACACTGAGTGCAGAGCCCAAGGTGGGATTCGATCCCATGACCCTGAGATCATGACCTGAGCCAAAACCAAGAATCTGACGCTTAATTGACTGAGACACCCAGGCACCCCTATATTTGCATACTTATAAAAACTTCTGCTTGAGGGTATGGCTTCCAGTCAACCTGAATCTAGGTGTTGACATTCTCCTCTTTGGGACACTAACCTCTTGGCACATCCTTAACTACTGGGAACTATTGAAATATAACAGGCTGTTGGACAAGCACCAGGGTCTGAGAGACAACCAAGAGCTGGGACAGGGTTGAACAGCAAGGTTTACCTCCTACATGAAGCCACTCCTACAAAACTGGGAGAGATGGTTGTATAGATACAAACACAGAGAATGAAGCAAAATGAATAAACAGAGGAGTATGTTCCAAGTGAAAGAACACGATGAAACCTCAGGAAAAAAAAAAAAAAGCCTTAATAAAATGGAGATAAGTAACTTACCAGATAGAAAATTCAAAGTCATGGCTGTAAAGATGCTCAGTGAACTGGGGAGAAGAATAGATGAACACAAGGAGAACTTCAACAAAGAGACAGAAAATATAATTACCATTGTTGAAATGTCCATGCTACCCAGAGCAATATACAGATTCAGTGCAATCCCTATCAAAATTCCAATGGCATTTTTCACAGAAATAAAGCAAACAATCCTATCATTTGTATGGAACCACAAAGGATACCAAACAGCCAAAGCAATCTTAGGAAAGATGAACAAAGCTGGAGGCCTCACATTCCCTGATTTCAACTTATACTACAAAGCTATAATAATTAAAACAGTATGGTACTGGCATAAAAACAGACACATAGATCAATAGAACAGAATAGAGAGCCCAGACATAAACCCATGCATATATGGCCAACTAATTTCCAACAGAGGAGCCAAGGATATACCATGAAGAAAAGACACTGTCTTCAATAAATGGTGTTGGGAAAGCCACAAGCAAAAGAATGAAACTGGATTGTTATCTTACTCCATACACAAAATTAACTTGAAATAGATTAAAGACTTGAAAGTAACACCCAAAACTATAAAACTCCTAGAAGAAAACATAGGTGGTAAGCTCCTTGACATAGGTCTTACTGCTGATGGTTTGATCTGATGCCAAAAGCAAAAACAACAAAATAAAAATAAACAAGTGGGGCCACATCAAACTAAGAAGCTTCTGCACAGCAAAGGAAACCACCAGCAAAATGAAAAGGCAGCCTACCGAATGGGAGAAAATATTTGCAAATCATATATCTGATAAGGGGCTAATATCTAAACTATATAAAGAACTCATACAACTCAACAACAGTAAAACAATCTGATTTAAAAATGGGCAGATCTGAATAGGCATTTTCCAAAGAAGACATACAGATGGCCCATAGGTACATGCTCAACATCACTCATCATCAGGGAAATGCAAATTAAAACCCCAATGAGATATCACCTCACACCTGTTAGAATGGCTAGTATCAAAAAGACAAGAAACAACATGTGTTGGCAAGGAACATGTTGGATTTGGAGAAAAGGGAACACTTGTGCACTGTTGGTGGGAATTCAGATCGTTCAGCTACTATGGAAAACAGTATGGAGGTTCCTCAAAACATTAAAAGTAGAAACTACCCTATGATACAGCAACCCCACTTCTGGGTATGTTTATAACTTAAAAAGATACATACACCTCTATGTTTATTGCAACATTATTTACAACAGCCATGATATGGACACAACCTAAGTGTCCACTGATAGACGAATGGATAAAGACACTGTGGTGTCTTTACACATATACATGACGGAATATTATTCATAAAAAAAGGATGAAATCTTGCCATATGCAATGACATGGATGGACTTCAAGGGCATTATGCTAAGTGAAATAAGTCAGACAGAGAAAGAAAAATAGTGTATTATTTCTCTTATATGTGGAATCTAAACAAAACAAAACAAAAACCCCCAAACCCATAGATACAGAGAATAAATTGTTGGTTGCCAGAGTCAGGGCAGAAATGGGTGAATTTTTTTTTAGGTTTAAATAAATTGGATAATGATAATGAAAAACAATCAAAAGGGCTTCCATTAATTCTCATAGACCCCTACCAGCACTGTGTCTGGCCGGTCAAATTTTCCTATGGGCTTTGTTCCCACCATTGCTTAGAAACCAATAATTCAGTTGAACAAAAGAAGCCTAGCTTGTTTTTGGTCCTCATATTGTGTTATCAATGTTATGAAATAACATACAATGTTAGAAAAACAAGCACAGCAAAAGGGAGTTCTTCATAACCTCTTTATTTCTTCTGGATTTAAATTAATCCTGAGGGAAGTGTGAACAGAAGCAAAAGTGGTTTTTTTCCCATTTTATAAATACATGCAATACAAAATCTCCTTAATTTGGAATAAATTTGGCTAAGCACCTCTGGGTGGGGACCTCTGGGAGATGGTGTAAAACATGCCTTGATCTCTGTTTCTTATACAACCAGTTGCAGCTATTAATGAGCCCGTAACACCAGGGTGTAAGACCAAAAAAAAAAAAAAAAAAAGTTAATATGATTTTTAAAAGTCTAGACTCATGCTTTCCCATTTTATAGACAAGGGAATGAAAAAATATAAGGGTTTAGTTTCTTGCCTAATGTTAGTGGTTACCTGAAGTCCATTCTTAATCTTAGGAATGAGGACATCACTTTCCTAAGTCCAAAATTCATTCGTGAGTACTGAATGTAAGAAGCAGTAAACTCTTTGTTTTTTAGTCTTGGATGCCTTGTTCTCCCTTGTTCTTCCCTCATCCCCTCCCCCACCCCGCCCCACCAGGGTCTTCTCTTTTCTCATGGTTATACCTGAAGCAATAAAGATAATGTTCTGAAAGAACTGAATTTGGGTCTGTGGAGAGGACTGTGTTCCATTGCTCCCTTCATCTTCATGCTCACAGAAACCCAGCCCCAGCGAGGGGAGAGCAAGATGGCATTCCCATGGTTGGATGGTGTACAGACAAGCTGCATCTTGGATTTGGGGACAGGAGAGGAGCTCCAAACTCACCCACTGGTAGAGAGTGTTGACCTACCCTAGACATTTAAACAACCCCAACCCATTCACATACCATGTGATTCAAGACCAGTGTAGACAGGCTACAGGCATTTCAGCTTTCATGACACACACCCCAGGAATCACTTCACTCCGATTCAGGTTCTTGATTTTGTCTACTATTTTTGGTACCTGGGCCTACCCTTTAGACTTGCTAATTGAGTTTGGGATCTTCAGTGTGGTCCTCAGCCCTGATGATGATAATGATGATAGAATAATAATTCATATGCATCACACACCTACCATGTGCCAGACACAATATATATTTCTTGCAACCTTTATAATAACCTTTTATTATACTCAGTTTATAGACAAGGAAATTGAAGGTCAGAGATATGAAATGACTTTCTCAACAACAACACATAATTTAGAAGGGACAGAGTTGAAATTTATACACAGGTCTTCCTGATACCCAAACTTTGCTCTTTCTACCACATCTCAGTGTTTCTTCCAGGCTTTTTAACTTAGACACATCCTCTGCCTTTTTCTGTTCTTGGTTTCTTTGAGAGACTCTTGCTCTCAGAGGCCAAACCCCGGATGCTGCGCCCATTTGGACGACCCAGTTCCTAGTAAAACAGATTGTAGTTTCTTCAGTACTGCCAAGCATAGACAACATGGTCTCACTACTGAGTTAAAGTTCTTTCATACCTGTTGATTATGGGCAGATCAGAGAATGAGAAAGGAGATAAGAGGAGGAGGTGTTTGGGAAAGTCATGTAGCAGGACTGTGGGGCATGGGGGAGGATAGTGGGACAGGGGATGACACGAGATGCCTGTGTAGAGACAAAAATATTCCTTAGTCAATCAAAGATTCTTCTATGGCACAACAGCCCATTAAACTTCAGGACCCATTTACAATGGGAACTCATCCAAGGGTGCATTTATTTAATCATCATCCCTCCCCTGACCCCCCACACAGGGCCCTTGGGTATTCTTAGCACTGAGAATGTATGATCTTATTTCATAATTGACTGGCCCCAGAAGGCCTGAGGGCCAGCAAAGGAGCCAGCTCCCTGGAAGAGGGACAAAGACTAAGAAGTTTGTGGTTACCTTAATGTCTCTACTGGATGGGCTGACCAAGGCATTGGGGACCTACAGTGATGGCACTTAAAGCAATAAACTGCTTGCAGACTTTGAAGATAATGTTACATTACAGGATCATTATAGCTTTGGGCCATTTTCACCAAGCAGAGTCCAACCTTCGTCTCAAAATAGCTGTTGTCTTTTAATGCCTCCAGGGGACAATGGCCACATCTTTTCCAGTCCTTGAGTCACCCCGAATCTCACAGAAATATATTGGCTTCTTTCATATTAGGCAATGTCTCCCTTGGACAGGGATGAGACCAACATGATCTCTTTGTCTTAACCTGGTTACGACAATAGGCCATGAAGCAGGGACCCCTCAAATTTGACCCACTGCTCCCTAGGAGCATCCTGACAAGCCAAGGTAGACAACAACAACTCAACCTTTTTATTCGGCCAACTCTGATTATCTAATCTCCTAAAGGCCCTTAACTTTGAAGTCACAGTATTCAATTTAGGCCTCTGCAGTAAATTTATGGAAAATGTGTTAGGAAACGGAAATCTCTCTTGATATGGATAAGGCCCAAGATAATGTCAATTCCCCTCTGGCCAATAAAGAAGTCCATGTTGTGTCTGTTCTGAATTAGCAACATGTGCAGGAAGTAATTCTGATGATGATAACAGAGCGTTACATTTCCAGTATAATTGCTGCTTTCCAATAGGCTTTTAGTGACATGAGGCTCATACCAATAGGAAAAGCCAGAGTAATTGCTGAGATGTGGTCTTTCCATTGCTTGTTAAAGCTATTTCTTTTCCATAATAGGAACAGAACAGTGCAAGCAGTACAAGCTTTGGTGGATCTCATCATGTAGCCGTTGACTTTTATTTGATAACAACTAAAAAAAGTCCATAAACCTGCTACTTCTGAAATTAATATCTTGTCTTTTTTAGTATTCATGTGAGCTATATATTCTTGATTCATAGTTCCCCAGACTCGTTCCCCACTTACCCTTGCCTTGCATTCACGGGTGACCCTGGATTGCTTATTATGCCTCTTTTATGTTATACCTGTTGCCATTTTAGGAATCTGGAAACATTTTGTCAACCCTCCCTGCTTTCCTCAGGAGCTAGTTCATGGGGAAGACTCCTAATGGTCCTTCAAAGCCCAATTAAACACAAAAAGAGCAGTGGCAGGGACAAAGTCACTCTGTTTGAACATCGCACAAAAATCCGTAAGAGGGAGGGGCGCCTGGGTGGCTCAGTTGGTTAATGACTGAATCTTGATTTCAGCTCAGGTCATGATCTCAGGGTTGTGAGATCAAGCCCCGTGTAGGACTCTGTGCTCAGTGGGGAGTCTGCTTAAAGATTCTCTTCCTCTGCCCCTCCCTCCCCAACCCGCTCACTCTCTCTCTCTCTCTCTTTAAAATAAAATAAAATAAATAAATCTTTAAAAAACATAGTAGGAAAAATCCTCAACTAACTTTCTGCTGCCTCTTCATGTATACCTGGTTTGGAAGTAAGACTTCAACAAATACTCAACTTTAAAAAATTAAATGTGTCAACTACACTTCAATCAAAAAACTTTTTAAAAAATTCAGCCACCACCTTCTTTGAGAAGTTCTTTAAAACACCTAGCATACACAAATGTGGACCCAAGAAAGCTTGGCATTGAAAGAGCACATGGCGACCATCACAAGAGCCCTATGGCCGCCACAGTGTGTGGTCGCTTGTTCATAAACAAGAAGAGGGCCCTAGTTCTTACCTGAAGGCATCTGGGGCAGAGGCACTGAGAAAAGCTGAGGGGACTGGAGGTAATGTTTTTTAAACTCTTGTACTCTAATGTCCCTAGTTTCATGCCCACTTAGTTTCCAACATATACTGCAGTTTATATATGTATGTGTATATATACACATATATATATACACACACATATATATACATATACAAACATGTGATATATATATGTGTGTGTGTGTGTGTTGTATCTTCTTCTATAGCGCAGATCTTGCTTGCTAGCAACTGGAGGAGCGATTGTGTCCCATGCTTTAAACTGAGGGCTGAACACATTGCCGGAGGCCATTTTGGGGACACTCTTCCCTATCTGTAGAAAGTATAAAACGAAATCAAATAAATATAAACAGAATCATCCTGGGCAGGCTCCAGGCCAGTTTCTGCACAGCATAACATCCAAAAGACATAAATCAGACTCAGCCTTGAAAAGTAATGTAAGCATTTGGAGAAGTTTTTTTGGAGGAAGCAAAGATGAGGAAAAAGATAAAAAATACTTTTGAATCACAACATTCTTAAACCCCAAGAGGTTGATCCACTAAACTCGACTCGTTAGTAAAATGAGTTTCTCCTATGGGGTGCATTTGTTTCCAATTTCTTAAACTCAAAGCTGCACATCCAGATTATAAACAAAGATATCTGGTCAATAAGAGAGAGACAAGTTCTAGGAGCTATGCTGGCCTTGGAGTGCTTGGGTGGCTGCATATGACTGGCATTTCTGGAACAGTCTATTTGCTACCCTTATAATCCTGGACATCCAACAAGCCCATTTCATATTTATTTCATTTTAACTTTATAATCACAGGACTTTTTAGCTTGGGAGAGGATAGCTTTCAGGAAAAAAGTTTATTCTGTGGAACTGTCCCCTCTTCTTACAAAGAAATGATTCTATAATACATTTTTAAAAAATATCTCTTTCAATGACATTAAATTGTACTTCTAAATATGAAAAAAAAAAGAACAAAAGGCAATGTTGTCTCATTTTGCTCTCTTCAGTATTGAAAAATCAAACCCATATTAGGAATTACACTGATAACCTTATCCTAACAGTAGCTGTGTTACTGAATGCCATTCAACTAGTATATATATATATATTTTTTTCAAAACTTAGATTTGCACATCAGTAAATCAAATAGCAAATTTATTACCACTGATTTAATAATGTCTAATAATGAGACCATGTTGTAGATCTTTAAATTTTAGTTAAACTTGATTTTTTGAAAAAATAATGTCTCATTAGGCATTTTTTTCTGTATTTGTGGTTTTCCCTTTATCATTTTTTAATGTATCCTTGGGATCAAAATGGATTCACGCCTGTGCTTCAGATATTCAATGTTAGCTTAAAGGTAATGGGTTCAGTCTGGAAGACATATTCAATGTGAAATGGGTGGAAGACCCACCCAAGGAGATCAGGTTAAGGGTCTTGGAAATCAGGTCAACCTGGAAGGTTCTACCCTAATTCCAGAGTCTGTTGCCAAAATGTAGTGTCATGAATCCAGTTGAAAGGAGCCAGGGTAATAATGGGGAAAGGTAAAGAAAGAGGATAAACAGAAAGAGAAGCTGAATGTTGATATTGGCAGCCAGGAGAAGCAGATATACACAGGGAGAGTGTAAGGTGCACTCAGGATGAGCAACTCTGGGCTTTGTCCAAGACAGAAGTAGTGGTTAGGACCCTTTATATCAGTGTCGTAGAGGCAAAAATCAATAGCAGGAGGTAGTAATGAATTTTGTGGCAGAAACCGTTCATTATGCACCACCATCTCTTCTCCCCTTCTTGCTACCTGAAATATTAGCTGGATACTTGAATGCCAACAATCCAAGTCTATGTTTCTCAGATTTCCTTGCAGCTAGGTACAACAATGACCATGTTCTATCAGGATGTAAGCAGAAATAGAAGTGCCTTGAAAAGAGAAAGTCCTGCTCTTCTATAATCTTCTCTTTGAAATGCAGACATGATGGCTGGAAGGGAGCAGTCATCTTGGGCCACCCATTGAAAAGCAGCCAGTTAACAGCAGATCCATAAGGTGGAAAGATCCACTTTGAGCTATTGAAATTTCGATGAGAAGGAAATACACTTCTTTTTTGTTATTCAGACCCCTGTTATTTTGTGTTTTCAATCGTCTATAGTCAATATTAAGTAATACAGGTGGAGGGGAAGGAATGAGTGAATGCTGGAGTCTAGACCACGATGTTTTCAGATGCATGATGGTCACGTTCCCTCTTCTTGTTTTGCTTCCTCTCCTCAAAAGGTGAGGAAGTGAAAACATGATGGGAAACCTTGCACTGACCTAGAGGGAAAAAGCGATGAGCCAGAGATTCCTGGAGTTTACAGCCTTGTAGGTTAATCCTGGCATTTCAATTTGTGTTGCAACAGCCGAGGTGCTAAAAGACCATAGACGAAGTTCTTCTGGTACACCAGTGCCCCCTCATTCCTGGACTAGACTTCAAGGGACACATATTTTTTTTCCAGATCTTCTCTACCTTTTCTCAAATCTACTTTCCAGGCACCCTTAGTATTCCTATTGCCTCCATAGTGGGGGGCGGTAGAGTGAAGTGTGTCAGCAGTTGGCAAACTATAGCCCGAGAGCCAAATCCAGCCCACTGCCTGCTTTTTGCTTTTTTTTTTTTAAACGATAAAACAATCATTCTTTATGAAATTTTATCAGGAATCAGAGTTTGGCTAATTGTTAACATCAAAGCTGGTAAAAAGAATGATAGATGAAGGAAGAACAAGAAATCAATTATCTCCATATGGAAATACCTAATCTCAAATAATAAGTATGATAAAGTAATGATCATATATGACTTCTCTGTTAGTAAAACATATGAAAAACTAGAACACATTAAACTGAAATAAAAACTGAAGTGGTTTACATTCAGGTACAAACAAAACTGCCTCAATGATAAATCAGTCTAAAGTAGCACTCAAATGAGCTAGCATAGTTCAACAGGAAGGTCATAGGATAGGTATTTTATATTACTTTATATATATAACAATAGTAAGTATATATATGCAGAGCTTGCAGCTAAAAATGGGTGTCACATTTTTAATGGTTGAAAAAAAATAAAAATAAGAATATTTGTGACATATGAGGATGATATGTAATTCATATTTTGGAGTCCATAAATGAGGTTTTATTGGCACACAGTCATGTTCATTGGCTCACTTATTGTCTGGCTGTTTTCACATTCCATTGGCAGGGTTGAGGACTCAGAGTTGCAGGCCAGAGACTCTATGGCCTGCATAACCTAAAGTATTTACTATCTAGCCCCTTCTAGAAGAATGTTGCCAGCCCCAGTCATAGGTAAAAGCAGATGATCTGGTCTAAATCCTGATCCTATCACTGGCTGGCTGAGTTGAACTTGGACTTGTCCTTAACCTCTCTTATCTTTAGTTTCCTTCTATGTAAAACTTGGATAATAATACCCTTTTTGATAGAGCTTTGGAAAAAGAAAATGAGATAAACACTTGAGATTGCTTAGCTTGAGGTATGCACTTAAATATGATAGCTGTGATATGATCACCTCAAATGCTCTACTTCATGAAAGCTGAAGTCTTCTATTAAGATAACCTCTCTCCATGCACACATGAACAAATTTCATTTCAGATATCAGTCTGAGTAGTTAGTATTGATTATAAGATTAAAGCAAATGGCACTACAGTGTAACTAATATACCTACATCTCCAAGAGGGTTTTTAAATCTCAACAAGAGCTACTTGACCCACATAGATCTTCATTTGATGAATGATACTGGTGATTTATCTGTTGAGCTGTGGGTTCTTGTGTATTTCCAGTCTACTCTGATAAAGCTATGACTGCACTGATCCTCAGTGACATAGGGGGAGCCTGACCTCTTTTTTTTTTTTTAATGCCCATAAAAACCAATGACATTGTTTATTCATTCATTAAAAAACAAAATTCAACGGAGTAAATTTGAAGATCTAGTTGGCTTTATTCAACGAATCATGAATCGGGCAGCATCCCATCTAGCAAATAGAAGGGAGCTCTGAGGTACTCTACAAAATGGAGAGATTCTACAGGTGGAAACGAGTTTGGGAGAGGGAAGATTGTTTCAGGCAAGGTCCCCTTCCCTTAGGGGGAAGGGCAGGATGTCTTCTCCTGCGGATTACCTCATTTAGTGCTGATCAGGAAATTCCAGACTGATTGGTTTAAAATTCCACTCCTGGGAGAGGCTGAAACTGCTGTGAGGGTAGGTATTAAGTTTGGGTGAGGTTTAGCAAAAGTGACTCCATTTGGGGCCCCATTGTGTCTTCTTGACACTAGTATGTTCTTCTTCCATTCTCTGCCTGATAAATTCTAGCCTCCTTTAGGACTCCCATCAAACATTAGCTCCTTTAAAAAACATTTGCAATGACGTGTATGGAACTGGAGGGTATTATGCTGAGTGAAATAAGTCAAACAGAGAAAGACATGTATCATATGACCTCACTGATATGAGGAATTCTTAATCTCAGGAAACAAACTGAGGGTTGCTGGAGTGGGGGGGGGGGAGGGATGGGGTGACTGGGTGATAGACACTGGGGAGGGTATGTGCTCTGGTAAGCGCTGTGAATTGTGCAAGACTGTTGACTCTCAGATCTGTACCTCTGAAACAAATAATGCAATATATGTTAAGAAAAAAAGAAGAAGAAGAAGATAGCAGGAGGGGAAGAATGAAGGGGGGGAAATCGGAGGGGGAGATGAACCATGAGAGACAATGGACTCTGAAAAACAAACTGAGGGTTCTAGAGGGGAGGGGGGTGGGAGGATGGCTTAGCCTGGTGATGGGTATTAAAGAGGGCACGTTCTGCATGGAGCACTGGGTGTTATGCACAAACAATGAATCATGGAACACTACATCTAAAACTAACGATGTAATGTATGGTGATTAACATAACAATAAAAAAATTTAAAAAAAAGAACAAAACATTTCTAGTCTCACTTCTTCCCCGGCAAGAACGGAGTGTCTGTCCTCCGCGATTCAGTAGCACTTCATTATAGCACTTCTCATCCTGCACTGTAATTATGTGTTTACACATCTGCTTCTCGCATTAGACCCTGCCGTTCCCCAAAGATATATATTACATCTTATTCATCTTTGGATCCACTGCTTCTGAAACATTGCCTGACACTTACCAGGACTCAGTAAGTGTTGGATAAATAAATTAATAAAGAAAGGACCTGAGAGGAAATCAAAGCTAAATCGAGTTTGCCCACGGCTCTGTTTGTCAAGATAAAGATCTGGGATTTCCACGGCTGCTCCTTAGATGGGGGCAGGATCCCAGATTCCCTCTCTCCCAAACCACCAAAAATTAAATCTATGATGACTGGTATGATTTAATACTGACTCCTGCTTTTCCACATTGTTCCATTTATCAAATGCTCCCATTGGCTTTGGCCTTCTGGAAAGTATTAGAAATTTCTCATTGGCCATGTTGTTCTTAATTCCTACCCTCCCCAGTCTATTTCTTTACTGATAGTGGTTTAACCCTTTTTGTACTTCTCTCCTATTTTAGTCAGCTCTGGAGAATGAAAGGAGACAAATATGTGCTCTGTATACCCATATAAATTAGAAGCTCTTAATTTTTAATAAGGCACATGGAGGTCAATAAGAACGGAAGACCTATTCTCAGGTTATTCCACTTGAAAATGAAGGTCTAAAGTAATCTTTTGTGTCATATTTGTAAATCATGTGATGCAGCAGTTAAAAAAAATCAATATAGGGGCACCTGGCTGACTCAGTCCGTAGGGCATGGGACTCTTGATCTTGGGGTCATGAGTTTGAGCCCCACGTTGGGGATAGAGATTACTTTAAAAAAAAATCACTGTAAACTTCATGTGCTAATAGAAGTCCAGTGTCCATATGAAGGAGGTGGTGGACCAGCTCCATTTCATTGTCCACCAGCCAAATCTCATCTGCCTAATGTGTTCACTTCAATGGGCATGCACCCGAATGGAACTACAGAGGATTTCTTGCCCCCTGGAAGGTCACAGCCTGGTATCTGACAAGAGCAAGTCCAGCAACAGGCTCTGATCAGGAAGATGGGGACTGCACGGTGCTCTGGGAGTGCTGTCTGCTGACTCGAAGTCCTCCAGGCAGTTAATACTCAACACACTCTTCCATGGAAGTATTATTGTTCCCAGGAGTAAGGGAGAGAGTCCAGGAAGGGCCAAGGATGCTTTTCATCCCAAGACCCTGGGATAAATCCCTTTTCCCTGCAAGATGAGAATCTGAACACAAATGGATGGAGAGGACAATGAAGCTCAGATAACGAGTCCACACCAGGATAATAGCCTGCTGATGAATACAGAAACCAGCCAGTCTCTTTTCCCACCTTTCCGAGATCTCCAGCTGATGGGCTGCTCCCTCCCCCTGTGGAGCATCCAGGCTTGCCTGCAAAAACCAGGGAGGTGAGACCTCATTGCGGTTATATCTTGCATTACAAAAGCTGGGCTTTTAAAACCCAAACATGCAAAACTGGGTAGTAATTTGCATTGTAAAACAGCTCCATTGACTTAAATGGTCTCTGAAGATGATATGGGGCATGATTTGGGTTATGAAAATTTGGTCAGAATCAAACTTTACACCAAACTATGAAATACAAAGTAAAAGTGACCAGTCTCACCTAATGGAGTAGAAGCTTGTGGTGAGAGAGCACAACATAAACTCAAAATATTGGAAATATTTGCAACCAAGGTGCAAAGACTAAAATACATGCCTCATTGCCCTCCTGCGCACGGGGTTGATGAGGTTTCTAAATCTGCCTTGGCATCCTCACCTAGCCAGGGACAGTGACATTTGTACCTTTGGCCATCTCACCCTCTAAAATCTGGGGCAGCCTGCAACACTACCCCGACTGGGGCAGTGGAGAAGCTAGCCCCCGCCAAGGGGCACAACTGGGTTATCACCTGGAACATTCTCAGATAGCTGTTTAATTTTTTAAATCCACCCTTAACCCTTGGGCCCCAGACCTGCACTGGTTCAAAGGAAGGGCACAGGGGAACCATCTGAGCTGTTTGTGTTGCTGCTACTTCAGGAGGATCAGATGAACGGATCACACCGTGCACCACACTGGTCATCCAATCTCAGCATGAATTTATTCTGGGCTCTGTTTCACAGATACTAACACTCACCACTTGGTTTCAGAACTGGAAATAGCACACCCTTTTTAGAACCTACAAAGACCTCCCAAGAAGCTCACCTAGAATAAAAAACCTGAGCCTCATTTCGGAGATATGTAGACATCTGATCTGCAAACCTGCTTACCCATCTTGAGAAGATATTCTACCCATTTCCGGCTTTTATGCATTTACTCCTCAGACCTAGAAAACGCTGCCAATTTCTCCTGAGAAATTACGTTCTTCTTCCTCCATGATCTTATTAGGATGTGACCCTCGTGAGAACAATGACACCATCTGTCTATTTTTACCTACAGTTATATCTCCGGGGCATAGCCCACTGCTTGAATCTTGCCTCCTGCGACTGTCCCACCACATGTTAAGACAAACTCTAAAGTCCCAGGATTTAAATCACTGTGGAACTGATGCACAAAGACACAGATTCCTGGGACAGAAAGGATAGCCCAGGAACAAACCGAAGGATATGTAAAAACACAGTTCTGTAATTTATTCATTCTACAAATACGTACTGGGGCAGTGTACGCACAGTGCATGATAGTGGGAAAACTTGGTGAATGAGAAGTCAGGTATGATCCCTGCCCTAATGGAACCACCAGTGGTGGTGGGAAAGCAGACTTTAAACAAATAGTTTTATTTGTCATAAGTCTCCAAAGCCATGGATTTAATGCTCTCATCTCAGGAACTTGGTACTCATTGCTCCCTCCATTTGGAATTCTCCTTCTCTTTTCCCCCAAGGTATTAGCTTGTTCTTTCACTTCATTCGGGTCTTTTCACTGAATGTCACTTATACAGAACAGCCTTCTCTGACCACTCTTTCCTAAATTTCAGTCCTGGTCACCCTCTACATTGACCTTTTTACTTACAGTTGTTGTTGTTACACTTATCTACCTAATAGTATGTTATATAATCGAGGGCTTGTTTATCGCCTGTTCTTGCTGCCTGAATGAAGTCCCCTGAGAATAGGAGCATTGTTCACCTTTGTATTTCCAGCCCCTGGAATGGTTCCTACCTAGGGGTAGGCACCAATAAAATATATAGTAAGTATTAGCTTGATGCCTTTCCAATCAACAGGAAAAGCACACATTAATCGACAAACAACTTTGGGACAATTCGTTTTCTACATATCCCTACATCATTCTACATTTATCCATAGATAGATTGAACTGCTTAATAAATAAATTAATGAATCATATATGAAAAAAGAGAGGATGACAAATCATAAATGTTTAGCCAGACAGCTTACCACAAATTGATTGCCATGTAACCACCACCCAGATGTACGAAGAGACCCTCATCAGCCCAGCAGAGGCACCTCTTGGGACCCTGCCGGTTAGGGTGACTGACCATCCCAGTTTGCTTGGGATTGACCCTGTTTTAACATTAAGGAGGGTGCATGATGTGATGAGCACTGGGTATTATACGAAACTAATCAATCATTGAACACTACACCAAAACCTAATGATGTACTATATGCTGGCTAATTGAATTTAAATAAAATAAAATATATATAAAAAAAGAAAAAAACAAAAAAGAAAATTCTGAGTGGTTACTCAGTCCCAGGGAAATCAGGACATTTGGCTACTGCATGTCCAATTACCACTGTACTTTTCTGCCAAAATTACCCCCCTCCTGATTTATAGACACCATAGATTAGCTTTGTCTGTTTTTGAACTTTCTATAAATGAAATCATGCAGTTCTTTTGCTCATTACCTTTGTGAGTTTCACTCATATTTTGCATGAAGGAACTCATTCATCTCATTGCTCTATAATGTTCCATTTATTTATACATTCTACTATTGATGGACATTTGGGTTGTTTCTAATTTTTGGCTATTATAAATAAGGCCACTGTGAATATTCTTGAAATGTGTGTTGGTCAACCTATGTGTTTGTTTCTGCTGGGTACATCTATTCCTGCAAATGGAACTATTGGCTCACAGGGCGCAAGTGTGTTCAGCTTTTGCAGAATGCCAAATAATTTTCCAAAGTGGTTGTACTAATTTCTGCTCCCACTGTGGATGTATGAAGAATCCAGTTTCTCCACAACTGATCAGTATTTGGTATGGTTAATCCTTTTACTTTTACCCATTCTTCTGAGTGTATAGTGGTATCTTACTGTGGCTTTCATTTGCATTTTCCTAGGGGTGTGTATATATATATATATATATATTTAAGATTTATTTATTTATTTATTTGAGAGAGAGAGTGGAGGGGAGGGGCAGAGGGAGAGGGAGGATCTTAAGCAGGCTTCAGGTTGAGCGCAGAGCCTGGTATGGGGCTCAATCTCATGACCCTGAGATCATTACCTGAGCCTAAACCAAGAGTCGGACACTCAACCGACTGAGCCACCCAGGTGCCCCGGTTTTTATGTTCTTTAAAGTGCTTGTTCAAATCCTTTGCTCATTTTCTATTGATTTTTTCTATTTTCTATTATTCCTAATGATCTTTTCCTTATTTGTGTATTTTTTCTAAATTCTGGATAGGAGTCTTTTGCTGGTAATATGAATTAAAATATATTCTCCAAATCTGTGATTTATAATTCCATTCTCTCAATAGCGTCCAGTGTCCCTTTATGAGTAGTGCTTGTATTTCGCTGTTTAAGAAATCTTTGCCAAACTGAATAGTCCTGAAAATATGCTCCTGTATCTTCTATAATTCATTTAAAATTGAGTTTTGTATGGGGGTTAAGGTAAAGCTCAAGTTTTGGTTTCCTTTGTTGTTGTTTTTTGTTGTTGTTATTCATATAAATTTTCAGCTTATCTGGCATCATTATTGTTAACAGCATCCTCTTTTCATTCTGTCATAAATCAAGTGCCCCTTTGTGTATGGGTCTGTCTCTGGACTCTTATTGTGTTTCATTGGTCCAATTATCTATGCTCATACTAATTAATATCTTAATTACAATGCCTTTATAATAATTTAATATCTGATGGTAGAAATATTTCAAGTTTATCTGGCTACCTATGGATCACTGCATTTCCATACAAATTTCAAAATTCTAATTGTTCATTTACACACACACACACACACACACACAAATAAGCCTACTGGAATTTAGGTCAACTTGGAAAAATTTACAAATTTATATCAGTGGCTCTTCTAATCCATGAAACATAATATAGCCTTCCCATTATTTAGTTTTTATTTTAAGTTATTTTGATACTGTTCTTTCTATATTATAGAAGTCTTGCCCATTAATTTGGCTTTAGGCATTTGAAAATTTTTTGGGTGTTCTGCACAGTATTATTTGTTTAATTCATTTCTTAAATTGTTGCTGGTATATGGGAATGAAATTTATTTTTGATATTGACCTTGTATCCAAAAAACTTGCTAAACTCACCTACTAATTTTAATAGTTTGTAGATTTTTAAATTTTCTATGTATACAGTCATGTTGTCTGTGAATGACGGCTTTATTTCTATTCCATTTTAATCCATGTATATTTATTTTAGTTATGTCCATATGTCTGTATGAATTTTATTTAATAATATATTGCATGGTCACAGCTTCTAATACAAAGTCAATAGGAATGGAGAAAGAACAGTCATTGTCTTACTTCTAGTCTCTGGTAAAAATTGCAATAGTTGATTATTAAATATGATGTTTACTATTGGTGTTTTGTAGACATTCTTTATCAGTTTAAGGAGGTTCCTTTTTATAGATGGTTTGCTAATTTTTTAAATCATGAATCAGAGTTGAATTTTGTCTAATTTTTTTCTATATCTATTGAGATAATTATTTTATTTTTCTCCTTTATTATATTAGTGGGAAGAATTATTAATAATGAATTGATTTCTGAGTTTTAAAACCAACCTTGAATTCCTGGAATAAGCTTTGAACTAGCCCTAACGTATTATCTTTTTCATATATTCTTGATCTCAGTTTGCTATTTAATGTTTTTTTAATCTATGTTCATGAGAGAAACTTACCTATAATTTTAATTTCTTAGAATGTCTTGTCAGTTTTGGGAATCAAGGTTATAATGGTATCATAATATTAATTAGAAAGTGTTCACTCTATTCTCTGAAAATTTTGTTTAAGATTGTTGTGATCCTTCCTTTAATTTTTGGAAATATTTATCAGTGAAGACATCTGGTCTTGGGGCTTTCTTCAGAGGGTTGTGTGTGTGTGTGTGTGTGTGTATGTATGTGTAAACAACAATCATTTATTAACTTCGTAATTTTGTGGGTCAAAAATTCAGGCAGTGCACAGGAGAAACAGCTCTTCTCTATGATGCATAAGAAAAAACGCAGCTATTATTTATAGTCAGAATTTTAGGACTAGGATTATCACTGAAGATAATCCAGTCTATGTGCTCTGGGAGCCATCTTGTCTTGGAATTTTCTTTGTGGGAAGGTTTTTTTGTTTTGTTTTTGTTTTTTTTAAGTCTGCTTACAGGTCAAATAACTTTTTGAGTTCTTCAGTTTTCTGTTTTTTTTTTTTTTTCAGTTATCATCTCTTCAAATACAGCTTCTGTCCCATATATTTCTACCTTTTCTTCTTGTACACCAATTATCTAAATATTAAATCTTATTAATGAAACCTGTATGTATAATAAAATCTTTTATGCACCTTGATGCTTTTTTTGTCTCCATTATTTAGTCTGAATATTTTCTTTTTTTAAAAAAAATTTTTAGAGCGGGAGGGGGTGGAGGGGCAGAGGGAGACACAGAGACAGAATCTTAAGCAGGCTCTATACCCAGCATGGAGCCTGACGTGGGGCTTGATCTCATGACCCTGAGATCATAACCTGAGTTGAAATCAACAGTTGGATGCTTAACCAACTGAGCCACCAGCTGCCCCTAGTCTGAATATTTTCTATTGACCTATCTTCCAGTTCACTAATCCTTTCTGTTCCTGCTATGTCTAATTTACTGCTTAACTCAACTAATGAATCTTTAGTTTTTACATTTTCAGTTTGAGAATTTCATTAGTCTCTTAAAAAAACTCTAATGAAATCTTCCAGCTTGTCATTTATTCTGTCTTCTCTTTTGATTTTTAATTACCTTTTCTAACTCCTAGCATGTTCAGTCACTTCTTTACTGAGGGTCAAATATTGTGTGTGGAAAATTATCAAGATCATATGAATCTCTGGCTGACATCTTTCTCCATAGAGGATTTGTTTTTTCTTTCCAGCAGCCAATTAAAATTGTGTCAGATCTCTTTAATCCAGTTTGGGATTGAGTGGTTTGAACAATGGTTTCAGTTTTTGCGGGGGATGGTCTATTTCCAGCTTACCTTTACTCCTAGTGTTTATCCCTTCTATAGTTCTAACTGAAAGTCTGGGGTGTTTACCAGGGATCCTTCTATTTGGTGAGCTCTGACCTTCAATATCTGTCTTCCAAGCTCTATGAGATTACCAAAATCTCTGCCTAAACTTTCAGTCTCTTAGATGCCACTTTATACTCTGCTTTTTAGTCTCTTGGTTCTAAGCTGCTTTAGACTTAGCAAATGCCTCAACGGGAAAAATATATAGAATGTCAGGCTCACATTAATGTACTACTCTTCTCTGCTGCTTTGATACATTTCCAGTGCCTTCAAACGGGACTTTGTTTGAATTGTGACCAGATTTTCTAGTTATTCCTATAGTCAAAATTGGTCTACAACAAACTACTCTACCAGAAGTGGAAAACATCTTGCCTCTTAAGTTTTATTCAGTAAAGGGGGATTTTAGCAACTAGATGGTGTTATCTCAGTGACAGGTATTTCAGTGAGGAGAATGAAAAATCTAGAGTGTCTTAGAATGTGTGCAACCCATAAAAATAATCAAAGAAAGAATATCATCAAGATTCTGAATTCTGGGGTGCCTGGGTGGCTCAGTTGGTTAAGTGTCTGCCTTCGGCTCAGGTCATGATCCCTGAGTCCCATGATCAAGCCTCATGTCAGGCTCCCTGCTCAGTGGGGAGTCTGTTTCTCCCTCTCCCTCTGCCCCTCCCCCCTGCTCCTTCTCTCTCTCTCTCTCTCTCTCAAATAAATAAATAAAATCTTTTAGAAAAAGAAAATTAAAAAAAGATCCTGAATTCTAGTGAGTTTTTAATCAATTAAAAACAACCCTAATTCAAATACCATTCCAGACCTCAGCGATGAATGCAATTTAATCCTAAGCACTCTATATCATTTGGGGGAAGGGGGAATCCTTACATTGGAAATAAAACTAATAATGATTGACAATACCTGAAAACTCTATGTCATTTATCCAAATGGGACAACAAATGGCACATTCAGTGTGAATGTTTGTTGAAAGTCAACCAGGCACCAGTTCTTGCTGAACTCAGGTAAAGTTCTTGAACTGAATGTAATAAGCAATCAAGGTGGTAATTAAAATAAAATTTTGGTGGATGCTGTGCTAAAAATCTAAACTCACCAGCTAAAGCTACATATTAGGATGGCATACGTGTTTCCTTTCATGTAACAACCACAATTAACTCTCAGTGGAATACTGAAGGACCATGTTGGGAAGAATTTTGAGACTGTAACTGAGCTCAGGGGAAAAGAGAACTATGATCACCTAGTGACTGTCTTTTATTGACAGCACTTTTTGTTAAGTGTCTGCCATCTGTGATGTAGATGTCACACACAAAGATGTATTTATGAGTATAACAATGGTGAATAATCAAAATTATCTTGAGATAATCCCCTGGGAAATATGCTCTTATAATTTCTGGCTCTGTTTTTCTTAGAGTAACCATCTGGAGCCAGTATTCGTTGTGTCATTTAAGTTTTGAGGCTCATCACTTTCCTGTGCAGTACGCATCCCTCTATGGCAGCACGTACATCTGCATGCCTGCACATTGTAGGTCCCGCGTGCCTACACGTTGCTTCTCCTTCTGGCTTTTTGAGCCTCACCTCATCCTTTAGCCCTGATGTTTGAGTCTTATTCCTAGCCAAGACCATGCTTCCCTCCTTGACTAAAATTTCCCAATTGATTCTCTTCCCGGTTACACTGCCTCAGGTTACTCAGCAATCATAATGGGCAGAACAGATGGGACCACGTGGAATTATGAAGGTGGATGGTTTGGCAGAAGGGCTCATGGTCCCAAATGCTCTCGTTCACAAGGACTTGGGTTTCTTTCTTGTATTTTTCAGTCAGATTCTCCACTATTTCACTCTTTCTTCTTTATCCACCTCTACGATAATCCTTCCTCATCCCTGATTTTCTTTGTACCTTATCTTCATGTGGTTTTGCTTTTTATATGTCATTAGCATGTGCTCAAGGTCCCATCACAGGACACACAGGTGCAATGTTCATGGTGACTTCTGCTCTACTAGCCAGATTCTAAACATTTCCCTTTCTCACTTCATCGTGTGGGTCTCAAGAATATGAAATGTTCATGGAATTTTACTCTGTAGCACCATACTTGTGTCTTCAACTGATTGTTGAAGACTTGTTTTCCTAAACCCACAATACTAAAATACCATATTTGTACATTATATCATAAAGAATATTTATAAGCAAATTTAACCATGTCATTCATTGTACCTTGAAATCTTCTAACCACATGTATTTTATGTACTTAGTTATTTTTTTTTAAAGATTTTATTTATTCATTAGAGAGAAAGAGAGAGCACACAAGCAGGGGGAGAGGCAGAGGGAGAGAGAGAAGCAGACTCCCCACTGAGCTGGGACCCCCCCCCCCCGACGTGGGGCTTGATCCCAGGTCCTGGAGATCATGACCTGAGCCAAAGGCAGACGCTTAACCACCTGAGCCACCCAGGTGCCCCACATGTAATTTTTAACTTAGTCAATATCTTTATTCCAATATAAGAAATTCTCTTCGGTTAATACTACTTTTCAAAAAGGGAAATGACGTTGAAAGCATAAATTCCAAAAGCCAAATCTGTCACTTTTTTTTCTACTTAAATAATGCTGCCTTGGTCCTGTCCTGCCCTCTATCCCTCTAAGCCAGGGGTTCACAAACTATGGCCTACAGGATAAATGTAGCCCTACTGTCATTTTTGTAAAGCCTTTGAGCTAAGAATGATCTTTACATTTTTAAATGATTAAATTGTAAATGGCTCTATAAATACCTACATCATGCCTTTGATTTTGCCTCTGGCCCTGCAAAACCTAAATCATTTATTACCTGGTCTCTTATGAAAGAGTTTACTGGCCCCTGTGTGGTCTCAGAATGAACCCTATGCCCTTTAGGCATTAAGCAAGGGGCAAAAAGGAAGTAGTTCAAGGTCATTGGTTCCCCATATTGCAAGTTGCAAGAACCACAGCTTGTCTGTGTCCGGGGTGTCCAGGATGGGTTTTGCTCATTTTGAAACAGAAACAAGATGATTTTTCTGGAATATTCACATTTTAAAATAATTTAAATTGCATTTTAGAAAATTTCAAATAAAAATGTACCCTTCACCAGAATGATCATTGCAGTTTCCTCTCTCATAGTCATGCAATGTTAAATGAAAACCTAATGATAAAGGAACTGTGCCTTCCACTGTAGGATTGTTTTGGTTTCCACAGTTAATATTCTGCCAATCTTGCTTCTCTAGGCTGCTGCAGAGGGGAAGGAGTGGGGCAGGGAAGGTAGTTCATTGTGAGATGTGACATTTTGGAATCTGGTCCTTAGTACTGTAGGCACAGGAACATGACTTCTCTTTTAACTCTGGTCTGATCAGGCTCTTGGGCAATGACTCACAGTAATTTTCAACTCACAACCAGATGCCAGTTTGTTAATTTGCACCGGGAGAAGAACTTGTCATGGGACCCAGGGCTGGCTGTTTATTCTGTTGGAAGAACTCTCTCTCCGTGTGAGGGCGGATTGATACAGGAGGCCAAATTGAGGTTGTTAGCAGCTCTGCAATGGACTCAGAAACCCAGATGGTTTTTAAGGCTATTTGCATTATAGTCTTCTAGTCCTTTAGTACATTTCTACCTAAAGGACTTGAGTTCATCTAGACCTGGGGTCAGTAAACTGTGGCCAGTGGGCTGGCCACCTGTATTTGTAAATGGAGTTTTATTGAAACAGAGCCATGCCCATTCATTTATGCAGTGGGTGTGGCTGCTTTCTGCAACAGAAACTCTATGGCATGCAAAGCCTAAAAGATTTACTACCAGACCTTTACAGGGGTCTACTGACTCCTGATCTAGTAGTCCAGTTTTTTAAGCAGCAATTGTGACCTAATAGTGGTTTTTGAATCAATTTCAGAAATTATGACCAGCATTTTATTTTTATTTTAAAGATTTTATTTATTTATTTGAGAGAGAGATGTTGGGACCCTGAGATCCTGGGACGATGACCTGAGCTGAAGGCAGATGCTTAACTGACTGAGCCACCCAGATGCCCCGACCAGCATTTTATTTCAAGTAGTATAAAAAATAATGGACAAGATCAGAGTCCTTTTTTTCTTCCAAGATAAATATTATTTTGTGAAACCTTTGTTTTTGTATGTTGTGATGGTTCATTTTATGTGTCTGTCACACTGGGCCAAGGGATGTCCAGATATCTGATCAACGTATGTGGGTGTGTCTATGGGAGGGTTGCCCAAAGAGATTAACATTCAAATAAGTGGACTGAATAAAGCAGATTGCCCTCCCCTCAATGCAGGTGAAGACCATCCCATTGGTTGCGGGCCTGCTTAGAACAGAAATATGGAGGAAGGTTTGGATTTGCTCTCTGCCTGACTGTTGAGCTGGGACATCAATCTCCTGTTTTTGGTGTGGGCCTGGTTCTTCAGACTCAGACTGAAATCTACACAATTGGCTCTCTTGGGTCTCCAGCCAACTGATGGCAGATCATGGGCCTTCTCAGCCTCCAAAATTACATGAGCCAATATCTTACAATAAATCTCTATAGATGTTGGTTCAGTTTCTCTGGAGAACCCTGACTAATACATATGTATACACACAGACATATGTATATGGATTCTGGCTCACAATGTAAAATGTTTTTTCCTATCAAGGGTCATGTTAAATAACATTTCAAAAAACACTGACCTAGAAAAAGTCCTCTTTTCTTTGAAAATTCTGAAAAACACTGAGGAACTCTGACCTTTAGACTCCCCTTCTTGCTATCATTATTATTCATAATTTGTAATAATAGTATTGTGTAGAACATCATCATTTTCAAACGCTTTCCAACAAATCCCCAAACATGAAAAAAAGAAGTTATTACCCCTGATTGAGGGTCAAGGAGGTCATGGTCCCAGAAGTTAGGGGCCTTGGTCAAGGCTACAGTTCTCAAGGTCAGGGGGTGTCTTCAAACTCATGTCTTCTGACTCATTGTTCAGGCTCTTCCCTGTCCTGTCTTTCCAGGGTCTACAAAACTCCTTCCTATCTGATAACTCATCAACAATGTTATAGGATTTTCAGGATTATCTTCTTTATATCCCTTTTATGCTGATGGTCTTGGGATAAAATATCCTGGTGTTTCCAAAACCATCCCTATAGCTCTGTCTCTGGAAGACCAGAATGTGGCAGCTTCATAGTCCCCCTCATCCCCCTGTATGAGGTCATCAAGGACTTACAAAGATAAGGACCTTCTACTCCAAGGAAAAGCAAAGTGAATATGACCCACCCAGACACAACTTTGCTTCCACCCTGCTGTCCCTTTCCAGGGGTGGGGGAAACAAATTATAAAATTATCAGACATGGAGGGGCCAAGGGCTCTTGAGTTTGCTGGGGAGTTGGGCAACATCATTTGGGAGATTCACTTTTGACACTGGAAAATGCCTCCTGCCTTGACTTTCTGCGGAGGGCTAAGAAAACCTGGGGAGAAGCAGCAGGACGAAGGAGTGGACGTGAGGTCTAGCCACTGACATTGAGGGTTCACACTGCACGGGAGGCCTTAGCCTGGATAAACTCAGTCTGGCTCCCCACAGCTCTCTGTGACAACTCGGGCTGACAGAAGCTGGTGGTCCGTGCTGAGCCTCAGCGTGGCAGTGGCAGGCCTGGGGCTCAGACTTAGGCAATCTCACTCACTGTGGGCACTGCCCCTTTTCTTGAATAAAAGTGGGTAAAAAAGCTCCGGAAGCTCTTTCCTTCCAAATTGTACACCCAAATAAGAAACTGGGTCCTGGGGGGAAGCTTACCAGGAATCCCACACACATTTGGCTGACACTCCTCTAGACGCTCCAAGCCTCCGGACTTGATCACACAAGATGAAGCACACCAAGGGCAGCAGGCGAGTGGGAACTCTGGCACTTGCTGAAGACAGTCAGATAGATCAAGATAAAAGGCCAACAGCATGAAACAAAGCCCCTCCTCCAACTTTTGGAAAATGGGTATGAGGGTTAAACTCCGTGTTGTCACTTTGATACTCATAGGAAGACATCTGGTTTGAAGATGACGGTGCAAAGTTGCCTCCCCACCTCCAATGCGGCCCTTACTCCCCCTTCTTGCTATAAATCAACAGAACTATGGAGGAGAATGAGAGCCCAAAAGACCAACTCATTTTCTGAACTGGGTCTCATCCAATAACAAGGCAGATAGGAGGTGTCCAGGAGCACAGGGATATTCTGAGAACACTAGCTTCTGTCCCAAGCTCTGAGGTTCTGCCCAGGCAGGGCTGGTGGCCACAAAGATGTTGGGGATGGCAGGGGCTGCCAGTTACTGCCCAGTGCCCTTCACAGACCACGGCTAAAAATGTTTTCTGAAGATCCTTCAAGGACAGGCAGGTGGCTAATACAACAATGAGGGGCCACTCCCCAGGTATTGATTTGAGATGCTGGAGCTTCCTTACCTAAATTTTGCTAACCTAATAAGATGTTTAAAAAAAGGCTAGTCAAAGGTTGTGACTTTTAGCAGTCACATTGGTTTGGAAGGATTGGGCCATTAAAAAAACTACATCAGGGTGGATGATTTTTGAGGAGGAAATCCACCTGGGCCAGGGGATCTTCCAGCCAGCATGCTAGCACATCCTAGAGACTGAGCTGAGGTCTCTAACAGGACCCTCAGGAGTGACGAAGAGGAGGGGGAGGGGAAGGAGAAAGAAAGGAGAGCTGGCAGCGCTGTCAGGGTGGAGGGGGGTAAGGAGAGGAGATGTGAGGGAGAGGGAAGCATTTTTCTCAAGGACCATGAACTGGCAGCTGTGAAGTACCACTTCCAAGTATCAGAGAAGTCTTTTCAAGCAGATAAACCTCTCAGGTATTTGTATATTAATTAGATAAGGTACTCATTTATAAGCTCTCCAGTGCCTTCTGGGGACTCCTAGGTTACTGTTTATTCTGAGCCCCAGTGGTCTAAAGTCAGGCCAGGAGAGAGGTAAACCTTTTGTAGGAGAGAAAAACCTTTTCCTCCACTCTCTTATGTTCCGCTCCTGGGATCTGTGAATTAAACTGACACTGGACAGGGGAACAAGGGAAGAGGCACACACATTTTATTTGATGTTGACTTTTACATGTCCAGGGAGGCATCCATGGAAAAGAAGTGAAGATGCTGGAAGGCATTAGACCTGGGGGCTTATGGACCAGTCTAACAGAGGATGTCAAGTTGTGGAGATAGGTCTAGACAGGGAAAATGGGCTTGGGCTTCTATGTGCAGTAGGTACATTTTGAGAAGGTAAATATTTGGGGGGATAAGAAAGGAAGATAAGGGTTTTTTAGTAAAGTTTTGTTTGTGCAGACTCAGTGCTATCTCCATTTCTGGTGATAAAGGATATTCTTCCCTTCCTGACATGAGAGAGGGGAAACCTCCTCAAAGGAGGGCACATAGTGGGAACAGGGGGACCTTTTCCTGCATCTGCTTTTTCTCAGTTGTCATCAGCTCAAAATAACTCTTACGTCAAAGTGGCAGATTTGGGGATGGCATAGTCTAATCCCCTTCAAGGGGCAAGACTGAGGGTCAGAAGATCTTCTGAAGCATGGCCTTGAGGTAGAAGCTGATATATACAAGATGTGGTCCAGGACAGCATAACCACCTGCTACTGATTGTCAAAAGACTCAGCTTCTGATCATGGAGGAGATGCTAATTGACAATAGTTAAAAATAGGGTAAATGATTAATTTGAAAAACTTCTGTGTCTCGGATCAAGGTTGATATAGGTAGCTAAAATAGCAAATGTGCCACCCTCCCACCCATCTGTTCATCATCCATCCATCCATCCATCCATCCAACTAATTAAGTCTATGCGAGGAACTACACAAGCCAGCTAGACACTGGGACACACAAATGAATACCGCATACTCCACGTACACAAAAAACCTTGTAGTCCTGCACAGGACAAAGACAGCTGCGTGAGTAATTACATGGAAACTCCATTAGTGATACGATCTGGTTAACAACCAGATACGTCAGACAAGCAAGGTGTGGGTGTTACCCCTGAGGTGCGGCAGATGTTTCTTACCCCCACCGGAATCCCAGAGCTGGGTGTGGCATTCCATCTCTTATTTGAGGGCAGGCACAAATCCTAAAGGGGCTTGTTAGCCCTGTCAAAGGACTGTGCTCTGTTTCTTTCCATGGCAACCAGGTGAACTGGGGCAACAGGTCCAACCCAGCCAGCACCAAGTTTAGGGACTGGTAACTAAGGAATCCTGGGGAAACTCTTGTAAGCAAGTGTATTTACAATAACAAGACAGTGATATTAATTCAGTTTAGCAATGATGATTCCTTAGTGAGGGGGGACTAGAAATTAATGCTGGAAGCAAATACTCATCACATCTGCAAGTAATTTGAGGTGTGGTATGTGTGCGTGCATGTGTGTGTGTGTGTGTCCATCTTTGCACCCTCAGGTACATAGTATCTGGATATATAATAGGTATATGTGCTTAAACCTATTTTATGGAGGTATGTTTTGCCTTGTCACCCCTTTAGCAAACCAAGTATAATTTTGTACACTTGAAATCGTTTTTTAAAAAGGGCATGGATTCAGTTCTTCTTAAAAGTCATTCTCATTAAAATTTTGAAATTCAAAGAAGGAATGTTATCTACAGCCATCATTCACTAAGGGCCTACTCTACCCAGACTCATTGCTTGCTCACAACTTTCTGAAGTAGGTACTATTGATCTCATTATAAAAATAAACAGAGCCTTAAAAGAGGTTACGTTTAGTACTTTGCCCACACAGCTATTAATTACCAAAGGTGCTATTTGAGTTCAGCTTGCCTGATTTGGGGGTCATTTTTCTATCATTTTATGCTGCTGCTTCCTTTTGAAGAGAGAGCCTTCAGCCAAAGGACATAATGCCCTAGGCTTTAGGATTCTGGTGCCTCAGATGGGTAGATCATAGAGTCCTTGCAGAACAGACCTGAACCACATTGCCCCCATAGAAGGGCTGATTTCCCTGCAGCCTCCTTTGGTGCAGCCAGAAGACAGCATCCACACAGAGTAAGCCACTTGTCCACCCTCAAGGTTGTCCCTAGGCCCGCTGAGACCATCATGGAGCCAGCCAGTCCAATAGTCAACCCTTATGGAGTGTCACTGTTCAAGACCCTTTGGGAAAATGAGTTTAAAAAATGAGTTCTTTGATCTGAAGATTCTCATACCATTTGAAGAGAAAGACAATTTTAAGTTATGTCAAGCTTCCATGAAATACATACCCAAAGAACCCATAAATACAGAGGCCAGAAAACTTGCCCTCTGCAGAATTCGTACTTAAGAAATAGACACATTGGGTGGGATTATTTGTGATCCAGATGATCGTTTTGCTCAATAAAGGCTTCCTACTGGGTAATAGCAAACTGCCATATGCGTATTTCAAATATGGTCTGGAGAACAACCTAACTTTCTACCCTGTCTTTTAGGAGGTGTGCCTTGGTGAAGAAAGGCCTGCTAACTCTAGCACACCACCCTCTATGCTCAAGGGAAAGGGGATTCAACAATGAAGTCAAGCCTGAGGGATCTGATCTTGGACCATGTCATGGTGGAAAGATTGTTTGTCAGTGATCTTTAGGGAGAGCGCATATTTAAAACACTGGAAAAACAGGGAGAGTGGGGTATGGCATTTTGAAGTCAGCTGTGGGCAGGGTGGATGACGAGGAGCTTTGACTCCATCATGTGGAGGAGGGTCACCCCATCCTGAAGCTCAGTCCTGCAGCCTCAACCTCCTGACCCCACACCTCTCCTTGCACTCCTTATAGCCAACATCCCGTGTTCCCGGAAATCCCACCAGCTGCCCTCCTTCTTCCTCCTACCACCGAAAGTCCTCTACCTTCTCTCCTGATGTGAGAGCTGCTTCCTCACTCCCCCCACTGGGGTCCTCATCTTATGTGACCTGATGTTATAATTAGTCCAGGCATGTCTCATCTTCTCTACTAGATTCTAAGCTCCATTAGTGAGAGCCTGCGGCTGTCTTGCTGACTCGGCTCCTGAGATATCTAGCACAGAACCTGGCTTTTATCTCTTTATACCCCGAGCAGAACACGGCCTGTGCACAGTAGGGCCGTGGCACCAGCTCACAGAGAGGTGAAAGAATCAAAGGGCCCAAAAGAGCATTTGGTGGCTCAGTGACTGATGTGCTGACTGACTGAACGTGGAGGGCCTGGTAATCCTGTTGGCTTTGGTGAAATATGATCATATTTGGGCTCTGCCTGAGGCCTTCACAGGGTCAATGAGCCTCACATCTCCACAACTTTGCAGGTCTCTCAACCCAGTGACCTAAGACAACAGAGACCCTCCTGAGGGCTCAGCCTCATCCCTGCTCTGGGCATACACAGGTCCTGGGCTGTTTGCTTAGCACCTCAGCATCAGGCCAAGCTTGGCTTTGGTCCCTCCCCAATCCTGAGGCTCTGGTCTAGTGACTGAATGTTCGGTCCTCTGTCCATTCTCTGTTCTGCCTTCCAGTTTCCAAACAGACAAAGGCCCTGGTCCTGAACATCACTCTCATTGGGCCTGTTCTCTACCTCCCTGGAACCTCTTTCCTGTTTCCTTTGCCTCGAGAAATGCTTCTGGTGCATCTATTGGCCATTTGGTTCTTCTCTATTAGTCAGCTTGCCCTTACTTGGGCACAGCCCTTAATCTAAGCATTGGATTTAGCCCATAGGGCCATGCACCCTTCTCTTGTCTTGATTCCAGGTGCAGATTCTACACCTTCATCTGGCCTGGGCCAATACTTGGTCTCCCAGTGTGGGGTCGAGGGAAAATCAGCACTTTGGAGGTCACCAGGCCAGGGTTCAAGTTTGCACTCAGGTGTGTGACCTTGGAAGAGTATTTGACCTCCTTGAGGATCAGTATTCTCAACTACAAGAATCTGGATTTTTTAAAGATTTTATTTATTTATTTATTTGAGAGAGTGAGAGAGAGAGAGTGTATGCACAGAGGGAGAGGGAGAAGCAGACTCCCCGCTGAGTGTGGAGCCCCACATGGGGCTCAATCCCAGGACCCTGAGATCATGACCTGAGCTGAAGGCAGATGCTTAACTGACTGAGCCACCCAGGCACCCCTGGATTTTTATATTTACCCAAAGGGTGATGGTAACAAATAAACGAGATATTCTGAGTTCAGAATCTAGCTCAGCGCTTGGCATGGACAGTTCTCAGCCAATGCTCCTTCCCCTTTGCTTGCTCATTTAATTATATCTCCCAGCACCAGTTATGATGTAGTCAAACCCAAGATTTTCTAAAAACCTTTTGTCTGCCTTAAAATATATTCTTAACTATTCTGGAATGCTACCACTGCAGTGACTTTTGAACTAAATTTACAAGCAGGGGCATTATCAATAAAAGTTGAATTTTCTGCCTAAAAGGAATTCTTTATGGGGAGCATATTTTCAGTGTTTAATTTAGGGAGCTAACTGATTGGTAAAATTCATCCCTAAATTGTAAACCTTGGGCCAAGTGATGTCCAGGGCTGAGAAAGCCTTAGACATGGGGATGAGGTGGGTGAAGTGGGAGAGATAGGGTTTCAGAGTGGGGAGCAGGCCTAGGGATGAACGGACACCCCATCTGTCTTGACCCATCCTGCTACCACAGTCCCTAGATGTGACAGGTGGGAGGAAAAGGAAACATCTCAACGGATGCCAACCCCAGCAGCTGGCGAGAAGAAGCCAGGGTGCTGTAAAGATCCTTGGCATGCTCTCGAGGCAGGGGGGATGGTGTCAGCATTGAGCATGAATAATAAAAGGCCAGAATCTTCCATGAGCTCTGGAGAGAGAGTCTGGAACTTTGCTCTATTTTTAATACCAATTTTCTCCCGGCCTTGCCCCTCTCTCTTATATAAAGATGACCGCAGGTGCAGAAATATGATTCCACTAAAGAGGGAGAGAGCCAAAGAATTTCCAGTTGATTTGACTGGGAAGTTTTGCCTGTTACCACTACAGTTAAATAGATATTGGCAAATAGCTTAACCTGCGGGGAATGAAACAGTGTGGAAGAGGCTGGTCCGTTATAATTAGAAGTATACATCATTCCCCTTTTCCCAAAGAGCAGGAGAGTCGTATTTAAAGGGATAGTGACACACGATCCATGAACAGCTTGACTTAGCAAGTTGAGAGCCACCTTATAAATTACTGTACATTTTGCAAATGTAGTTAAAGCTCTTTCTCCCTAATTTTTTACAAATGCCTGTTAACCTAGTCGATGTGAGTCCAGAGGCGCGTAAATGCAAGATGGTTACATGTCAACAACAAATTGCAATTGCAAATATACAACCCTTTTATCTGTAATTTGCCTTGTACTTGCATGTATTGATGAGAAAGATGATTATCCTGTCACCTAGGAAAAAATGAGATTTTTAAAATCCATACATGTAAAAATACCTGTTCATTCCTCCCGGCTCGGATGTAAGCAGTACGAATGTAATTTCCTTACCTACAAACTGGGTCCAATTCAGTTGTTTTAGACAGCCTTTGATTGAGCACCAACCCCATGCTAGGCACCCTGTTGAGAGTAGAGGGCTGAGGCAGGGAGCTGGGCAGGAAGATGAACGAGACCATCTAGCTGAATGGTTAAGTTCATAGACTTTGGCGTCTGACAGACTGGATTTGAAACTTCCCTCTGCTCCTTTCTTTTCTTTCTTTTTTTTTTCCCTCTGCTCCTTTCTAACCTCATGACCTTGAGCAAACCACTTCACCTTCCCAAACCTTGCTCTCCCTATTTGCAAAGTGGGGATAAAACTAATGCCTAGGCTTTTGGGGTGGTTGGTAAGAGATAATGTGCAATAACTTTTTTTTTAAAGATTTATTTATTTATTTGAGAGAGAGAGAGCGCGCGCACCCATGAGCAGGGGAGGGGTGCAGGGAGAGAATCTCAAGCACACTCTGCACCCAGCATGGAGTTCCACACAGGGCTCAATCTCACGACCCTGAGATTATGACCTGAGCCGATATCAAGAGCTGGACGCTTAACGGACTGAGCCACCCAGGCGCCCCAACGCACAATAAATTGTAGCCAATAACATCGGCTCTGGGTCCCCTTTGGAGAAAGCCCCGCGGTGGAGGCGAGCATCCAAAATAGGACATTTCAATAGAATACAGTAAGGGCTATTGCACCTACTCGAGGGCTTAGGAATTAATGCCCAGCTTCCTGGAGCCAGCGCCTAAGCTGTGTTCTAAAGAAGGAAGAAGGGATAGTCACACAGAAAAAGCCATCATAGATGCAGGGGATAACTTGCACAAAAGCGGGAGGCCCAAAGCACCACAGGGGAAGCAGAGAGATGACCTGCAGTGCTGGCCCGCAGCTCGTCTGGGTGCTGAGCTGACAGCAGAGAAGAGCAGTGGGTGGAGGGCGAATAGGCCGGAGCAGGGCAGGGCCTGCTAAGCAGGAATGACAAACCCTCAACAATCTAAGCTGCCTGACATTTGCGTGTCCAACACTTTCAAGGCCCAGAGGTTTTGACAGAGAACAAAGCTGCGTGATAAAGGCAAGAAGAAAGAGACTTCGGTTTTCTCGAAGTGCTTACGTGGAGCTGGGCTCGCGATGTTGGGTATGATCATGAATTTATTCTGGAATGTGTTAGAGCTTGGCAAAAGGAGGACTACAGTTGCTGGCTCAGCAGCATGGCAGGGACCAGGGTGATGGCACCGCATCGGAACACAAGAGGGAAGTGCCCACTGCACCCTCCTGCTCTGGAGAGGAACAGAGGCAAAGCGCGGGGCTGGAAGTCCCTGATGGGGGTCCTCCTGGTGGGGCGGGGGAGACTCAGGACGGCTCATCTTCCTAGGAGTCTGCTCAGTGGTGATTCTGGCATAGCTCGTTAACGCAAAGCAGGTCAAGAAATAAACGTAGGCTTCTTATTGGCATGCCAGGATGCTGCTGGGGCACTAGACTCTGCCAGCCTTCTACCCTGAAAAGACCCACCATCTCATTCCGTTTTAGGCTGCTTAGGAATTGCCTCTAAAAGACATGCTGCCTCAAGCTGAGCCCTTCCAGTGAAGGCAGCTCACATGTCGGTTTGTGCTTCAATATAATAAATTATCTCAAGCACAGACGTATGTATAAATAATAATAGTAGTAGGAGTAGGTGCCATCCCTTACCCCATCCCCTGAGATAGCCACCACCCTGAAGCTGGTAGAATCATTTCCGAGCATCTTTTTATACTTTTACCGCATATGTATGTATACATAAACAAGGTATTCGTTATTTTGCATGATTTTAAAGGTTTTTTAAAAATATTTTATTTATTTATTTATTTGAGAGAGAGAAAGAGTGAGTGGGAGGAAGAGGGAGAGAGAATCTGAAACGGACTCTGTGCTGAGCGCAGAGCCCAACGCGGGGCTCAATCTCACAACCTCAGGATCACCACCTGAACCCAAACCAAGAGTCGGACGCTTACCAACTAAGCCACCCAGGTGCCCCTGCATGATTTTAAAGTTTATATGGAGAATATCATATGGTAGGTAACCTTTTTTACTTTAGTGTTGAGAATTTGCTTTGAGATTTGTCTGTATTGGTATATGTATTTCTCGTTCATTCATTTTAGCTGCTGTTTACTTCCCATTCTGTGAATATTTTACATTTTTTTGGAACCCATTCTTCTGCTGATAAATATATAGGTCGTCTTCTTCTTCTTGTTGCTCTTTTCCCCTCGTCCTCCCCTTCCTCTACCTCCTCCCCTCCTCTCCTCCTCCCCTCCTCCCTTTTCTCCTTTTTTTCCTTCTTCTCCTTCTTCTTCTTCTTCTTCTCCTTTTTATCTTCTTCCTCCTCCTTCTTCTCCCCCTCCTCCTACCCCCTCCCTCTTCTTCTTCTTTCAGTTCTTTTCTTTTTATTTCTGCTATTATCCATAACGCTCAAATGCAATTGTTCTACATGGTTCCTTATACACATGGTTAGAATTCCTCTATGGACAGGTAGAATTGCTGAGTTGTAGAATATCCATGTTTTTAAATTATTACATATCACCATAGTGCTCTGCAAAGTTGTACACTTTACACGCCTACTCTCGATGTCTGAGAGTTTCTTTCACCCCTTGTTCTTCCAACTGTTCTGTGCATTATGTGGCTTCCTGATGCAACACTCATCGTAGGTGTTCCCCTCTGGTTACTCGTTGGTTAGTCAAGGTCCTTCCTAGCTATGGCACTCAGGACTGAATGGGATGCACTTGCCTATGATTTAATCCATGTAAAGCTTGGTTACATTCTCTTTTCAGCTTGTCAGTGAATTTCATCTAAGATACTTCATTTTAAGCAACCACTTTCTCTGTGGCTTATATTATCCATTTTGTCAATGGTCTATTAAAGCACCAGTGGCCAGGAGGCTAATAATAATTCCTTGAATCTATTCCATTAATTCCTTTCTTTGGAATTGAGACCTTTCTAAAAATGAAAGCTATAGACACACACACTCACACACACACACACACACACACACACATGCACAATTTTACATACAATTCCAGGAGTTTCGTTGACCTCTGAAGCAAATCTGTGCATCTTGAGTTAACACCACACTGTCATGTTGAAGGATTCAGGAAGAAAGATTAGAGAATGATTTACCCTATTGAAATATGTCTACACTTGGGATGGGGGGGCAAATGCCCCATTGCCCTAAAGATTTGTGGGAATTTTAGTGAAATGTAATGTTTTTAGGGTTGTTAACTTTTTTAAATATAAAATTCCAACTACACTCCATGATACAGCAGAGTAGAATGGAAAGCGTTAAGACTCAAGAGTCTACGGTGCCAAGTCCAACACTGGCAGTTTTTATTTGGGTGAGAGACATAACCTCTGCTAGTCTCAGTTTCTTCATCTGTCAAGGACTCATATTTCAAAGGATTCTTGCGAGGGTTAATCAAATCTATCACAATGTGTGGAATGTTATAAATATTGAATAAATGCTGTTTTTTCCTGCCCTAACTTAGCCCTTGAACATCGCCTAACAAATCTACAAACAGAGGCTGACATGAATATTTCCCTGGGCTATTGGGGTCTTTCATGAGATTGCATTGGTACCATTTCCTATGAAGAGTTGACCACCAGTATATGTTTATTTCCTCAAAGAACATTTTAGTGGGGGCTATGTTTTAGGGAGAATGCAAAAAATTAACTCTGTTTCTTTCCTACATTTGCCCAATACGCTGCTGCATTAATGGGAACTCACGGCTCCTTCATCACTGGCCCTTTGACGTACCCCTAAGATCCTTTGCCTTCTCTTCTCACCGGGGCTGCAGCTGCCTTCGGTGATCACAAAAGAGTGTTTGACATTGCCTGGTGGGTCACATCACAGAAGAATTATTATCTAGGGTGCTCTCTGGAGGTTTGGGAAAGCTCCTGATTCCCCACATGTCCTTCAAAGGCATACGTTGTTTTAGGTACCTGTAAAAATAATATCCATAGCTTATTTGTAGATAAATATTAATGCTGCATCTATATTGAAGCAAAGCACAAATTGGATAGCTTTATCTACAAAAGGCCTCCAATAGATTTAATAGAAACTTCCTTCCAATTCATATATTATTTACTCTTGATATTCAACAAAAATTCACACCAGTGAATATAATGTTTTTGACATATTTCACTTACAAACATTAGAAAAAGGGTCTTGAGAGAGATTTAAATTATGATTACTAACCCTGTTCCAATTCTGTCTCTGTCAACTCTGAATTGCTAGCAGGAATTGCTTTTCTTGAGACGGGGATTGCCATTTTGAAAACATATATTGATGACGAGGAATTCCCTGCCCCCAATTACCCCAAAGCATCCCTGAATCAGGGCTGAACTGAAAGGGACCTCAGAGGTTAGCTGCCCCGAGGCTCTTATTTCCCAGCTGCCCAGAAAAGGGAAGTGATGCATCCGAGATCTCTCAGAGTTAATGGTAACTAAGGAGCAAGACGGTATGTCAACGGGTGTTGTGACCACTGGCGCGATGGGTTGGAAAGAGAAAAATGAACTTCCAAGCTGCTTTCTTTATGTGCCAAAGTATCAAACAGCAAGATTTACTCATAATGAAAACTGGTAACTGTGCCAAACCAAATAGAGAATTTGGGGTAAATTATTTCAAAAATAACAAACATACAAAAGTCATACCCTGCCCTTCCTCTATATTGAATTCAGCCAAGCCATCCATTCTCTGCATGAGTGTGTGTATGATATATACAATATCTTTACATCTAGATCTAGATAGATAGATCTAGTGGTATCTCTGTTCCTCCATATATATATGCATATGAAATGAGAGAGAAATATCACTAGATTAATATCTCTATATCTATCAATCTATCTATCTATCTATCTATCTATCTATCTATCTATCATCTATCTATCTATCTATATGGTTGGGGTGAGGCAAACCACCACTAAAGAGAAAGAAAGAAAACAGATAGAGACACAGGCTAAATTATTGGTTTTTAGTGCCTTCTATTTTTTTAAACAAAATTATAATAAAATTGTGAATCTTTCGTTATATTACCACCAAGACATTTTAATAGAAAGGGATATGATTTTCCATCTTGCTGACTTTAGTTGGCCTATGGGAAATCCGCCACTCACATAAACACGTCAGTGACATCAATAATAAAACCAGTGTTATTCATTCAGCCAGGCAGAATATGTATCTTCCTGTGAGGCCAGTGTCGTTCTAAGTGCCGTTGAGTCACACTCCGAATCCCAGGAGAAGGAGGACACAGTCCTTAACCCAGAGGCACTAAATGTTCAGTTTGCAGATAATATAAACCTTGAAGGGATGCAAATGCAATCTAGTATTACAGAATCAAGAGTCACAGTGATTTTGATGACATATATTCTGAAACAAAATTATACAAAATATAGATGAAGTTTTGTCTCTGGGTATAAAAAAGAAAGAAATATTGCACAGTACGGGAGAGAGGAGACCTGACTTGTAGAAAAGACCTTGGAGGGGCATGGATTCATTTGCTAGGGCAGCTGTGACAAAGTACCAGAAGCTGGGTGACTTAAAGAACAGAAATGTATTGTCTCACAGTTCTGGAGACCAGAAGTCTGAAGTCATGTATCAGTAGGTTAGATCCTTCCTTTTTCTTTTTTTTTTTTTTTTTTTAAAGATTTTATTTATTTATCTGAGAGAGAGAGAACAAGTCGGGAGCAGAGGGAGAGGGAGAGGGAGAAGCAGACTCCTCACTGCACAGGGAGCCCAATGCGGGACTCTATCCCAGGACCCTGAGATCATGACCTGAGCCCAAGGCAGACGCTTAACTGACTGAGCCACCCAGGCACCCCGGGTTAGTTCCTTCTGAAGGTATAAAGAAGAATATGTTACATGTCTTTCTCTTAGGTTTGTCTCTTTGGTATTTCTTGTCTTGTCGAATCTCTTCCTTCACCTTCACATGGGGTTTTCCCTGTATGTGTGTGTGTCTCTAAATTTCTCCTTTTTTCTAAAGATGCTGTTCATATTGGATTAAGGCCCACCCTAATGACATCTTAACTATTATATCTTGCAATAATCCTATTTCCAAATAAGGTCACGTTCTGAGGTACTGTGGGTTAGGACTTCAACGTATGAATTCGGGGTGGAAAACACAATCCAACCCATAATAAGGGGCTTTCAAGATCTAAATCATAGCTTAGGTGATATTTATAGTTTAATTAATACAGACTAAGTCTAGCAGAATCCTTGACTATATTAAAGTATAGTTTACAAATTATAGCAGGAATGGCCCAATTGACTAGTATAAAGTACATTCAAATTGTTGTGCAAGCAATCTCCAGAACTCTTCAACTTGTAAAAATGAAACTCTGTACTCATTAAAAATAACTCCCCATTTATCCCTCCCCTGAGCCCCTGGTAACCACCATTCTGCTTTCTGTTTCTATGAATTTGACTATTCTCAGTACCTCATATAAGTAGAACCATACAGTTTTCGTCATTCTGTGACTGGCTTATTTACTTAACATAATGGCCTCAAGTTTCACCCAGGCTGTAGCGCATGCCTGCCTTTCCTTCCTTTTTGGGGCTGCATAATATTGCATTGTATGGATATACCAATAGCAGCAAACTGCTAACTATTAATTTGACCTCCTGGGTAGCATGAAAGTTGTCTGATCCAGACAATGGACAGACCAATGAGGGTATTCTGGTGATTGGAAAGGGAAAGGGAGTCAGAGTTCACTTTGGCCAGGGTGTGAGGAAAAGGCTTTTGTGTTATTACTAGGCAGGGAGTGAGGGTCTCAGGGAATAAGGGAGAGAAGGAGACAAAGCCAATATGAGGATAACTTATTGAGTTAACCATGGCCAAGTGCCACTGGTTGCCAAATTCTGAGGGGTCCGGGGTCCCAGGGATGAAGGGACAGTCCACTGAGAAGCCTTATGAATGGTCTCAGGACCGTGGAGGGGAGAAAGAGGGAAGGATTTATCCTGAGTCTGTCTCTCCTCGGTCAAAAACTCACTCCAGGGTGGTAACTCCCCCACCCTTCAAGGCTGTGCACAGGTGGGCCCCAAGAAGCATTCGGCATGCATCCTCCCACACCTCCAAGTCAGCAGGGAGGGCCATGATGGAGAGGGACAGGCATAGGTAAGAGGAAGACGCTTCCAGGGTGTGCCTGCATGGAGTTAGCCAGAGCTCATGCAGAGCCAGCTACTGTTGTAGTAGGTGGAACACGAACAGGTGAGACTGAACATCTGAAGATTTCAGAAGAGGAGTCTGGTACAGAAGGTGAGAGAAGACAAGTGACATGTGCTAAGTCCCCATAATGCTCCAGGCACTTTTCAGGTAATACCTAATACAACTCCTGTACCAACCATGGATGTTACTTAGGTGCGGCAAAGTTAATGAAGTTGCACAAAATCCCACAGTTAAGAATACAGGGGCCAAGGTGGGATCCAGATCTGATTCTATCCTAGCGCTTTTGTATTGAGAAACTGGGATCCTGTTCTACCCATGAATCAAATGGTGAATTTGTTTGAATTGAGCAGTCCATTCCGGGTCTCCTGGCTAAATTGGGTTTCTGGACCTACAAAGCTGAGGACCAGCATCTGGGATATAGTGACCTTGCTGAGGATAGCTTCTCTCTGTGGTATCTCCACCTCGTCTCTCTTCTACCAGTCCTAAAATATCAGCAAGTTTGTCAGAAGACATGTTTTGAGTTGCTCCAGAGAGTATAGATTCCTGGGAGCAAATTTCAGCTTCATACAAGGCTTCATAACCATAGGCTGCCTGAGGAGGTGAAAACTTTTGGTGTTAAGTGACCTGGGTGGACCAGGGCAGCACTAGTTTCCATGAACAGAAAGATCTTCTGAGTGGTAACTCTGTGTGTGGAGCACGAGGGGGAGACCACATTTTCTTCTCTGGGCAGGGAGCTGATTTCACTCAAGGAAGATGTCAGTAGCTGTGCCTCGTGACCTTTTGATACTTTCCCCCTTCCTTCTCTTCCATCCCTTCCACCTGCCCCTTTCTTCTGTCCATTCTCACCTCTTTCCTTTCAATTGTCCACCCTCCTTTTCTGCCGTCCTTCCTCCTCTCTTGCAAACTTCCCTCTGTCCGTCATTTCACTCTTCTTGACCAGCGATGACTCTTTGCAAACAGTCGAATACCAACCCTCGCAACTTTGGGCAGCAGAGACTTTTGAGAAAGGATATTGGGAAGCATTAAGAACCAGCAATAAAGTCAGAGAACCACACGTGGGAGCAGGACATCGTGAGACGTGGGACTATCAGAGCTTTTCAGATAAAATGAAGGAAACCCAGCAATTTTTCTCTGTCCTCCCATCACTCTGATAGGAAACGCAGCTCTGGGAGAATGTAACCCATCAGCCCACCGAGGTGTGTGCTCTGCCACCTTGGACGGATTGAGTTCACGTGAGGAGGAGTCTAGCAGAAGGTCTTTGCAGGGACCTCTTGGCTTCTCTGGTGGGCATGGAGGGCACTTCCACTGCACCCAGTATATGGAGCTGAGGAGGTCAATTCCCGAAGGAAATCAAGGTCCAGTTATGAAGGACAATGGATGCCCAGTGGACAAAATATTTTTAAAAAATATTCTATATGCCTTTCCCCCAATTCCCCTCCAACTTCTTCAACTACCTCACAACAGGAAATCTTTTTCTTTAGATTAGCAAAGGTTTATTTTTATTTTTTTATTTAAAAAAAATTTTTTTTATTATGTTAGTCACCATACAGTACATCACAACAGGAAATCTTGAAAGTGGTTTTCGTGAGCCGTTGCTCCTGGTAAAGGTCTGAGGCAGCATGTTCTGACATTTCCTTCCACGTGATAAATGCATTATGTCATATAGCACCTTGCAACATTTCAGGTACTTAATATCTATTATCTCATTGCATACTTATATTTGCTCTGTGCTATGGACTAAATTGTGTCCCTGCCCCCTCCCCCAAATGCATATGTTGAAGCCCTAACTCCTTATATCTCTGAAGATGACTCTATTTGGAGATAAGGCCTTTAAAGAGGTGATGAATGGGAGCCTGGGTGGCTCAGTCGGTTGAGTGCCCGACTCTTGATTTTGTCTCAGGTCATTACTCAGGGTTGTGAGATCGAGCCCCACATCTGCTCAGCACTGGGTGTGGAGCCTGCTTAAGATTCTCTTTCTCCCTCCCCCTCTGGCCCTCCCCCCACCGCTGATACACGTACACACACATACCCTCTCTCTCTTTAAAAAAAATTAAAAAATAAAGAATAAAGAGGTGATGAAGTTAAAATGAGACTGTTAGGGCAGGCCCTAATCCAATCTGACTGCTGTCCTTATAAGAAAAGGAAATCTGAACACCCAGAGAGACGCCAGGGAGCACACCAAGGAAAGACCATATGAGGACACATCTGGAAGGATAAGGCGGCCATCTGCAAGTGGAGGAGAGAGGCCTCAGGAGAAACCTGCTCTTGAGTTTGGACCCTAGCCTCCAGAGCTGTGAGAAAATAAAACTGTTGTGTCAGCTGTCCCATCTGTGGTAATCTCTTATGGCAGCCCTGGAAAACGCTCTGTATGGAATGACCACTATGGCTCAGGGGAAGAAACCAAGGCTCAGAGAGCTCATGCTCTTTGTCAAAGCCCCACAGTGAAACCAGGTCTCCTGGTTCTAATCCTGGTCTCTCTCTGCAACATCAGCCTACTTCGTTACTTCCTGATGCCATCTTCTTGCTGCTGGAGATCAACCCCGTCCTGATGGGTCTCTGTCCTTCCCCATTGAGTCCTAAGCTCACGGAAGGAGTAGAAAGAGCCTGTGGCCTTTGAGTTGGCTGTAAGCCGTTGAGGACATCGCCATCCATAACTGTCAGCCCGGTCTATCCCTTCCGAGATGCACTTCCTCTTCTTCAGTCCCTCTGGCTGATGAAATAAGATGAGACTTTAACTCAGTGACTGTTGTTGACAGCAGAACAGCTGACGTGGTGCTTACTGTCTCCCCAGTGTTGGCCCTCTCACCAACTGTGCAATATGGAGCTGTAAGTGAATTGGATATATTGATGATTTAATCAAGAGCTTTTATTTCAATAGTGATTAGCCATCTTGTTGAAAAACGTCACAGTAAACCTGATGATGCCTCTACCAAGATTATATACAACAAGAGGTAATATTATATTAAAAGGGGCCCTCAGTTAGCCTGGAGGACACTGGGTTTATACTGCGAGTCATATTACGGTTCCTAATCTTATCCTTATGGGCTTAGCCTCTTGCTCCTATCTTAATTGTATATTTTGAGCTGGGGTGGGGCATATGCATCTATAAATAAAGAACTCTCCTAGAGGGAGCTTGCAGATACCAGCTAATGAAACAAATCCCCTTAGGTCACCACCCGTTATCTACTTAGTATCAACATCCCGATGTCTCTTTGGCTTCGACCTCCACTGCAGCCATTCCTTCTTCCTAACGAGCTACCTCAAAAAAATAAATGTACACTTCATCCGATTCTGAAACCTTATATTTCAGAGTATAAAGTCGATCCAGTTGGATTGCTCCTCAGTTTCACCATCATGTGCGATAACATACCCAGCAGGAGAATTTTCACTCCCTCTCTCTCTCTCTCTCTCTCTCTCACACACACACACACACACACACACACGGTCCTGAAATAACTGGTGTGCACCTGGCCTGGGAAGGCTCCATGTGTGTTTGCACAGATGCCTTCCTCAGGACTGTCGCCCCACCAGAGGGTAGAATTAGCGAGAAGTACTTTGGAAAGTGCTGAAAAATTCTTAGCAGTCATGTTTTTCTTTCTTCCAGTGCGATGCCTCTCACTTAGCGCTCTTAGACCAATAAAGAATGCTCATTGATTCTGACATGGCAGAGGACAAATTGCCCCACCACGCAGAAGTGCGGTACTGTTTCCAAATGAAACAGGAGTCTGAATGCACAAGTCATAGGAACAAAGGCTGATCTGAAGGAAAGGTGGGTATTTGTTTTCAATTCAATAGAATAGACTCTTCTCCATTTGCACCTGCTACATAAATAACGCTTATTGGTATACTCAGATAGTCTTAGCAAGAGGGAATTTTTGTGAGGGCAGTCATGGACTCCAACACTGAAACAGAAGAGCTTGTTTGCATAGAATTTTGCCTAGCTGCCTATTAGCCAAATACCCGTGACAAATGTTGGAAGAACATACAAGGTTATTCAAAACCTTTAAAATTGTCAGGCTCCAGCTGTTAGGTTAAACAAACCCTTACCAGGAATTCGGTTTAATAGTGTTCTTCTGTGTTTATGACTTGCCGTACCGAATTGTTGATGTGAGTTTCATGGCTGTCAGAGGTTTTCATGAGTTCTGTGTTTATACAAATATAAACAATTTGCTTTTGTATCTAGTCTCGTTCCCATGATTGGAATGATGGGAATGTACAAAGGGATGAGAATTGGCCCTTAGGGTTTGATGATAATAAAGAACATTAGCTGAGATAAGATTCTGAAGGATGGGGCAAGTAGATTGAAGAAAGCCTCTTACACGTAGCGTAGCTCATGGTGCTGGAAACCATGGAGCTAGTTTAGAATCACGTGCAAGAGAAAAGGGGCCTAAATTCAAGGTTTTGGGGGAGGGCTTGTGAGAGGCTTTTATGGGGATTCATTCCCAAATAACTAGAGAATGAGATTAATGAAAGCATAAAGCCACGGGTATATCTAATCAAGTGTCAGGATGTTTGCTAGGGGAATACAATATAAAAGAGCAGAGGGCTTTAGCTAAGTGGTTATGAGATCTGTCCAGTGGGTTTTAAGGGTGAGTAGAGATGTTTCATGGATGAGTCAACACCAATGGGTCTTGAAAAATGCCACATTTTGGATGTTTTCAAAATAGTATTTTTATACAAGTATCTCAGCTAGAAAGCAATTTCAGATTAAAAGAAGATGAAAAAAATCATCCAAGTTGACCCTTATGCAAAGACAAAGTGTGTGTGTGTAGTTGTTTTCAAAATGGGAACATATAACAATAACTTATGAACAGCTTTTCATGTCAGTAAATATATTTTCACAATGTAATTTTAATTGTTGGGTAGTGTCCAATAATATGAAATGATTTATTTAATTCCCTATTGTTGGGCATCCAGGATGTTTTAAGCCAATAATAAATAATGCTATACTGAACCACTTTACAACTAAATCTTTGTGCTTACCCCTAGGAACCAATTTAGAAATGGAAGTGCTGGAGCAAAGCATATATACATTTTTAAATCTTTTGATAGGTATTGCCAAATTGTTCTTCAGAAATGTTGTACCAAGGTTTACTCTCACCTGTAATGCATGAGCATGTCTGCCTTTTTGTATCTCTGCCAGCAAAGAGTATTATAATTAAAAAAATTCTGTCAGATCACTTCAGTTGAATTTTGTTATTTCTGCATTTGGATGGGGATAAACCTGCTAATCCCCTTCCCCCAACACACACACACACACGCACACGCGCACAGGCATGTCTAATTGGCAATAGCACAACTAATCGTCAGACCCTGTTCCCTATTGCGTGTGTGTGTGTGATTGTCTGTCTGACTTGTATGGAGGTTCATTAGGGGAGAACAAGGACAAAGATACTGATGACAAGAATTCCAGAAAAAGGTCCAAGATGCCATAAAATCAGAAAAAGGCTGGAAGGGAATTGGAAGTCTGAAGTCTGAGATGACAGAAAAAAGAGAGAAGCTCTGATAGACATTGCCACTTATTCCATTCTTCTCTAATTCCTGAGACTGGGAATTCTGTACTTCCAACTAGATGGGGCCATGTGACCCTCCTGGCCAATGGTGACAGTGAAAGTGGTATTTATCACTTCCAGGCTGTAGATTTTGAATGGTCAGTGCATAAAGTTCAGTCTTTCTCTTGCCCTGCCCCAGTGACATGGAGGGCTTGGATCGAGATATTAGAGCATTGGTCAACCTGGGTCCCTCAGTGTCTAGTGGAGCAGAACCCTGCCAACCTGCATTGGTCACATCAGTCAGTATGCATAAGCAATAGGCCATTGCTGTGGTAAGCCACCGAGAGTCTGTAGTTGGCTTGTTATTGTAGTCTAGTTTATTAATACATAAAATCAAGTAATTAATTCCAACAAAGGCCGTGAGGAATAAGGGAGAAAGATTCCTAAATAATTGCCTAGAAACTTTTGTTATCATGGACCCTTCTGTTTAACAGATTTCCTCGGCAGCCCTCTATGCCTAAAAGTAAAACAAAAGCAGAGTTGCCTTGAAGAGTCTTCTTCCTTCACATGGCAGCCCTGGAGAAGGAGCCTTTTCATAAACCCCTAAGATGCTGGTTTGGAACCACCAGTCTGAAAATAAACAATTAGCATTTGCATGCTGGTAGGGGTATTGCGCTTAGAGAGGTCAATCCAGTTGAGAAGGTGACTGCTCGAAGGTGGGCAACAGTCCCTACTTTTTTTTTTATTGCAAATAAAAAGTTTAAATTCAGAAACTGAGTTCACCATTTATTAATACACTAAAACATAGTCAGTACAAATTCAGTTAATAATATGTATAATAACTTTTATATTAAAGAAGATAACTTTTCTAAATGGTCATAGGCAAACAAGTAAATTGGTTCACCCAGAATATTTCATTGATTTGAAATAAGAAAATGAACCCTTTTCTACATATTGAAGCAAAAACTATGAACACATTTTTGTTTAAAGAATCTGACAACTGATACTTCATTCTGATATCCTTAATGTTCTAAAATATCCCATTGATGGCTTAATCTTCCCTGTTATTGAAAACAAAAATCTAAATGCCTAAGGCTATTCTTACAATTGTAACATAAAAACCTTCTTCCTTGTTAATAAGCCATCTCTTCTAAAAATAATTTTATACAGAATTTGATCAATATGCAGGTCTTTTAAGGTTCCCAGACCCAATTCCAACATGGGGTGGGGGGGGGGATTCCCCTACACACACCACCAAATGATTCTCAGACACCAGCAAAGTGTCTCAACTCAATTCTGACACTCTACCCAGAAACAGCATCCGATTCCACAGGTTAAGGGTTCAGTCCTACAAGACTGCCCCCACCCCCACTTCAGACGCCAGGTGTAAGACACAGATAACACCTGTGCTTCTGACCCACTGGCTACACATTGGAGGTTCCAATGACCTCCTCAGGCTGGACTGATTTGCTGGAACAGCTCACAGAACTCAGGTAAACACTTAGTGTCCCAGTTTATTAAAGGTTATGATGAAGTATATGAATGAACACCCGGATGTAAGAGATGTATAGAGCAAAATACGGAGAAAAGGCATGAAGTTTCCATGCCCTCTCCGGGCATGAAGCCATTCTCCCTGAAACTCCATGTGTTCACCAACCCAGAAGCTTGAATTCAGCTTTTTGGGGGGTTTTTAAGGGAGGCTTCCTGGAGTAATCTTGATTGACTAAGGCATTGGTCATTGGCTGATTCAACCTCCAGCCCCTCTCCTCTCCCCTTCTGTGAGGACAGGGGGTGGGACTGAAAGTTCCAACCCTCTAGATACAGGGCTGGTTATCCTGGCAAGGGACCTACCTTGGGGGGGTGGTGGGTAGTGTCCAAAAGTCTCCTTCATTAACATAACAAAAGACATCTTTCTGTCTTAGGAAATTCCAAGGGTTTTGGGAGTTGTGAGCCAGAAACTGTGGAGAAGGTGAAATACATATGAGAAGTATAATTTGGCCATATGAATGCCCAAATATATATATATATATAATATATATATATATATTTCTTATAAATCACACTATTACAGGGGGCCAGGTCACAAATTTCAACAGATAGCTTCATAGTGTGGGGACACTAAACAGGGCTACTGAATCAAGGGCTATTCAGTTTCCAGATTCAAGGTTTTGCCGGTTGCCAAGGAAGAAGTGTTGCCAGAATGAACCCTTGTCCCTAAGGCATTAAGGGAGGTGCAAAAGGGAGTGGTCAAGTGGACACTTTAAGGGGAGAAAAATCTTAATTAAGTCTTGACTCTCTTCCAATTTTGGGAAAAGGGTTTTGTGTAGAAATTTTTCTATCTTAAATGAAACTCCCTGGGGATTTCAAGCAGCAGGAAGCCCAGTGCAAAGCTCGCCATTAACCAATTAGTGTGATCGATGTGCAGAATAAAGACTGGTAAAGAAGGGCCAAGAGAAAAATCACCCCAGCTCTGAATTAACAGGATTACTTGTTTACATCGGGTCTGAGAAGTGATTGCCAGAGCATTGTTTCAGTTTGTGCTGTGTGGGCAGCTGTAAAGGTCTGCTCTATCCAGGAGCAGGATTTTAATGATACATATTTTATAAAGAGTAGCCACACGCTGCCTTGGAAACTTGGCCAAGTCGAGTCCTCTGACGTCAGAGTATTTCCCCCTCTCTCATGAGGGGAGTACTCAGAGCTTCTTGTTATAAATTACAAATATTTGGACCCCTTCTGCTGATCCTTCATCACATTTTACTTTGCTGCAGAGTTATAAGGAATTTAGGCAGTTAAGGAAATGCAAATCGGGTCTTCTGAACTCTGAAGAAGCCTTTCCTGATTTTAAATCTTATGCATCAAGTTTGGGGTCGAATAATTATCTTTGATACTGCAATTAACAAAGTTTCCGAAGAAAACTCCGCCACATGGAATGCAAATGCCAAACAGTAGTATATCAAACCAATGAAGTGGGATGATTAATTTTATGTGTCAGCTTGGCTGGACCACCCTGTGCCCAGATACTTGGTCAAACATTAATCTGTGTATGTCTTGGGAGGGTGTTTCTGGATGAGGTTAGCATTTGAAGTGGTAGACTGAGTAAAAAGCATGGCCTCCACGCTGTGGGTGGGCCTCATCCAATCAGTTGAAGGCCTGAATGGAACAAAAAGGGTGATCCTCCTTAGAGTAAGAGAGAATTTCGTCTGCCTGACTTCCCTCAAGCTGGTGCATTGGTTTTCTCCTGCCTTCAGATTGGAACGGAAACATGGCTCTTCCTGGGTCTCTAGCCTGTAGGCTTTTGATCTAAAATGACATCATCTGCTCTCCTATTCCTCAGGCCTTCTGACTCAGACTGCAACTCACTGACTATCCTGGGTCTCCAGCTTGCTGACTGCAGATCTTGGGACTTATCAGCCTCCATAACTGTGTGAACCAATTTACCTATTCCTTACAATAAATGTCTTTAATAGATAGAGGGAAACGAATGTGATACGGATACAGATATGGCTGTCTTACGGTTTTGTTTCTCGGGGAGAACACTTGACTAATAACAGCAGGAAATGACATCTTGTCTGGTTGAGGGTCATGATGCTTTTCAGTACCTGGCAAACAGGCTACTTAAAATAAAAACATACTTCCAACTTTAAATTGCACATTGGTAACACTGCTTCAGGATCTGTTTCAGATCTTGTGTATTGTTTACTTAATTAGGATAATTTCCAGAGAATATATACAGTGTTACTCCATTGCTCTGGAACTAAATAATAGCCAGGAGCAGAAACATCTGGTGCTTTCCTTTAAACAACAACTTCCCTATAGTTAAGAAGTGTGAATTCGTTCTTGTCTGCCTGAGTTTTCAAATCTCTGGCAATTAAAAAAAATCATATCCCTGGTTCGTTTTACACTGACTCATAATGAGCAACCTTAGAGTACAAGGTCTGAAGTATTTGCACTTCCTGCCACTCCATCGCTGTCTTGCCTCCGTGTGCCTTGGCGCATTCTATGTCCTTGGCTTGGAGGAAAAAAAACGCTACATTGTGTGGAAAACACCCCTACTATTTATCTTTGATATTCTTGCTCAAATGCCACCCTCTCTGGGAGTTTTGTTTTTTTTTTTCCTCTCCAGAAAATGTGGGAGAATTCTAGGCTTCCCAGATGCACTCACTTCCACTATAGGAATTGTCCTATTTGTTCCATCTCTTTGTTTTAACCTCTGCCTTCCCCCTGGATGGCAAATTTCTGGATGCAGGACCCTATTTTTATCTTTTCTGTATTGTGTTGCTATAATATGAATGCTAGCTAGCACTTATTGACCACTTATGTTCTAAAAGGTTTTCATGAATGAATTAATTCAATCTTCATGATGATCCCATGGGGCAGATTTAATAGTATCTTTATTTTATGCTGAGGAAACTTACCCGGGGAGAGGTTATACACATTACTCTTCTCTTCCGATTGGTTGATCTACAGATTTCAGCCTAGACATTTTCAATCATTCTGGAATTTCCTTTTTCCTGAAGAACCTGGCTTTTGTTAGCTGGAGGTAAGCTACCTACCCACAATGAGTGTGGTGCTCATCATCAGAGTGGGGTAAGTCAAGTTGAAGGGAGCCTGGTACAGCAGTTTAGTAAGTACACCAGAATTTGTTACCTTAATTTTTCCCAGCTTTATTGAGGTATAATTGACAAATAAAAATTGTACCTATATAAGATATACAATGTGATATTTTGATATATATATACATTGTAAAATAGTCACTATAATTAGGCTAGTTAACATATCTGTTGTCTCACATAATTATGTCTCTTCCTTCCTCACTCCTTCTTTCTTTCTTTTCTTTTCTTTCTTTCTTTCTTTCTTTCTTTCTTTCTTT